>NC_052167.1:22639711-23004870 GCF_902713615.1 Scyliorhinus canicula
TCTCTGACTGTGTCTATATAAACATTTCTGGAACAAGCCTTTCCATTCACCTGAAGAAGGAGCCGTGCTCCGAAAGCTCGTGTTTGAAACAAACCTGTTGGACTTTAACCTGGTGTTGTAAGACTTCTTACTGTAGAAATAGGAAGATAGAGCAGCTAAACACGTGGCTAAACAGCTGGTGTAGGAGGGAGGGTTTCAGTTATCTGGACCACTGGGAGCTCTTCCAGGGCAGGTGTGACCTGTATAAGAAGGACGGGTTGCATCGAATCTGGAGAGGCATAAATATCCTGGCCGCGAGGTTTGCTAGTGTCACACGGGAGGGTTTAAACTAGTATGGCATGGGGCTGGGTACCGGAGCAATAGGTCAGAAGGTGAAAAAATTGAGGGAGAACTAGGAAATAGGGCCACTATAGCTCTGAGGAAGAGAAGACAATGAGATGATGCTGAAAACAATGGGACTGGTGGCCTGAAGTGCATATGTTTTAATGCAAGAAGTATAACAGGTCAGGCAGATGAACTTGGAGCTTGGATTAGTACTTGGAACTATGATGTTGCCATTACAGAGACCTGGTTGAGGGAAGGACAAGATTGGCAGCTAAACATTCCAGGATTTAGATGTTTCAGGCAGGACAGAGGGGGATGTAAAAGGGGTGGCGGAGTTGCGCTACTGGTTGGGGAGAATATCTCAGCTGTACTGCGGGAGGACACCTCAGAGGGCAGCGAGGCTATATGGGTAGAGATCAGGAATAAGAAGGGTGCAGTCACAATGTTGGGGGTTTACTACAGGCCTCCCAACAGCCAGCGGGAGAGAGAGGAACAGATAGGTAGACAGATTTTGGAAAGGAGTAAAAGCAACAGGGTTGTTGTGATGGGAGACTTTAACTTCCCCAATATTGACTGGGACTCACTTAGTGCTATTTAATTTGACGGGGCAGAGTTTGTAAGGAGTATCCAGGAGGACTTCTTAAAACAATATGTAGATAGTCCAACTAGGGAAGGGGCTGCACTGGACCTGGTATTGGGGAATGAGCCCGGCCAGGTGGTAGAAGTTTCAGTAGGGGAGCTTTTTGGGAACAGTGACCACAATTCAGTAAGTTTTAAAGTGCTAGTGGACAAGGATAAGAGTGGTCCTAAGGTGAATGTGCTAAATTGGGGGAAGGCTAATTGTAACAAGGGGGAAACTGAAGAACCTAGATTGGGGGCGGATGTTTGAGGGTAAATCAACATCTGACATGTGGGAGGCTTTCAAATATCAGTTGAAAGGAATTCAGGACCGGCATGTTCCTGTGAGGAAGAAGGATAAATATGGCAAATTTCGGGAACCTTGGATAACAAGAGATATTGTAGGCCTCGTCAAAAAGAAAAAGGAAGCATTTGTCAGGACTAGAAGGCTGGGAACAGACGAAGCCTGTGTGGAATACAAGGAAAGTAGGAAGGAACTTAAGCAAGGAGTCAGGAGGGCTAAAAGGGATCACGAAAAGTCATTGGCAAATAGGGTTAAGGAAAATCCCAAGGCTTTTTACACGTACATAAAAAGCAAGAGGGTAGCCAGGGAAAGGATTGGCCCACTGAAGGATAGGCAAGGGAATCTAAGTGTGGAGCCAAAGGAAATGGGTGAGGTACTAAATGAATACTTTACATCAGTATTTACCAAAGAGAAGGAATTGGTGGATGTTGAGTCCAGAGAAGGGTGTGTAGATAGCCTGGGTCACATTGAGATCCAAAAAGACGAAGCGTTGGACGTCTTGAAAAATATTCAGGTGGATAAGTCCCCAGGGCCTGATGGGATCAACCCCAGAATACTGAAGGAGGCAAGAGAGGAATTTGCTGAGGCCTTGACAGAAATCTTTGGATCCTCACTGTCTTCAGGTGATGTCCCAGAGGACTGGAGAATAGCCAATGTTGTTCCTGTATTTAAGAAGGGTAGCAAGGATAATCCAGGGAACTACAGGCCGGTGAGCTTTACGTCAATGGTAGGGAAATTATGGGAGAGAATTCTTCGAGGCAGGATCTACTCCCATTTGGAAGCAAGTGGTCGTATTAGCAAGAGGCAGCACGGTTTTCAGAAGGGGAGGTCGTGTCTCACTAATTTGATAGAGTTTTTCGAGGAGGTCACATAGATGATTGATGCAGGTAGGGCATTGGATGTTGCCTATATGGACTTCCGTAAGGCTTTTGACAAGGTCCCTCATGGCAGACTGGTACAAAAGGTGAAGTCACACGGGATCAGAGGGGAGCTGGCAAGATGGATACAGAACTGGCTATGTCATAGAAATCAGAGAGCAGCAATGGAAGGGTGCTTTTCTGATTGGAGGGCTGTAACTAGTGGTGTTCCGCAGGGATCAGTGCTGGGACCTTTACTGCTTGTAGTACATATAAATGATTTGGAGGAAAATGTAACTGGTCTGATTAGTAAGCTTGCGGACGACACAAAGGTTGGTGGAATTGCGGATAGCGATGAGGACTGTCAGAGGATACAGCAGGATTTAGATCGTTTGTAGACTTGGGTGGAGAGATGGCAGATGGAGTTTAATCCAGACAAATGTGAGGTAATGCATTTTGGAATGGTCAGCCGGCCGACGGGGAAGGAGTTCTCATTCTATTCGCATGTTCACAAGGTTTATTCTCGTATTGACTTTCCTATCACGAGTAGGGACTTTGTGGAGGGGGTGAGGGATACAGAATACTCGGCGATTACTATTTCGGACCATGCTCCACATTGGGTCGACCTGCAGGTCTGCAAAGAAAGCTATCAGCGCCCACAATGGAGGTTAGAGGTGGGATTGTTGGCAGAGGAGAGGGTGTGAGAGAGAGTGGGGAAATCCATGCAGGACTACCTGCAGGTCAACGATGCAGGGGAAGTCTCAGCAGCGGTGCTCTGGGAGGCATGAAGGCGGTGGTGAGAGGGGAACTGATCTCAATCCGAGCCCATAGGGACAGAACGGACAGGGCAGAGATGGACAGACTGGTGCAGGAGATGACACAGACGGATAGGGAATATGCAGACTCCCCGAGGGCAGAGCTGCTTAGGGAACGACAGAGACTGCAGGCGGAGATGGGAGCGCTATCCACTGGGAAGGCCATAGAGCAACTCAGAAAGGCCAGGGGCGCGGTGTACGAGTATGGGGAGAAAGCCAGCAGAATGCTTGCTCAGCAACTTAGGAAGAGGCAGGGAACCGGGTGGGAGATTCGGTAGGACTGAACAGGGTATTCAGGGACTTTTACAGTAAGCTGTATACCTCGGAACCCACCACGGGGCCGGATGGGATGAGGCTCTTCTTAGATGGGCTGACCTTCCCTAAGGTGGGCAAGGGGATGGTAGAGGGGTTGGGGGCTCCGATTAGGGCTGAAGAAGTAATGGGGGGCCTGAAGGCCATGCAGTCGGGTAAAGCCCCGGGGCCGGATGGGTATCCAGTGGAGTTTTACAAAACGTTTGCGGGTATACTGGGGCCGGTGCTGGTTAGGGTGTTTAATGAGGCGAGAGACAATGGGGTGTTACCCCCGACGATGTCGCAAGCCACCATTGCGTTGATATTAAAATGGGACAAGGATCCGGAGGTCTGTGGGTCCTATAGGCCAATCTCCCTGATTAATGTAGACGCTAAACTGCTGGCCAAGCTCCTGGCGTCCAGAATCGAAGACTGCCTACCGGGGGTGATTGTGGAGGACCAAGCGGGGTTTGTTAAGGGCAGGCAGCTAGTAGCCAATCTAAGAAGGCTACTCAATGTGATAATGGTGCCCCCGGAGGGCGGAGAGGTGGAGGTAGTGGTGGCAATGGATGCCGAAAAGGCTTTTGACCGGGTGGAGTGGGACTATTTATGGGAGGTGCTGGGACGGTTTGGGTTTGGAGAGGGATTTGTGGACTGGGTTAAACTGCTATAGGTAGTGTAAGGACGAATAGGACAACGTCGGAGTATTTTAGACTACACCGCGGAACAAGACAGGGATGCCCCCTCTCTCCGCTGCTGTTTGCGTTGGCCATAGAACCGCTGGCAATTGCTCTGAGAGCGGCAAGGGGGTGGAAGGGAATGGTTAGGGGGGGGTAGAACACAAGGTCTCGCTCTACACAGACGACCTGCTTTGTATGGGGGGGGGGGGGGGGGGGGGGGGAAGGGGGGGTAGAATAGTGCAGTGTAGGGGGAAGAATAGGCGGGTCTATCTGCGTGAGTGGTACGGTTATATGCACACTAATGCATATGTTACTGTTTACAATGCCAAAATTACCTCAATAAAATTGTTTGTTAAAAAAAAAGAAGGCATACGGCATGCTTGCCTTCATTGGCCGGAGATTGAGTATAAAAATTGGCAAGTCATGTTGCAGCTGTTTAGAACCTTAGTGTGGCATGGGTCCAATTAATTCAACCCCTGAGATCTGAGAGAAGGCTAGGCAATAGCAGCGGAGTAAATTCCAACATTGAGTGAATAAAGGGCGATGTCATTTTTTAAAAGAAAATTTGTTCTGGTCATTGTCACGAGTAAATGGTATCATGGCTGGAAAGTGAGAAGACTGTCAAAACAGCAGAATCACTTTGGATGATTTAATTGGGATGTGTTCCAAGATTTTCCAGGATAATAGTGCGTTACCGTCTGAGGCGACGTTGAGGCAACGTCGGCCTTTGGGGCCGGCGCGAGCAGCCAGCGGGGCCGGTTTAAAAACCGGTGAAGAACCCCGCGCGGGTGTTGGGGCGGCGGGGGCTGAGGTCCTGGGCCCAGCACGGCGTCGGGGCCAGAGCAGCGGGGGCGGAGCTACGAGGAGGCAGGCCCGAGTCCAAGACGTGTACCACAACGGATGGCTCCCACCTAGGAGGAAGAAAGGTGGCTGGAACCTGGTCCCAGGGGAGTTCTGGATGAATGCAGAGGAGAAAGAAAGAAAGCTGGAAGATTTAAAGAAATTTAAAGAAGTTTGGTGAAGTTTTATTCCCCCTCCCCTTTGTCTTTAAAAAAGAATAATTCAGATTGATGAAGGACAGAAGGGTGGAAGGAGAGAGAGGAGAAGAGAAAGAAAGTGAAAAACAATAAGCTGCTAAAGGATGCGAAAAGCAGCGTCGAAGAAAGGAGGAAACGCGGGGTCGCTGCTGAAGGAGAAGACGAATAAAAGCGAAAGCTGAAAATCTGTAGGCAGTTTCGCCAACACTTCGGGTTGGGAGCAGGGTCGAGGGAAATGCCAATCCGGGAGAACCACAGATTTGAGCCAGGGAGGTGGGACGGAAGCTTTCGGAAATGGGAAGAGAAGGGGATTAAGACTCTAAAAGATTTGTTTCCTCGGGGTTGATTTGCAGGATTGAGGGAGCTAGAAGCGAAGTATGGGTTGGAGCAGGGAGAAGTGTTTAGATATATGCAGGTTCGGGACTTTGCCAGGAAGGACATACAGAGCTTCCCGGAGGAACCGGCCTCCACATTGCTGGAGGTGGTGCTGACGGCAAATGGACTGGAGAAGGGGGCAGTGTCAACGATGTACGGAGCTATGTTGGAAAAGGATAAGGCACCACTGGAGGGGATTAAAGCGAACTGGGAGGAAGAATTGAGAGGGGTTATAGAGGAGGGGGTCTGGTGTGAAGTGCTCCGGAGAGTGAATGCCTCCACCTCATGTGCGAGGTTGGGGCTGATACAGCTGAAGGTGGCGTACAGGGCACACCTCACCAGGGCGAGGATCAGCCGATTCTTTGAAAGGGTAGAAGATGTGTGTGAACGTTGCCGTTTTGGTCCTGTCCAAAGCTTGGGGAGTACTGGAAGGAGGTGTTTAGGGTAATTTCCAAGGTGGTGCATGTGAAACTGGACCCAGGTCCCCGGGAGGCCACATTTGGGGTGTCGGACCAACCAGGGTTGGAAATGGGTGCGGAGGCAGATATCGTAGCCTTCGCCTCGTTGATCGCCCGAAGGCGGATCCTGCTGGGATGGAGACCAGCCTCTCCACCCTGTGCCCTGGCGTGGCAGGGGGACCTGTTGGAATACTTGACCCTTGAGAAGGTTAAGTTCGAACTGAGGGGAAGCTCGGAGGGGTTCTACAAGTCATGGGCACTATTTATTATGCACTTTCAATAACTGGATAACATCGAACATTAGTTTGGGGGGGGGGGGGGGGGGACTGTGTACGTTGAAGATGGCTATGGGAGTGTTTTGGACTTTGCGTCCCTCGTAGCCCGGCGGAGGATCTTGTTGCAATGGAAAGATGCGAGACCCCCAAGCGTGGAGACCTGGATCAATGACATGGCGCGATTCATTAAGCTGGAGAAGGTCAAATTCGCCCTGAGGGGGTCGATACAAGGTGTTCTTTAGGCGGTGGCAGCCTTTCCTCGACTTTCTGGCTCAACGATAGGGAACGAGGTCAGCAGCAGCAACCCGGGGGGGGGGGTTTCAGGGGGGCATTGTTTATGTTAATTTAATTTATTGCAAATTTATTTTGTTGTTTATTGGGTTGTGGAGGGGGGGGGGGGGGGTGTTCGTTATATGCGTTGTTACGGGTGCCGGGGGGTGTTTATTATTGTTATTATTATTATTGTTCTGTTGTTATACATTTTTCAAAAATTTCAATGAAAATAATTTTTTTTTAAAAAGATGGCTATGGGTAATCCCCGATTCCTTTTTTTTCTTTGTCATTTGTTTATGTTAACATGCGGGCTGATGTCTGGGGCACGGTGGGAGGATGGGATCGTTGTTACTGTTATGGGGTTTGGCATATTTGTTGTTGGTTATTGATTGTTGTTGGGTGTAAATTCGTGAGAAAAACTGTGAAAAGGGAGAATAAAAATATTTTAAATAAAATGTAGACAGGAGGCAGAAAGGGGATGGGCAGGACTGGCGCTAAAGAATTACTAAGGCGTCTGTCCAATAAATAAGGACAGGGAGGGAATGGCTCCCAGAAAAAGTTGGAAATGGAGGAAGGACTGAGCAGCACCAGGAACAAACACGCAAGAGAAATAATAAAGCAGAACAAAATACAGATAACAAGAAGCAAAGGTCTAGGTACAGGCGGCACGGCTGCACAGTGGTTAGCACGGCTACCTTGGGTGCCAGGGACCCAGGTTCAATCCCAGCCTTGGGTGACTGTAGGTGGAGTCTGCACGTTCTCCCCGTGTTTGCGTGGGTTTCCTCCGGGTGCTCCAGTTTCCTCCCACAGTCCAAAGACGTGCAGGTCAGGTTATGGGGATAGGGCAGAGGAGTGGGCTTGGGCAGTGATCTTTCGGCGGGTCGGTGCAGATTCAATGGGCCAAATGGCCTCCTTCTGCAATTTATGGATTCTATGACTAGAAATGCCCAGAAAGGTACAGTGTGTTTTAAATATCAGAACCATACACTGCAAGAAACGACAAGTCCGCAAATGATCCCTTTGTTCCTTAGCAATGGTGAAATCTGTTTCGATCTCATCTCACAACCGAGTACACCATGTTCCCGACCCCACATAGCCCATCTCTTCACCTGCCATCGCTTTTGGTTGCTTCAGAAAGCAAAGTTTGGAATTGCGCATCTGATGCCCGATGTATCTCACTTGCCCCTGGTTTAATACCTGGTGTGATTTTCCAACACTTTGAGAGGAGAGGTGGCGAACCGCAGGTCCCATATCTGCAGTACAGGCATCCGATCGTCTTCTGACGCGAGAACAAGTTGAGTTGCAACCTCAGGGTTCCAGGCCATTCCGGAGCAGCGCATCTGCAAAGGTCAAGAGAAGCCATGCTAATTACTTTACAGGGAACAAACCGCTAGGTTTATTCAGGCAAACGTCAATGCCAATTGCCAGCATAGAATCGAGGAGTCAAATGGCTTCCTGCTGTGCAATAATTACTCTATTAGGTAAAGGATGCTGGTGTTCAGAAGTCCCATTTCAGGGACTTTATTACGATACGGGACCTGTTGCCAACAGTGGTTAGGACACTGGATAGAAATCCCAATACTTTATTTTAGTCCGGCTCTGAGGAAAGGATACCCCGCTCCAAGGATCGATTTCACGCAAAGTAGTGGTATCTTTTTTTTTTAAATTTAGGAGTACCCAATTATTTTTTCCAATTAAGGGGCAATTTAGCATGGCCAATCCACCTACCCTGCATATCTTTGGGTTGTGGGGGTGAAACCCACGCAAACACGGGGGTGATATGTTATATTAAAACAAACTTTATTACTAACATTAAGAAAAAGCCGATAATTACCCCTCAAACAATGCTAATCAATACAGTGACACACTAACCCTTAACTGCTATCTTTATTTCCACTCAAACATCAAAACCATCTCAGATCCCAATCCACTTTTAAATAGTTAGAACTCAGGAAAACTTGCTGTACAGAGACTGTTTGAAATGATAGACCTGAATCCTCTCAGAACCATGCAGAATCTCTAGCTTTCTTTCTTCAGAAACTTCTCAACTTGCCTTCAAGCCACAAACTAACTCTGAACCTCAACACCCGACTGCTTCAACCCTGGATCCTCCCATTAAATACATCACCTCATTAAACTGACAATATCTCTAATTAACTACGCCGCAGGGAACGCTCTTCATATAAACAAATGTCCGTTCACCCAAACTTTTACGATGCTTTAATTGCACCTCTGGCTCCCGAAAGGCCTAGCTGTCAGGCAAACCAGGATTTTTAAAAACATGAATGCAGCAGTCATACACACACTAACCCAGGAGTTTAACCTTTACTGCACCAAATACATATAATTCGATACATCTGAAATTCCTACATTCATCACAGGCTTAATGTCAGCATTCGACACTATTAGGTCAGGTATAGCACTAATTATAAGCGGAATACAACTTTTCATATCTCAATAATGTGCCTTAACCCAGCTAAAAACAACATGACAGCTCCCTCTCGGCATCTATATGTATGATTATTCATTTGTATCACTCCAAGTGAAACTTGGTGAATTTGTCAATGCCTACTGAGAGCTGGATTGAGACAGCCCAGTTGCATTCCATTGTTAAGGTTGTTAGCCTGTCACTGTGTGGAGTCTGCACGTTCTCCCCGTGTCTGCGTGGGTTTCCTCCGTGTGCCCCGGTTTCCTCCCACAAGTCCCGAAAGACGTGTTGTTAGTAATTTGGACATTCTGAATTCTCTGTGTACCCGAACAGGTGCCAGAATGTGGCAACTAGGGGCTTTTCACAGTAACTTCATCGCAATGTTAACGTAAGCCTACTAGTGACAATAAAGATTGTTATTATTAGTGTAGGACTCATTGTGCACAACTTGTGCTAATGACTTCGTTTTTGACAAAGATGTATTTTTTCCAGCGCAAATCATTTTGTTTCTCTTAAATATTCGACTCTCAGAAATTAAATAAAGACGAAGTGCTAGATCAAGTTACAATAAACAGTTGGAGCGACACCATCACATTTTCACCCACTGGAAACAAGGGCACAAAGCGCTGGAACACACATCAAGGATCAGCAAGTCTGCACTCACCCTGTTGCTGTGATCACTGACTTTGATGATAGGTTCATTCTTTCTCAGGTCCCATACCACAGCTCTGCCGCTTGGATGGGCAGAAGCCAGGATATGCTGCACCTGTCGGTTCCAGCCGACACAGCTGATGTCTTCAGAAGGCTGCACAAATTCAAAACGTCCCATTAAGCAAAGGTGGGAGAGAGGAATTGGTTAGAATGGCTCCTAGCTGCAGAACACAACTCGCCCTTCAAAGGCACTCCCAACCCATACAACTGAATTTGAGGAAGTAGCATCAACAGAGCAGGTACTTAAAAGTATATCTCGCTCTCACCACCTACACACGCACAGACATAAACTTGCATTCTAGCAGCCGAGAAAGTTTTAAAAGAAAACTCAGTGGGGCTCGTGCAATATACACTACGGCAGTCTAAAGAAGCATCGGACGGGAAGTTATAAAAGAAACAGCCTGCATTTATATTTAACGTTTAACATTAGAAATGGTCCATGGTGTTCCGCGAATGGATGGAAGAGGGACACTGAGCCGGAGAGGGAAATATTAGAGGGATTACCTAAAGCGTGGGTAAAAAGCAGTTTTTGAACACAGATAGGTAGCAAAATAGAGGGGGGGGGGGGGTTGGAATTCCAGCGAGTGGAGCCAAGGTAGCACTACAAATGGTGAGGCGTAGCAATGCAGTCAGGAGATTAGAGTTGCATGGGACTACAAGAATGAAGGTGTGTAATGCTGTTACGATATTTACACAAAGTCAGCGTCTACACGGAACGCAGGAACTGATCACATATATGACACATTAGAGACTGAATAGGAAGATTCAAGTTCAACTCTTAGTTCTGGCCCCTTTCACACTAGAAATCACTGAAAGTTTGGTAGGTTAGGGGAGGCCCAAGGCCACGTGGAACAAGTAATGCGTTGGTGGTCGAGAGAAGTTGAAGAGAAGATTGTACACCTCTTCCAAACATTATTTTGTGCCCCGTTAGAAATTTATAGAATTTATGGATTTCTAAAATTTGTTTGTCTGAATTTCCTTGCCAAAGCAGAATGTGAAAGAAGCCAAAAAGGTCTGTTACAAAATGTAGCATTTTGTAAAAACGTTATATATTTGTGTTCACCCTGATCTAGTTGGTCAATGTTGGGGATCAGAATGCTCCTCCATCCTTTTGCCCTTGGTGTCACCAGAGATAAGAAACCCCCAGTCAAGTGCCAAGTTCCCGTACCAGCCTCCCCGGACAGGCGCCGGAATGTGGCGACTAGGGGCTTTTCACAGTAACTTCATTGAAGCCTACTCGTGACAATACGCGATTTTCATTTTTCATTTTTTTCAAATGGCCAGGTGCAAAATGAAGGACTCTGTTGTACCTCAGCGTTCAATATGCCTTAACTCTGAACTCAAGATGCATCAATGCAACATTTCCACTCCCATAACAGTCTTAACCGACTGGAAAATTATGGTCACTTTTGAGCATCTGCATTTAACAAAAAATAAGTTCTCGCAGATGCTCCGACACTTCCAATGGCATGGACAGCTCAGTATGTTGTCCAAGTGGAAGCCAGGCTGGCAAATGTCAACAGGCTATTTACCTACAGAGGAATCACACTAGTGCCTATCCTATGCCACTAGGAACATCCACACACTTTCAAACAAAGTTCATTGAACAATCAGGAACGTAATTCCTAGTCCAGGCTGTGAGGTTAATTTTAATAGCCCAAGTTGGGATCATCGAGCTCAATACAGAGTTATTGGGGGAAGACAGTTGCTAATGGTAATGTCACTGGACCCGTAATCCAGATGCTCAGGCTAATCCTCAAGTACAAAAGCATTTGGGGGCATCAAACCTTTATTCCATCACTCTGAACAGACTGAAACCCAGTCTTTTTAATCTCACGGCGTTAGCACCAGTGTGAGGCTTATTTAAATACACATACCAGCGGTGGCTATCTTGGCTAGCTCATCTGACATTACAGCTTCACTAATCTTGGACAGTCTCCATGACTGTGAAGTCCATTCTGTTGTTCATGTTTGTACATTGTTCTCGTCTAATTCTTGCTATTCGTTTGCTTGCCTGCTCTGACGTTTTCAATCACTGAAATTCACAATGGTGAACCCCATTCTCCTTCTGTCATTCTGCTCACGGCACTGGTTCCCTCTGAACTACGCTCGGGCACTTGTATTCCAACAACCTTATTCATTCAGAGTGTCCCTCTGTGGGCATGACCCTGTCTATGGCCCTGCCAATCTTTATGCTCGCTTGATCGTCTGTTAACCCAGATTTTTCAGTATCTTATGCTATAAATTACTACCAGGACTGTGAGCATTTAAGCACGGCACAGTAGCACAGCTGCTTCACAGTACCAAGGTCCCAGGTCCGATTCCCAGCTTGGGTCTCATTGTGCAGACAATGAGGATGCACACATTCACCGTGTGTCTGCGTGGGTTTCCTCCAGTTGCTCCTGTTTCCTCCCACAGTCCCGAAAGACATTCTTTAAGGTGAATTGGACATTGTGAATTCTCCCTCCGTGTACCCGAACAGCCACTGGACTGTGGCGACTAAGGGCTTTTCACAAAAACTTCATTGCAGCGTTAATGTAAGCCTGCTTGCGACAATAAAGATTATTATTATGTGGCCTCCAATGTATCCAAGTTCTGGCAGATCTTGTGGAACAGTGTCCCTGCTTCTGAGCCAGAAGCTCCCGGTTTGAACTTCAGCCCAGGACTTGATGGCCAAAGATGATTCATTCATAACGCAGCCAAACATGCTGCACATCAACCTGCAAATCCTTCCAACGCAGGCCAATGACAGGCAGCAAGTGCAGGGGAGATGCCTGTGATGGAAAGGTTGGATCCTCTACCATCACAGGTTTGAGGGGCCAAATGGCCTACTTCTGCTTATAATTCGTATGGAAATGACACAATTCTGCCACATTTTATATATAATTGCACCCAGAGCCCAATACAGGTGGAAAGAGAATCGAAAGTGAGGGACCAAGAGGGAAATATATATCGTAAAGAGACAGCAGGGGTAACATGCAACTGGAAATACCACTTGTGCATCAGAGAGCGTGTACAGATGCTAGACATCATGGAGAGATGGGAAGGGGCGCCAGTGTGGACTAAAGGAGAGAGAGGCATGAGCAAAAACATGGGCAGACACAATAAGGCACATATATTGTATTGAGGAGACACTGCTGATAGTCTAAACACAGTGGAGACAATGCGGAGTGTGGGGATAGAGAGATACCAGTGCACATGTGGTGCATATCTTCAAGAGAATGGAAAGGAAGAAAGAGATGACACATTGCAGGCAATGAGGATAGACAAGAACATTGCAAATGCTGTTTTCATGTCTTCATATTCTTTCCTTAGAGAGTGGTGCTAAGTGGTGGAAGGATTTGCAGGTCGATGAGTTTAAACACTCCATCAGTGAACGTAACTATCATAAGTCAGACAAAACGGCAGTAAGCCCAAAAATGACAGAAGGACTTCATGAGCCCCCTTAACTCGTACAATTGCAGCTAGTGTGGTGGGAGACAGAGGAAACTCTCACCCAACGGATAACAGCAACAGTCAACACAAAGTTCAGAGTTAGAGCTCCTGTCTCTACTAACTGGGACTGGCTGAGGCAGGAATCAGACACGGTTAGATCCAGGGAGCACAATTCCAAAATAAGAGGGCAGCCACTTGGGACCGAGATGAGGAGAAATTTCTTTACACAGAGGGTTGTGAATCTTTGGAATTCTACACCCCAGGGGGCTGTGGAAGATCAATCATTGAGTACGTTTAAAGCAGAGATTGATAGATTGCTGATCAACAGTAACATAGTTTATGGGGACAGTGGGTGCAAAAGGCATTAAATTTGCCATGAACGTATTAAATGGCGGAGCAGGCTCAAGGGGCTGAATGGCCTACTCCCGTTCCTAAGTGCACCTTCTGACACAGGATTCTACCATTAGCCAAAGGCTTGCTCCACTATGGACAATGAGAACAGAGTAGGGAGGCACAGACCCCTCGTGGACAATGTGGGAAGAGCAGGGAGGCACACACCAATTGTAGAATGAGAACAGAGCAGGGAGACACACCCCTTGTGGACAATGTGGGAAGAGCAGGGAGGCACACACCCATTGTAGACAATGAGAACAGAGCAGGGAGGCACACACCCCTTGTGGACAATAAGGGAAGAGCAGGGAGGCACACACCCCTTGTGGTCAATGAGGGAAGAGCAGGGAGGCACACACCCCTTGTGGTCAATGAGGGAAGAGCAGATGAGAGAATTACACCAACAATGCTGTAGATAGGGAGGGACGTGACCATGACTGGCAGCTTGCACTATGAATTAAGATACAACACGGAGCGAGGGCATGTAAAGAAAAAGCCAGACAAAGGTGGAGGGCTGCAACCATATTGGAGCAATAGAACATTACCAGGCTACATCTGCAGAATGTGTCCTTCAAACCTTACCTCTCTTTGCTGTGGATGGATAGACAGGAAAGAGAGAGAGAGAGCAAAAGAGTGGTGTTACTTGTTTTGCATTAAAAGTTAAACAAACATTCTTATAGCGTGCAATAATGGAGTGTTCGGAAAAATACTAAGTTCCAGCTACTGATATGGAGGGTAATTATTTAAATTGCATTTCTATTCACTCCAGGACTCATACGGCAGCAGCAAGATTATCATTCTGTTTCCATGTGGCTTAACACACGCACACAGAGGAGCCTAAAATATCTGCCCCCACCAACAGTCGGCACTCAAAATGAGAGTTTGCTAACACCATGCTGCTATCCACCAGTGCTATCAAAGACACGGGTACGGTCGGGACTGCTCAGCGTTTAGTAATGAGTTCAACATACCTGGGACTTTGCTCCTGGTGTCATTGGTGTGCTGAAGTTATTTAGATCCCAAATGTATATCTCAGAATCATTAGCTCCAGAAGCCATAAGGTTGCTCTAAAGGAAATGTGAAAACAAAACAGGGCAGAGAAAAGTACACAATGAAACTCAAACATTTTAATGTAGGAACCCCAAGTAGGCCATTCAGATCCTCGAGTCTCTTCCACCACTCAACCACAACATGGCTGATCAGCATCCCAACACATTTGTCCCAGCTTGGTCCCGTATCCCTTAATATCCTTACCTTAAAAAGAGCCACCATGCTCAGCACTAGCATTTTCAATCGACACCCAACCGCATAGTGGTATTGTCACTGGATTAGTAATTCAGAGACCCGGGGTAATGTTCTGCGGACCCGGGTTCGAATCCCGCCAGGGCAGATGGTGAAATTTGAATTGAATAAATATCTGGAATTAAAAGTCTAATGATAACCATGAAACTATTGCAGATTGTCGGAAAATCCCCTCTGTCCTTCAGGGAAGGAAATCTGCATCCATACCCGGTCTGGCCTACATGTGACTCCAGATCCACACAGCGATGCAGCTGACTCTTCACTGCCCCCCACTGAAATGGCCTAGCAAGCCACTCAGTTCAAGAGCAATTAGGGAAGCAAATACTGGCCCAGCCAGCGACGTCCCCATCGCAAAGAACGGATTAAAAAAAAAACAAGTTTCTTTTAGGTCTGAAAGTTCAAGCTTTCCGCATTCCTTTGAGTGAGGAAAATACTTCCTGATATCACTCGAGTGATCGAGCTCGAACTTTAGGATTATTCCCTACTGTTACTCCCTCACCCACCAAGTGAAACAGTTTCTCTCTATCTATCCGATCAAATCCTGCAATCATCTCAAAATGTCCTATCAGATCACCTCTTACTATTCGATACTCCGGGGAATACAAGCTCTCGTCTGTGCAAACTGCCCTCGTTAATTTAACCCTTTGAGCCCTGGTATTGTTCTGGTGAATCTGCATTGCACCCCCCCCTCAAGCCAATACACCTTGCCTGTGAGGGTGGTATCCAGTACCGAATGCAATACTCCAAATGGATGCTGATCGAAGGGATCTAGCCAAAGAGAGAAATTAGCAGATTTGAAACCAAACCCCCCAAAAAAAGCACTTTTTTTTCAAACAACCTCATTAGCCAAATCTGTGCCCGCATCAGTTTTCAATTCTTGTCACACCTTGTAACATGACACAAGAGTACCGGGTGGGCCATTATGAAAAAACAACCTCTTGGGCAAAGTGAATAGCATCATTTGACCAATATGGCATCTTCCGACCATGAAAATCGCTTATAGTCACAAGTAGGCTTCAACGAAGTTACTGTGAAAAAGCCCCTAGTCGCCACATTCCGGCGCCTGTTCGGGGAGGCTGGTACGGGAATTGAGCCGTGCTGCTGGCCTGCCTTGGTCTGCTTTCAAAGCCAGCGATTTAGCCCAGTGTGCTAAACCAGCCCAATTGACCATAGATTGTTCTTTAGCGTTTGAGAGTTTTTGTTTTGGTTCAACAGTTACAGCTAATCGTTCGACTATTCCCACTGTCCTATATTTGGCAATTGCTGTGAAGACCTTCCCCCAGCTCTCAACACTTGGCTCACGTTTATTACGTTAATTTTCTTGAGAGACCACAGCTCATGAAGAAGCCCCACCTTAACCCTCTGCCGTGTCAGTATAACTTTATCGCAGAGTTAAATGTCAAATCCCACAAAATTATTGACTGGAGAAACCGGGAGAGCGAAGGGAGAACACACTGTACAGGGTGAAATTACTCACAGATTTTTACCAAGATAAGATTCTATCAGTGCAAACAAAGCGGCACACCGTTTTCCACAAAATTGGGTCGAACATTTAAAACCACAAAGTTCTTGCTGTACCTGTCAGCATGTTCTCAGAATCACTTCATCCACTCAACCATTTCTTTTTTTTTTTTAAATTTAGAGTGCCCAATTCATTTTTTCCAATTAAGGGACAATTTGATGTGGCAATCCACCTACCTCCCCTGCACATCTTTGGGTTGTGGGGGCGAGACCCACGCAGACACGGGGAGAATGTGCAAACTCCACACGGACAGTGACCCAGAGCCGGGATCGAACCTGGGACCACGGCGCCGTGAGACAGCAGTGCTAACCACTGCGCTACCGTGCTGCCCCACTCAACCATTTCTAACGTGGGGTTGGGTTGCCGGAGGTGGGAGAATCAAACTCTTTTTCTGATATTTAACTGAAAGCTGCGTTTACTCTGTATCTAACCCTGTGCGGTACATCCGTAAGATCACAAGACATAGGAGCAGAATTAGGCCACTTGGCCCATCGAGTCTGCTCCACCATTCAATCATGGCTGATATTTTTCTCAGTCCCATTCTCCTGCCTTCTCCCCATAACCCCTGATCACCTTATTAATCAAGAAACACTCTCTGTTTGATGGGGACAGTGTAGAGAAAGCTTTACTCTGCATCTAACCCTGTGCTGTACATGTCTGGGAGTGTTTGATGGGATTGTAAGATGTGGAAAAGTAATTCCTTCAAGTGAGCATTCAAGTGCTTCGAAATGTGATTACTGCCTCCACCACCCTTACAGTCAGTGGGTTCCAGATCCTCACCAGCCTCTGGGTGAAAATATTACTCCCCAATTCCACTTTAATGCCTCCACCAATGACATGCGCTTTGGGAGAGCCAGCACAGACTCGATGGGCTGAAAGGCTTTCCTTCTGCACTATAGATCCTGCGATTGGCTTCAATGCTGTGCCTGAAATGGAGAATTCCCACCACGAACAAAAAAAAAAACCAAAAGGTCGAGAATAATCTCTGCTCAAAATTCAACACATTGTTCAAGTGAGGTGATTGGTTTAGCCTAAGAGTTTTGTTTAACTAATAATCCCAGGTATGCTTATGTCATTTTCTAAGATCGTGTACATACTGTATTACAATCTGACAGCAACACCTAGCTCAATGCCATTGGACTTGTAACAGAGCACATGTTTGTTGCCCGCTTTAAAACCAGCACAGTGATGTTCCGGATAGAATTATTAATGGAACCAGCTACATTTCCACTAAGCAGTCGAGGGATTAAGGGGCAATTTAGCATGGCCAATCCACCCAACCTGCACATAAGAACATAAGAACATAAGAACTAGGAGCAGGAGTAGGCCATCTGGCCCCTCGAGCCTGCTCCTGCATTCAATTAGATCATGGCTGATCTTTTGTGGACTCAGCTCCACTTTCCGGCCCGAACACCATAACCCTTAATCCCTTTATTCTTCAAAAAACTATCTATCTTTACCTTAAAAACATGTAATGAAGGAGCCTCAACTGCTTCACTGGGCAAGGAATTCCATAAATATCTTTGGGTTGTAAGGGTGAAACCCACATGGGCATGGGGAGAATGTGCAAACTCCACAGGGACAGTGACCCAGGGCTGGGATTCGAACCCGGGTCCTCAGCGCCGCAGTCCCAATGCTAACCACTGCGCCACATGCCGCCCTATTACACCCATTTATATAGATTCATAGAACCCTTACAGTGCAGGAGGCCATGCAGCCCATCGAGTCTGCACCGACCCTCTGAGCTACCGTGATGAAAGCCAACGGTGACAATTTGCTGATGCCACCAGCGTAGTGGTCGGATTTCAAACAATGACGAGACAGAGAATAGGAATGAGATACAGAATCTGGTGAACTGGTGTGACGACAATAATCTCTTCCTCAATGTCAACAAAATGAAGGAGATTATCAGCGATTTCAGGAAGCGTAGTGGAGAACATGCCCCTGTCAATGGGAACGAAGTAGAAAGGGTCGAAAGATTCAAGTTTTTAGGTGTTCAGATCACCAACAGCTTGTCCTGGTCCCCCCATGCCGACACTACAGTTAAGAAAGCCCACCAACGACTCTCCTTTCTCAGAAGACTAAGGAAATTTGGCATGTCAGCTACGACCCTCATCAACTTCTACAGATGCACCATAGAAAGCGTTCTTTCTGGTTGTGACACAGCTTGGTATGGAGCCTGCTCTGCCCAAGACCGCAGGAAACTACTAAAGGTCGTGAATGTAGCCCAGTCCAGCCTCCCATCCATTGACTATCTATAATTCCCGCTGCCTCAGAAAGGCAGCCAGCATAATTAAGGACCCAACGCACCCCGGACATACTCTCTTCCACCTTCTCCCGTCAGGAAAAAGATACCAAAGTTTGAGGTCACGTACCAACCGACTCAAGAACAGCTTCTTTCCTACTGCCATCAGACTTTGAAGGGACCTACCTTGTATTAAGTTGATCTTTTCTCTACACCTTGCTATAACTGTAACATTATTTTCTGCAGTCTCTCCTTCCTTCCCTATATACGGTATGCATTGTTTGTACAGCATGCATGAAACAATACTTTTCACTGTATACTAATACATGTGACAATAATAAATCAAATCAAAGAGAAATATTATAGCTGTTAAAACAACGGTTTACAAAGACAGCACTGCAATTCAGCACACCACAAATCCAGCACATCTCACTCCTGACTTTGGAATAAAACATTCACTTATCATGATAAACTATTTGCAAGACTTTTGGATGTGCAAACTTGCAACATCTTTCTGCTACAATTTCATACATATTGTCACGTTCCAGTATATTGCGAACTTCGTCAATATTTTAGGGTTTTAAAAACCACAAAGGATTATAAAAAAGACGACCGCCTGACAGTCACCGAACGTCTCCTGTGGATGGAAACATTCTTTGACTCAACACGGAACGCAGGGAACTTTCGCGACTGATGTTAGCTCAATGCCCTTTCCTGAAACTAATGCAAAAGGATAATTTCAAATTGAATGGGACACTCAGATACAAAGACACTACCTCTCGCAAACTCTCAAGCTGCAAAAAGTAATCATACAGGATATATAATCGACCTCACCACCCATCTGATTTGGTAAAGGACTTTGGACTTGTAACAGGGCACGTGCTAAGACAGCCATGTTTCTTACCTGCTCTTCATAGTGTCATAGAATTTAGAGTGCAGGAGGCCATTCGGCCCATCGAGTCTGCACCGGCTCTTGGAAAGAGCACCCTTCCCGAGCCCACACCCCCACTGTATCCCCATAACCCAGTAACCCCACCCAACACAAAGGGAAATTTTGGACACTGAGGGCAATTTAGCATAGCCAATCCACCTAACCTGCACATCTTTGGACTGCGGGAGGAAACCGGAGCACCCGGAGGAAACCCGCACAGACAGTAACCCAAGCCAGGAATCGAACCTGGGACCCTGGAGCTGTGAAGCAATTGTGCTAACCACTATGCTACCGGGCTGCCCCTAAACCAACAAGAAGCTGTTCTGGACAGAATCAATCAGGTAGCCACTGAACCAGCTACACATCTACTAAGCAGCCACGGTAACAAACAAACGTGCCTTGAATGGCTCCTCCCAACCACTTATAACTTCTAGTTCACCCGGGTTATCACCCTCCTGGAAAGTCGACTACAAGAGGCCCTGCAGTCTACTGAAAATCTTACAAGAGGACTTACAAGACCTTCACTTCAACCAAAATATCATTTCATCTCAGAAACCACAGGCCTGCAACGAAAGAGACTGACACAATTGCAAATTGTAATTATATTGTCTTTTCACCCTAATCTTTGAGTGCGTGATATAGTGTGGTTAGGTCAAGTGAGCGAGAATGCATTTTGAAACTCCAGGCAGAGATAATAAATATCCTTCTCTATTTTTGAGTGCAAAACTAAAATTGCTGCTGGAATTATTTAAATTGGGACAATCATTCAGAGGGTAAGAAAACACACACGAACAAAACTGATCACGGGCAGTAAGAAAACAGATATTCTGTCCATGACAATACATTCACTCCAACAATGTTTCATAATTTCTTCTATTTTTATCAGTACCACAATGTTCGAAACTTCTGATTGGTAAATGTGCAAATATGTTACACAAAAGAAATGATTGTGTCTGCTTGTCAGTAGAATCATAGAACAGTTACGGCACAGGAGGCCATTCTGCCCGTCATCTGTGTGCTGATTCTCTGAAGGGGCAATTCATCTATTACCACCTTGCCTTCTCCCCTGCACATTATTCCTTTTCAGATAATCATCCACTTCCCTCTTGAATTTTTCGATTGAAATTGCCTCCGCCACACTCTCAGGCAGCACATTACAGATCCGAACTACCTGCGACGTAAAAATGCTTTCCCTTATGTCGCCAATATTAATAGGGATCCAAGCGGATTACTGAAGTCAAAGTCAATAGACAGAGCTTTCCTTTGCCGACAAGAGGTTTTTTGACATGTTCTGTTTCATAGCTCTCAACCCACACAGACCAGTGTCCCAGCTATCCCCTATTTATACTTGCTCGGCTGTTTCTCTTAACCGTAACAATATAATTGCTATGACATTAACAAACATTACGCAGTTGACAAGACGTGCGTATTTTGTCAATTACCTTCAATTGGTGACCGCGGGTTCTCAATCCTTGCGCCAATGGGAACAGTTGCACTCCACCTACTCCGTCCAGCCCCTCATGATTTTGAATATCTCTGCCAAATTTCCTCTCAACCTGCTCTCCTCCAAGGAGAACGGTCTCAACTTCTCCAAACTATGTAAATAATTGAAGTTTCTCATCGCTGGAATATGTTTAGACGTTATACTTTTGCCAATGGGAATGAATATTTTCAGCCTGTAGAACTATGAGGGCTGATAGATGAAGATTCAGGAGTTGCTCAAGCACACACTGCTTGCAAAAGAAAGCAAAAATGTAGTCTCAACACCTGGAAGGGGTTATGTCCACATGTTCGGGGCATGCCCGAAGCTTAGAGGGTTTTGGCAGGGGGTTCGCCAGGGCTAAGTCCACGGTACTTAAAACACAGATGGCACCAAGTCCGGAGGTGGCGATTTTTAGAGTGTCGGAAGAGCTGGGAGTTCAGGGGACGAAAGAGGCTGACGTCTTGGCCTTTGCCTCCCTGGTAGCCCAGAGGTGGATCCTACTAATGTGGAGGGACTCAAAACCCCCAAAATTAGAGGCCTGGGTTAGTGACATGGCTGGGTTTCTCAGTCTCGATAAAATAAAGTTCGCCCTAAGAGGGTCAATGCTATGGTTAGCCCGGAGGTGACAGCCGTTCGTCAACTTTCTCGAAAATAATTAAAATGTCAGCCGAAGCAGAAAACCGGGGGGGGGGGGGGGGGGGGGGGGGGGGGGGGAGAAGATGGAGAGAGAGACCTAGTGTATTGCTTTATTGGTTGAGGGTCTGAAGAATGGGATGAGGATGGAAATGTTCATCGTACCATGTTTTTGTTGCTGGTATTGTTATTATTATAAAAACTACAAATACCCCTAATAAATATATATTTTTTTTTAAATACCTGGAAGGGGTTAAAATCCAGTCCTCGAACAGGACCCGCATGCTTCTCACTCTGCCCAATGATGGGATCGTTCCCTGATACAAGTATCTGATCTGCACTATAAAGGGTGATGGTTCCTGTATCACCTCCGGCTGCAATGACTCCATTGGAGCTTGTGCCATGGTTGCTCCAGATCAGCTTGTGAAATCTGCAACAGTCACCACATGCGGGTTACTTTCCCAAAAGAACAGAAATTCGATATTTAAACAATGTTCATCCTTCATCTAAACCGCTCTGCCCTGGCCATGCGTCATTTCTAAGATTAGGCTCCATGTCGGAGGGCTGCCAACACTGTTTTGTACCGTTGTCCTAGCTGTACCACACAGCAGAGGCAGAGTCTCTTATGGACAGATCATGAGCTCATTATATTGAGTGCGGTCCTGCGTTCTAACCATGCACAGGAAAGTTTGTAACAACATGCCCTCAATAGGAATGCACACAAACACATCTGAACAGTGACAAGGACTAGTTATCCCGTGAATTCTAATCTCAGTCACTCTGGATCTTTGTTTTTTGAAGAGAATCATAGAATTTGCAGTGCAGAAGGAGGCCATTCGGCCCATCGAGTCTGCACCAGCTCTTGGAAAGAGCACCCTACCCAAGCCCACACCTCCACCCTATCCCCGTAACTCCACCCAACACTAAGGGCAATTTAGCATGGCCAATCCACCTAACCTGCACATCTTTGGACTGTGGGAGGAAACCGGAGCGCCCGGAGGAAACCCACGCAGACACGGGGAGAAAGTGCAGACTCCGCACAGACAGTGACCCAAGCCGGGAATCGAACCCGGGACCCTGGAGCTGTGAAGCAATTGTGCTAACCACTATGCTACCGTGCTGCCCAAAGAGTATGGGCAACGTTTTTTAATTAAAAGGTTAACAGTCTTTTTAATTACCATGCGTTTAGGTACCATACGCCCACCACTCACCTATTGGTAGCAGGTAGGCAACCTCGCAATTTTGCATCCAATGAGGCATCTGAAAAGTCCAGCTCATAGATCTCCAGTGCAGCACTCGTGCTAAAGGTGGCATCCAACTGCTGTGCTGAGGTACCTGCAGTACAAAGGAAAGGTGTAACTTCCACTCCAACAATAATTGATAGCCTGATGCAATCCGTCTGCTGAAACAACTATGGCTATGGCCGTTATTCTTTCAGCCAAATTAATTTGCTGAATTTCAGATGGTGCCCATAGGACGAGGACAGCAACACTCGCAGGCCTTTTGAGTGACTGGAGGCAGCAACTGAGGATTTGGTAACATAGATAAGCAAGCATTACGGACGAACAAACTAATATCCAAGTAGAACGTTCCATCACCTCAGAACGGCTGATCAGCAATTAAGTGCTAATATACCGTCATTGTTGGAATATAGGGAAAGAGAAAGATTCAACTAACTGCAGTTGTACTGAAGGTGCTCATTACTGTGTTGCTCGACACACAAAGCTGCATCATTAAATGTGGGTTGAATGAGTGATGTTATGTCGCTACATCTCAAGTTAGATGTCCTGTGGCTCTCAAAAGCTGGGCCCAGTGCATCAAAGGCGGTCGGGCCAGGCTGGGTGATGCTGCATGACTCAATGGTGAATTATGCAACACCGGGGCACTGAATGTAAGGTGGTAGTGAGGGCAAGTATCCATTCCAAAGACTTCAGTACATAATGTCGGCCGGCGACACTGAGGGCTGTCGATGGATGGCAGGTAGGATTGCACCAAACTTGGTTTCATATCACTCCAGGCAGAGAGAGGTCGTGCGAGCGAGGGAGCCCGGGTGCCGGCGCGAGGGAGCCCGGGTGCCGGCGCGGGGGGGGGCGCCCGTGACAGAGGGGGAGTGAGTGAGAGTGTGAGGGAGTGAGGGAGAGTGTGAGGGAGTGAGGGGGAGTGTGAGGGAGTGAGGGGGAGTGTGAGGGAGTGAGGGGGAGTGTGAGGGAGTGAGGGGGAGTGTGAGGGAGTGAGGGGGAGTGTGAGGGAGTGAGGGGGAGTGTGAGGGAGTGAGGGGGGAGTGTGAGGGAGTGAGGGGGAGTGTGAGGGAGTGAGGGGGAGTGTGAGGGAGTGAGGGGAGTGTGAGGGAGTGAGGGGGAGTGTGAGGGAGTGAGGGGGAGGTGAGGGAGTGAGGGGGGAGTGTGAGGGAGTGAGGGGGAGTGTGAGGGAGTGAGGGGGAGTGTGAGGGAGAGAGGGGAGTGAGGGAGTGAGGGGGAGTGTGAGGGAGGTGAGGGGGAGTGTGAGGGAGTGAGGGGGAGTGTGAGGGAGAGGAGGGAGAGGGTGAGGGAGTGAGGGGGAGTGTGAGGGAGTGGGGGGAGTGTGAGGGAGTGAGGGGGAGTGTGAGGGAGGAGAGGGGGAGTGTGAGGGAGTGAGGGGGAGTGTGAGGGAGTGAGGGGGAGTGTGAGGGAGTGAGGGGGAGTGTGAGGGAGTGAGGGAGAGTGTGAGGGGTGAGGGAGAGTGTGAGGGAGTGAGGGAGAGTGTGAGGGAGTGAGGGAGAGTGTGAGGGAGTGAGGGAGAGTGTGAGGGAGTGAGGGAGAGTGTGAGGGAGTGAGGGAGAGTGTGAGGGAGTGAGGGAGAGTGTGAGGGAGTGAGGGAGAGTGTGAGGGAGTGAGGGAGAGTGTGAGGGAGTGAGGGAGAGTGTGAGTGAGGGAGAGGGGAGGGAGTGAGGGAGAGAGTGTGAGGGAGTGAGGAGAGGTGAGGGAGTGAGGGAGGAGAGTGTGAGGGGAGTGAGGGGAGTGTGGGGAGTGGGAGAGTGTGAGGGAGTGAGGGAGAGTGTGGGGGAGTGAGGGAGAGTGTGAGGGAGTGAGGGAGAGTGTGAGGGAGTGAGGGAGAGTGTGAGGGAGTGAGGGAGAGTGTGAGGGAGTGAGGGAGTGAGGGAGGTGTGAGGGGAGAGTGTGAGGGAGTGAGGGAGAGTGTGAGGGAGTGAGGGAGAGTGATGGGAGTGAGGGAGAGGTGTGAGGGAGTGAGGAGAGTGTGAGGGAGTGAGGGAGAGTGTGAGGAGTGAGGGAGCGTGTGAGGGAGTGAGGGAGAGTGTGAGGGAGTGAGGGAGAGTGTGAGGGAGTGAGGGAGAGTGTGAGGGGAGTGTGAGGGAGTGAGGGAGTGAGAGTGTGTGTGAGGGAGTGAGGAGTGAGCGTGTGAGGGAGTGAGGAGTGTGAGTGTGAGGGAGTGAGGAGTGTGAGTGTGAGGGAGTGAGGAGTGTGAGTGTGAGGGAGTGAGGGAGGAGAGTGTGAGGGAGTGAGGAGTGAGAGTGTGAGGGAGTGAGGGAGAGTGTGAGAGTGAGGGAGTGAGGGAGAGTGTGAGGGAGAGTGTGAGGGAGGTGAGGAGGTGTGAGGGAGTGAGGGAGTGAGGGGAGGGTGAGGGAGAGTGTGAGGGGAGTGAGG
Source organism: Scyliorhinus canicula (assembly GCF_902713615.1). Lineage (NCBI taxonomy): Eukaryota > Metazoa > Chordata > Chondrichthyes > Carcharhiniformes > Scyliorhinidae > Scyliorhinus > Scyliorhinus canicula. Next base: position 22,664,740 of record NC_052167.1, read on the forward strand.
GAGAGTGTGAGGGAGTGAGGGAGAGTGTGAGGGAGTGAGGGAGAGTGTGAGGGAGTGAGGGAGAGTGTGAGGGAGTGAGGGAGAGTGTGAGGGAGGGGGAGAGGTGTGAGGGAGAGTGTGAGGGAGTGAGGAGTGAGAGTGTGAGGGAGTGAGGAGTGAGAGTGTGAGGGAGTGAGGAGTGTGAGTGTGAGGGAGTGAGGAGTGTGAGTGTGAGGGAGTGAGGAGTGAGAGTGTGAGGGAGTGAGGAGTGAGAGTGTGAGGGAGTGAGGAGTGAGAGTGTTAGGGAGTGAGGAGTGAGAGTGTGAGGGGTGAGTGAGGTGTGAGGGAGTGAGGGAGAGTGTGAGGGAGTGAGTGAGAGTGTGAGGGAGTGAGTGAGAGTGTGAGGGAGTGAGTGAGAGTGTGAGGGAGTGAGTGAGAGTGTGAGGGAGGAGTGAGAGAGTGTGAGGGAGTGAGAGTGGGAGGGAGTGAGTGAGAGTGTGAGGAGTGAGTGAGAGTGTGAGGGAGTGAGTGCGAGTAGTGGGAGTGCGTGAGAGTGTGAGGGAGTGAGTGAGAGTGTGAGGGAGTGAGTGAGAGTGTGAGGGAGTGAGTGAGTGTGAGGGAGGAGTGAGAGTGTGAGGGAGTGTGAGAGTGTGAGGGAGTGAGTGAGAGCGTGAGGGAGTGAGTGAGAGCGTGAGGGAGTGAGTGAGAGTGTGAGGGAGTGAGTGAGAGCGTGAGGGAGTGAGTGAGCGCGCGAGGGAGTGAGCGCGCGAGGGAGTGAGCGCGCGAGGGAGTGAGCGCGCGAGGGAGTGAGCGCGCGAGGGAGTGAGCGCGCGAGGGAGTGAGCGCGCGAGGGAGTGAGCGCGCGAGGGCAGTGAAGGCGCGAGGGAGTGATGCGCGCGAGGGATGTGATGCGCGCGAGGGAGTGAGCGCGCGAGGGAGTGAGGCGCGCGAGGGAGTGATGCGCGCGAGGGAGTGATGCGCGCGAGGGATTGATGCGCGCGAGGGAGTGAGCGCGCGAGGGACGTGAGCGCAGCGGAGGGAGTGAGCGCGCGAGGGACTGAGCGCGCGAGGGACTGAGCGCGCGAGGGACTGAGCGCGCGAGGGAGTGAGCGTGCGAGGGACTGAGAGTGCGAGGGAGTGAGAGCGCGAGGGAGTGAGAGCGCGAGGGAGTGAGAGCGCGAGGGAGTGAGAGCGCGAGGGAGTGAGAGCGCGAGGGAGTGAGAGCGCGAGGGAGTGAGAGCGCGAGGGAGTGAGATGGCGAGGGAGTGAGAGCGCGAGGGAGTGAGAGCGCGAGGGAGTGAGAGCGCGAGGGAGTGAGGGCGCGAGGGAGTGAGAGCGCGAGGGGAGTGAGAGCGCGAGGGAGTGAGAGCGCGAGGGAGTGAGAGCGCGAGGGGAGTGAGAGCGCGAGGGAGTGAGAGCGCGAGGGAGTGAGAGCGCGAGGGAGTGAGAGCGCGAGGGAGTGAGAGCGCGAGGGAGTGAGAGCGCGAGGGAGTGAGAGCGCGAGGGAGTGAGAGTGCGAGGGAGTGAGAGTGCGCGAGAGTGCGCGAGAGAGCGTGAGCGCAAGTGAGCGTGTAATGAACCCACGATACCATTTGCAGAAAGTCAGAATAGTCTCTTCAATATCTTGGCCAGTGTTCATCTTTCAACCAATCTCACTAAAACATTTGCAGTCATTTACATATTTGCTGTTGGTGAGGTCTTTCTGTGCACAAATTGGCTGCTGCATTTCTGCCATTACAATACTCACCACACTTAAAAAGGTTGACTGCCAAACACTATGGAGGTGCTAGTTCAATTCTAATTCTTTCTTTCCTTCTTCTAATAATAAAACTTTGACACTGGGGGAGGCAGTGGCGCGATGGTATTGTCACAGGACTAATCCAGGCTAATGCTCTGGGGACCAGGGTTCAAATCCCACCAGGACAGATTCAATTAAAACAAAATCAGGAATCAGAAGTCTAATGATAACCATGAAACCATCGTTGATTGTTATAAAATACCCATCACGAACGTCCAGATCGGCCGGGGTTGGAAGCGGGTGTGGAGGCAGATGTTTTAGCCTTCGCCTTGCTGATTGCCCGACAGCGGATTCTGTTGGGGTGCAGGCCGGCTTCTCTGCCCTGTGCCTCTGCGTGGCGGGGGGGAGAGAGGAACCTGCTGGAGTTCCTAACGCTCGAGAATGTAAAATTCGAGTTGAGGGGGGAAGGATGGAAAGGGTTCTACAACTCATGGGCCTTGTTCATCCTGCATTTTCACGAATTGGATGACATCGAACATTAGGGGGGAGGGAGGGGTTGGGGAGGTTTGGAATGTATAAATTAATGATGATTCTTTTCATTGGTGTTTTGTATTCAAAATGCTGGGAGCGGTTTGAGGGTGGGTGGGTAAGGGGGATGTTGACTAGGGGATTGCCATTGTATTTGCTGTGATCGTTAATTATTTGTGGTTGTAAATATGATGAAAATGTGAAAAAGGAGAATAAAAATATTTATTGAAAAAAAGGTTCACGAATGTCCTTTAGGAAAGGAAATCTGGGGCAGCACGGTGGCCTAGTGGTTAGCACAACCGCCTCACGGTGCTGAGGTCCCAGGTTCGATCCCGGCTCTGGGTCACTGTCCGTGTGGAGTTTGCACATTCTCCCCGTGTCTGCGTGGGTTCCACCCCCACAACCCAAAGATGTGCAGAGTAGGTGGATTGGCCACGCTAAATTGCCCCTTAATTGGAAAAAATAATTGGGTAATCTAAATTTATAAAAAAAAAGGAAAGGAAATCGGTCTTCCTTACCTGGTCTGGTCTACATAATAATAATCGCTTATTGACACAAGTAGGCTTCAATGAAGTTACCATGAAAAGCCCCTAGTCGCCACATTCCAGCGCCTGTTCGGGGAGGCTGGTACGGGAATTGAACCCGCACTGCTGGCCTTGTTCTGCATTACAAGCCAGCATTTTAGCCCACTGTGCTAAACCAGCCCATGTGACTCTTGACTCTATGTGGTTAACTCTTAAATACCCTCGGGGATGGGCAGCCAGTGACGCCCACATACCATGAACAAATTTTAAAAAAAATTACTGACACCACACCACAAAGTATGTCCTGGCCCCGCTTGCTTCACTAAGGTGAAATTTAGTAGGTTCACTAGGTTCTTACATTGTGCGATTGAATATCAAGATTACGCGGAACCCTTTCTGTTGTCAAATGCTCCACTGCACTAAAGGTACTGCACAGTTCAATAAATGGCATGGTGCATTTACGCTACCAAAGGACTTTCAACATTTGTGCTGGAAAACTAAGACCATATCACCTGGCATTGTACATTCATGCCTGAAGGTTGGGTTCAATTCAACCGAGGCTGTGGGAATAAAAATTGATCCCAGCATGAACCGAGTTTAGATCAGTCCCAATTTCAGTCGCCGGGTCAAAATCCTGGAATACCCACCCCATGGCAGTGTTGGTGTGCCTACACCTCCGGGGCTGCAGCGGTTCAAGATGGCCCCTCACCACTACCTTCTCGAGGGCAACTCGGGATGGGCAATAAATGCCGGCCGAGCCAGCGACGGCCAGATCCCATAACGGAATAAAAATACATTTAGATTTGCAAAGACCAGGGCTGCAGAAGATTGGCCACAACTCGTCTCTTTTACCTTGCCAGAGCAATAAAAAGCTATCAAGGGGATTGGGAAAAGTCACGCTCATCCAGCAGTGGGCCTTCATCTGACCATGGGGCTGAGGCACATTGCTGAGAAAAACAGAAAAAAACTTCAAACTGTATCTGGAACAATTGATGCCAATGGACACAGAGTGACCGACTGGAAAAGCGACCCATTTTCTGGCACATTTTGATTTCTGGAGCCCACGTTTAGCAGATGGAATCTTAGATTCATACAAAGTATAAAGAATTATATCTTAAAACAAAATACTATGAAAGGACATTAAATATGTATTTGCCCAAAATTGACACATTAACACTAATTCCAAAATATCACGGTGCAGAGTACATTTCCCAATGGTTTGGGTGAAGCTTCCGAAGTTACCTGTTGCCAAAAAGAGGGGATGGTGAGAAGCAGGACTCCAGGACTGAATGGCTGTCCTCTCAATCTCCTTCAGCTTCATCTTCTCTTCTCGACCTGACAAACAGAACACGATGATCATGAAAAACTGCCTTAATATCAGACGGGCACACCATGTTCTAATAGAGGGTCAGTGGTCTGACATATTAACTGCTCCTGTCTCCGTGATGCTGCCAGACCCAGCCCGGCATTTTCTTTTTAATGCTATTTATTTCAGATGTGTCAGTGTCGGCTGTATTTAACTTTAGCGCACCATGTAGGAGGATGACGATATTAGGCAGGGCTGGGAGATCCATTGTGGGGTTTGAGGACCAGCCCTTCACATCAATGCAATGAGAAAAGCGAGAGAAACTAAATTGAGGAGAGTGAGCACCTTGATGCAGAAATGGTCCTCAGCCATCAGCAGTTACTGCTTATTACAGAGTGAATAGAGAAGACCAAAGCAAAAAAAGGCTGTATAACTGAGCACTTGGGGGAAGAAAAAAAACACATCGAGAGATCGACATTTGAAAATAAAGACTTCTGTGCAAATCTCTCGGTTTCCCCAAGATGTTGCACTGTCATCAGATTTGGCAGCCTTCTGTTATAAAAGTAAAAGCGAATTACTGCGGATTTGGAATCAGCAACAGAAACGGAAATGCTGTATAACCTCAGCAGGTCTGACAGCATCTGTGGAGAGTCATCCAGACTCAAAGCGTTAGCTTCGTTCTCTCTCCACAGATGCTGCCAGTCCTGCTTGAGGTTATCTAGCATTTGCTATTTTTGTGGCAGCCTTCTTTCCACACGGACACAGCGGGCCTAGCAGTGCCTGCCGAGCCGCATTTCACCCACAGATTACTAACTGAAACGTTCCCGACAGAATAACTTGGGTGTTTACAGTCCTAGCTTGCAAACCAAGTCTCCGGTGGCCTGGTGGAAGAGGATTTTCGTCCAACTCGTTCCTCTCATAAGATATTTGTATCGATGCACTTTGGGAACGTGCCAACACACTGTGATGTTGCGGCAATACACTCCTGTGGTATCCCTAATTATTCACCATAAATTGCTCCCAGCACTGCTCCAAGTCTGACAACTGTCACTATTTCACCACAAGAGTAAAGTAGTTAAAATTACTCTCACTTTATAATCCAACCTTAAAAGGAACAAGTCTGTAACGAACGGTATTGCTGATTGTTCGTCCACAGCTCCAGGCATTGTAATACATCAATGATTACATTTTTCTGAAGCTTGAACAACACTGTTAAGTGCACCAGGGCAGCAACACTTCAGAATCAGCTCAGCTGCCTACCTTTTTGATCATGGGAGTACGTTCGAAGGGTGGTTAAGTGCAGAGGTGGGAGCAATCAGCAAAGAACTGGCAGGCAAGATGTCAAAAGAAAAAAATTTCAAACAAAGTTGCAGGTTGTACAGTCCTGGAGGCTGCCCCTCAGAGGAAAGGGTTCACGGAAAGGTAGTTGCAGGTTCAAGTTGCGCCTGTTGCAGCTCCTGGGCAGCACAAGTGATTAGCACTGTGGCTTCACAGCGCCAGGGTCCCAGGTTCGATTCCCTGCCGGGTCACTGTCTGTGCGGAGTCTGCATGTTCTTGTGTCCGCGTGGGTTTCCTCCGGGTGCTCTGGTTTCCTCCCACAGTCCAAAGACATGCAGGTTAGGTGGATTGGCCATGATAAATTGCCCTTAGTGACCAAAAAAGGTTAGATGGGGTTATTGGGTTATGGGGATAGGGTGGAAGTGAGGGCTTAAGTGGGTCAGTGCAGACTCGATGGGCCGAATGGCCTCCTTCTGCACTCTATGTTGTGTGTTCTGTCCCTGTGGCCATCGAATAACAAGTTAACACTTAAATGAGGTCGTGTTTTCGTGCAAACACCTTGTACAAGCTGCAGTGTAGAGCCCTCTCAACCAAACACACAGCCAATCAAAAACAAAATCAAATTCCATTCAACTCCTGCATATTCAAAGCTACTTTCCCAGGAGCTGGTGGTGCTCCAGGCCTTGAACAGATACACAAGCTTTGTGGACACAATACAAATGCACAAGTGTTTTCACTCCACGAGCTGACACAGGTGCATACCAAAACGTGAATACCAAAACACCAATGGGTCAAAACACAGTGCACATTCAACACATTGCAAAACGTCAATAAATAGATAGCTTTGGATGATGCAGCTCCATGGACCATTGGGAGATTATTGGCACACTTGTATCTTTGAGCAAGCACATCATTTTAAAGTTGTTCACGGTCTGACAACAGAGACAGACAGATGCACAGATTCCGGGCACAATTCTGACGACGGGCTGATTTCAAAGCTGGACCAGTCCCACGCCGGCATACATACTCACACCTCCTGTGGCATAACGTTGATCAGTCACCTTGCTAACCCTGTGGGGAAACAGGTCAGCACAAGCCGTTCTGTCCATATCAGACTGATTGCAGCCAGCCCACCAGAGAAATACTAAATGAAGCATCGACAGCTCCTTAGTGGGAATTTAAGAGGAGTAACCATATATTTTTGCAGTAACAGAGCAAGCATATCCTTCATTGTCAATGGAGGCAAAGATTTAACTTCACTACTGATCGTCTTCTGAAGTTCACCAGCCGCCTCTCCTTGCACCTCCAATGAAGCATCTTTAATGACATCCTACAACACATCCCAGATATTAAGTGGTACTGAATTAATTCATGATGTGGAGATGCCGGCGTTGGACTGGGGTGAGCACAGTAAGAAGTCTTACAACACCAGGTTAAAGTCCAACAGGTTTGTTTCAAACACGAGCTTTCGGAGCGCAGCTCCTTCCTCAGGTGAATGGAGAGGTATCTCCATTCACCTGAGGAAGGAGCTGCGCTCCGAAAGCTCGTGTTTGAAACAAACCTGTTGGACTTTAACCTGGTGTTGTAAGACTTCTTACTGAATTAATTCAAGCAGCGCACACGGACATTAACACTTGCATGGTATAAAATTCTCAGCCTTGCAGGACAGGGCATCGAATTATTTACTATATGCAACACAATGCATTGAATGATGTAGAATTGACAGGCCTTTCAACCCAACTTGTGTTTCGCTCCACAAGGGCCTCCGCCACTCGGGCAACATATTCTCTATTCCCTTCCACAAGTACGTAACTCACTCCCCCTTAAATGCAACAATGCTATTCACTTCAACGATTCCATGTTGCAGCGAGTTTTACATTTAAACCCATTTCCAAATGCGACACTGAAAAATTTGTCTTACACACCAAAGAATGGGGGGGAAAGGCAATGAAATGGCCCCAAAACACAAAATAACAGAGCTGCAATATCTGAAGGTCCTTCAGCACTCTCTGAATGAAATTGTACAGTTTTCATAGAATTTACAGTACAGGAGGCCATTCGACCCATCAAGTCTGCATCGGCCCTTACAAAGAGCACCCTACTTAAGCCCACATCGCCACTCTATCCACGTAACCCAGTAACCCCACCCAACCTTTTCTGGACACTAAGGGGCAATTTAGCATGGCCAATCTACCTAACCTGCACATCTTTGGACTGTGGGAGGAAACCGGAGCACCCGGAGGAAACCCACGCAGACACGAGGAGAACGTGCAGACTCCGCACACTCAAGTCGGGAATCGAACCTGGAACCCGGGAGCTGTGAAGCAACTATGCTAACCACTCTGCTACCGTGCTGCCCACAAATCCACACTTGCTGAGTCCACACTTGGGACGGCTCTACTCAATTTTGGTCTCCACATTTAAGGAAGGATTTGCTTGTATTGGAGGCAGTGCAGCGAAGGTTCACTAGATTGTGGTTACTGGGATGAGAGGGGTGTCCTATGATGAGAGGTAAAATTAAGACTCTGCACCTCTGGAATTTAAAAGAATGAGAGGTGATCTCAATGAAACATACAAGACTCCGAAAGACCTCGGCAGGGTCAACATTGAGTGATTCTTTTGTTGGGGAATCTAGCACATTGGGACAGTGTGTCAGGATAAGGGCTCGATCATTTAGGGCCAAGCGGAGGAGAAACATTTCCACTCAAAGGGTTGCGATTCTTTGGATTCTTTACCCCAGCGAGTGTGGATGCACCATGACTGAATATATTTAAGGCCGGGATTTACAGATTTTTGGCTTCTAAAGGAATCAAGGATATGGACAGCAGGCGTGGAAGTGGTGCTCAGGCCAATGATTAGCCAGGAGCGCATTGAATGGTGCCATATAGTCAACTCCTGCTCCATGTTCTTAACAACAAGGCTCTCAGCTCCAGCTTGAATTGCAATCGACCGTTGAAATTCCAGTGTTTATTCACCAATTAAACGTTGCAGCCTTACAGAAACACATGCATAGCCTTACAGAAACACACGCATACACCGTCAGCAGAATAATGAAATAAAATGAAAATCGCATATTGTCACGAGTAGGCTTCAATTAAGTTACTGTGAAAAGCCCCTAGTCGCCACATTCCGACGTCTGTTCGGGGAGGCTGGTACGGGAATCGAACCGTGCTGCTGGCCTGCTTGGTCTGCTTTAAAAGCCAGCGATTTAGCCCAGTGTGCTAAACCAACGTATTGTTCTATTAAATGGTATAATGCTCCAGTGCAACGTCCAGCTGACAATTTATGGGATTCACCAGCAGTTTATAAAGCTGATGCATGATGAAATTCCTGCCCATCTCCACTCCTCGACCATCCTGGCTGGCGTGTTTGTAATGTGCACAGTCTGTGTCACAATTCCACATCACTGGCTCAAACCTTGAACTGGTAAATTAGATAACAAAGCAATTGCTTGGGAGAAAAGCAGCTGACTAAACCTTTAGCGAAAACGCCAAAGAACGTATCAATACAGGAGACGCCCTGAAACTCCAGGATAGCAAAACCTTAGAAGAAAGTTGCAGTAATCAGATGGTTCAACTTTAAACACGGAGTATTGTTGAATAAAAAGAGACATGCCGACAAAAGTTTTTGACTTGCACGCATCAGGTACAGATGCAAGAATATCAAATTTCAAAGGGAACAATACTGCATGAGAAAAAGGGTGCTGACTGGTTAACAAGTTGACTGTGATTGGTTAATTCAACATCATCTCTTTTATCAGCAATACTTTAAAACCCTTGTGATTTTTGTCCGCAATAATCATAATTACAACAGTATCTTTGTATTTATTTAATGCTCCGCACCTGCAGAAAAACAGTTTCCGAGCCCTTTAAAATGAGGAAACACACGGTGTGTGGGAAATGGGGAAGGGAGATGGAGCAGCGAGTTTGTGGAACTAAGTTCATGTTCCAGAGGAAGGGTTACGAGGAGGTTTCTAAAGCAGGGGAAGAGTCTGGCAAAGGTGAACAAAGTAGAAGGCAGGAGCACTGCAGCCTAAACAGGAAGTCAACAATAGTGCAGAGGAGTTATAGACACCATTGTTAGACATGTGGTCCAAGTATTCATTTCCACAAATGACAGTATGAACCCTTTCAGGATCGTCAGGATCTTGTACGTTTCGATAAAATTACATTTTACTCTTCTAAACTCTTGTGGATATAAGCCTAGCCTGTCCAACCTTTCCTCATAAGACAACATTTCTTGTGTTGGTCTGATAAATTTTCTCTGAACTGCTTCTAATGAATTTACATCCTTCCTTAAATAAGACCAATTACTGTACACTGGACACCAGATGTGGTTTCATTAGTGACTTGTACAACCGCCCCACATTTATATTCAATTCCTCTCGCAATAATCTATTTGTTTTCCCAATTAGTTGCCATATCTGCATACTAGCCTTTGTGGGCCGTGCCCAAAGACACCCAGATCCCTCTGAATCTCAGAGCTCTGCAATCTCTCACCATTTAGATAATGAGCCTCGTTTTTATTCTTCCTGTCAAAATGGACAGTTTGTCCACATTGTACTCCGTTTCCAGAATATTGGCCCACTCGCTTAACATACCCGTGTCTGCTTGGAGCCCCCTTATGTTCTCTTTAAAACTTACTTTTCTGTCTATCTTTGTATCGTCAGCAAATATGGCAACCGCCATACTGCTGCCTCACAGCGCCAGGGACCCGGATTCGATTCGGGCCTCGGGTGACTGTCTGTGTGGAAGTTTGCACTTTCTTCCCGTGTCTGTGCGGTTTCCTCCAGGTGCTCCGGATTCCTCCCACAGTCCAAAGATATGCAGGTTAGGTGGGGTTAGGGGGATGGGGCGGGGCTTAGGCCTTGGTAGGGTCGGTGCAGACTCGATGGGCCGAATGGCCTCCTCTGCGCTGTAGGGATTCTAAGTTATCCAAGTAATTTACCTAAATTGCAAAACATTGAGGCTCCAACACGGATCCCTGTACTGGTTATAGGCCATCTGCTGGAATGGTCTGTAACATGGGAGAAAACACCTGACTTTGGCATCTTGGACTGCATGGAGTGGGGAGTTGTTATTGTGCTCAACTCGAACAACAGGAATAGCGTCTCCCTGGCCAGGAGAATGCAAGGTAAACCAACGAGGAACAAATTCAACAAAACATATCATGGCACGTGGAGAGCAGCGGCAGGAGAGGTACATCATTTGAGCAAGGCAACGCACTCAGGGATAACTCAGATAAAGCCCAAGTACTGCTTGCAGGACAGAAGCCTCGACCCTGCCGAAGATGTACTGTCGCTGATTAATTTATACCTGACTCCCATAATCTGCTGGAAGAGACCGATTTTACAAGTTTCATAATGAATGATTTGGTAAGTTGATAGGTTTGATAAGTAAATGCACGTGAATTATATTCACTTCTATTAGGGACAGCATGGTGGTGCAGTGGATTAGCACTGCGACCTCACGCGCCAAGGTCCCAGGTTCGATCCGGCTCTGGATCACTGTCCGTGTGGAGTTTGCACATTCTCCCCATGTTTGCGTGGGTTTTGCCCCCACAACCCAAAAGATGTGCAAGCTAGGTGGAATGGTCATGCTAAATTGACCCTTAATTGGAACAAAAATTGAATTGGGTACTCTAAATTTTAAAAAAAAAAATTCACCTCTATTGTGCAAGCCGTTTTCTAACTAAAATTAATGAACGTAGCTAAAACAGTGTAGTGTTATGGTTCCGGATCGGAACCCCCAGTTTTAGTTAAGATTCTGGATTAGAACCCAACTATCTGCATTTGGCAAAAACCGAGGGGAAATGTTACTGCACGACAGGGGTGATGACAGTGGCCAGTGGAGAACTTTTATATTAAAACAAACCTTAATTAGAACACAAAATTAACCACATCAGCAACAAAGAAATAGCTTCCTATTTAATAGGCTATTTCTTTAACATCTTAATTTGCTTCCTGAAACCTGCCTCTGCACTCCAATTAAGCAACCCATCTATTTCAAATACCACTTATATATAAAGTTGACAACGAGGTTTTATTTCCTTAACTTGGTACAGAGTCCTAGAGAGAGAAACCTTTTTTTAGAGCACATTGAAAATCTTCTGCTCAGCTTCACATCCTGGGAGCAACTCCTTTGCCCAGACAGACCTGGCCCATCCCATTAGCTACGTCAGCTGCTCTCAAGGCACACAGCATTCTTTTGCCTCTTGTTACAAGATGTACCTTAATTGGTTTAGCTAGGCTCAACCGATTCCAACATTACATTAGCTCTCCATCTGCAAACAGGTAAAATGGCTTTTAATATCTATTAGCAAAACACTTCCACTGCAAACATCACTGATTGCCTCACTTTTAATCACAGCTCTCGCAGACATACTGCCTGCCTGTCAGCATTTTAACCCAGGTTTTAATAATATTACTGTAAAATGACAATTTCTTATATCTATCACACAAGTCAGTAATTTCTATTGGCCAAGATTGTCATGGTGTTGAATGCAGGACTGAAGAATTTACTAAAATTCACAGAGATATTTGAAAGCTGAGAATCTGGAGATGGGCACTGAAGCATGTGGAATGGGCACATTACTGGGCAATTCAGTGTAGCACTCAAGTGTGCCAGCTTGCTTTGAAGCCTTTTCACAGCCTGGTATGGCAACAGCTCGGCCCAAGACTGTAAGAACCTACAGAGTCGTGAATACAGCCTAGTCCATCACGCAAACCTGCCTCCCAACCATTGACTTTGTCTACAACTCCCGCTGCCTTCCACAAGTCCCAAAAGACATGCTGTTTGGTAATTTGGACATTCTGAATTCTCCCTCAGTGTTTCCGAACAGGTGCCGGAATGTGGCGACTAGGGGCTTTTCACAGTAACTTCATTGCAGTCCTAACGTAAGCCTACTTGTGACAATAATAAAGATTATCAGGGCAGCACGGTGGCGCAGTGGGGGCACTGCAGTCTCATGGCGCTGAGGTCCCAGGTTCGATCCCGGCTCTGGGTCACTGTCCGTGTGGAGTTTGAACATTCTCCCCGTGTTTGTGTGGGTTTCACCCCACAACCCAAAGATGTGCAGGTTAGGTGCATTGGCCACGCTAAATTGCCCCTTAATTGGAAAAAACGAATTGGACATTCTAAATTTATTTTAAACAAATAAAGATTATTATTATAAATCCATGGTCTCCGACACCCTCTTGGAGCTTAGTACCTGAAGGAGGAGCAGCAGAAGACAGCCAATATTACAGAGATGAACAAAACCAGTTTTAATCAGGGTGGAAGCTAGCATGACAAAGGCTTTGCATTTCTGGCAGGGTAGTTGATGGAAGATTATTTTATTTACATATAATACGAACAAAGGTGCACAAAGAGTGCACAAGAGAGAAAGTCACTTCTTACTGCTGCACATCTTCCTGGAAATCTTGCTTTTCCAATGGCAGCAGAATTAGTAAACTCCAGCTGACATTCAGATGCTCTCTGCCTGTGACTAAATCCAAAGTGGTTCAGCCAGCATAAGTAGTGCTTAGTGACTTAATCCAAATTTGCAAAGTCAGGTGGGGTCGTTTTCAGGTTTGTAAAGGCGTGGCTAATTTTGCCATTTGTCACAGGAGAAAAATTAAGCAGAGATGCCAACGTTTGCTGGTTTCGAGATGAACTTTTACCAGGTACCAGCAGCAGAATGCGGCAAGAACCAATACATGATTTTTTAAAAATACTTCACATAAGACTGGGTACAACCACAAAATTGACGAAGAACCTCCAAAGCTCCCTCAATTTGAACAGCCATCCCACAAGACTGTATGCCGTAGGAGCAGATGTAGGCCATTCGGCCCATCGAGTCTGCTCCGCCATTCAATGAGATCATAGCTAATCTGATACGATAATCCTCAATTCCACTTTCCCACCTTATCCCCATAACCCTTGATTCCCTCACTGATTAAAAATCTGTCTATCTGAGCCTTGAACATACTTAACGACCCGGCCTCTACAGCTCTCTGCGGTAAACAATTTCACAGGTTCACAACCCTCTGGAAGAAATTCCTCCTCATCTCTGTCTTAAATGGGCGACCCCTTACTCTGAGACGATGCCCTCTGGTCCTCGACCTGCCACAAGGGCAAACCTCCATAGACATAGAATTTACAGTGCAGAAGGAGGCCATTCGGCCCATCGGGTCTGCACCGACTCTTGGAAAGAGCATCCTACTTAAGCCCACACCTCCACCCTATCCCCATAACCCAGCAAACCCACCTAACATAGAACATACAGTGCAGGAGGCCATTCAGCCCTTCGAGTCTGCACCGACCCACTTAAGCCCTCACTTCCACCTGATCCCCGTAACCCAATAACCCCTCCTCGCCTTTTTGCACACTAAGGGCAATTTATCATGGCCAATCCACCTAACCTGCACGTCTTTGGACTGTGGGAGGAAACCCACGCAGGCACGGGGAGAACGTGCAGACTCTGCACAGACAGTGACCCAGCAGGGAATCGAACATGGGACCTTGGCGCTGTGAAGCCACAGTGCTAGTCGCTTGTGCTGTGGTGCTGCCCAAACCCAAGAGCAATTTACCGTGGCCAATCCACCTAACCCGCACATCTCTGAACTTTCAGCATCTGGTAACTTTGCAAAAATGCAAACGAGTGCAGAGCAGTGCTCCAGGCCACTGGAACATGCCTGGAAACAAAGTTAATCCTGGAACTTTACCAACAGCAATAAAAAAAAGAATTCACACACAGGATCAAATACAGTGCATATCGTACATTGAAAAGAAGTATAAATAAATAAACCCTTGAACTTTGGCCTCACCAATAGAGTCACACTCAGCATCAAGAGGAAACAAGTAAGAAATTACCCACAGAAAACAAGGACGGAAAGGGTTGCCAGAGATGTTTATGCAACAGCGATGTGGAAAAAGTTTTCACTCAAACAAAAAAAGGATTTGCATTTAGATAGCACCTTTCACAACAGCAGTATGTCCCAAACCACTTTATCGCAAGCGAAGTCTTTAAAGACAATCACTGCTGGAATGTAGGAGATGCACCAACATATATGGACGCGGAAAGCCCCATCACAATGTGAGAATGACCAGATGATGTGTTTTTCAGTGATGTTCAAACAATCATAGAATCCTTACAATGCAGACCATTCAGCCCATCTAGTCTGCATCGACCCTCCAAAAGAGCACCATACTTATGCCCACTCCCCCACCCTATTCCCATAACCAAACCTACCCTTTGGGCACTAAGGGGGCAATTTAGCATGACCAATCCATCTGACCTGCACATCTTTTGACTGTGGCAGGAAACCGGAGCACCTGGCGGAAAATCACGCAGACTTGGGGAGAAAGTGCAAACTCCACAGTCACCCAAGGCTGGAATCGAACCCGGGACAACACCCGTGTCTCAGTGTGATGCACTCTCAGAAGAGGGGAAGCTTGCAACCCCATTTGGGAACCTGCATTTCAAACCTAGGACACAGCTTAACCTCTCACCTGAAAGATTGTACCTCCCGACAGTGCAACAAACCCTCGGCACTGCACTGGAATGTCAGCCAGATTTTTATTCTACATGGATCAAAAAATAGCAAAGCAATTGCAATGATACTAGAATTGTGGCACAGTGGTTAGCACTGCTGCCTCACAGCTCCAGGGACCCGGGTTCGATTCTGGCCTTGGGTGACTTTGTGGAGTTTGTACATTCTCCCGGTGTTTGCGTGGGTTTCCTCCGGGTGCTCCGGTTTCCTCCCACAATCCAAAGAGGCGCAGGTTAGGTGGATTGGCCATGCTAAATTGCCCTTAGTGTCAAAAGAGGTACAGGTTAGGTAGACTTACGAGGTTAGGGTGGGGGAGTGGGCCTGGGTAGAGTGCTCTTTCAGCGGGTCGGTGCAGACTCGATGGGTTGAATGGCCTTCTTCAGCAACATAGGGGTTATGTGCAGAGGAATAATGGGAAATGATCGATGTGGACGTTGCAGTCAACTTCCATTCGTTTTATCTTGAAATAGATCAGAGTTTCAAGTTTGAATTAAGCAATTCAAAAGCAAACAGAAATCATTTACTAAAAACAAGCAAATTAGCAAACAAATCCAACTGAGCAATATTAGTATTCTTGCATACTTTATACCTTCTCAAGGCCAATTAGGGGTGGACAATAAATGCTGGTTTAGCCAGCAGCACCCACATCAAATGAAAGAATAAAAAAATAACTTTATTTTTTAACTGCCAGCAGTCACCCAAGGACTCATCCAACTGCTCAATGTATCAAGCAGAACCCCTAATGGTTAGACACAGCATTCCAATAAGTCAGCAACCCAAAGCATCTCCTTGATCCAGCGGTCAGCAATCTCATAAAGGCACCTTGCAAAGCAGAAACCCGCATCTGGGACACACCAATGGGAGTGGCATTTGGGTACATAACTGCAGGAGGACGATCGATCGTAACATAGAACATAGAACCGTACAGCACAGAACAGGCCCTTCGGCCCTCGATGTGGTGCCGAGCAATGATCACCCTACTCAAACCCACGTATCCACCCTATACCCGTAACCCAACAACACCCCCCCTTAACCTTACTTATTAGGACACTACGGGCAATTTAGCATGGCCAATCCACCTAACCCGCACATCTTTGGACTGTGGGAGGAAACCGGAGCACCCGGAGAAAACCCACGGACACACGGGGAGGACGTGCAGACTCCGCACAGACAGTGACCCAGCCGGGAACCGAACCTGGGACCCTGGAGCTGTGAAGCATATATGCTAACCACCATGCTACCGTGCTACCCTAGCTGTCCAGTAACCTGGACACAATCAGCAGGAGGGGTTTAAAATCTGGGGATTGAGACCACATGGACACCTGAAAAGTCTCTGGCAAAGGGAAGGGAAGGCACAGGTGGGGATGGTGGAAGGGAGCATTGGAACCTAACACACAGCCTTCAGGGGAACAGACAGCATCGAGATCAGAGGCAAGTGCCTGAGGAGTTGGGGAAGGGACAGGAAACGGGAACACAAACCTCGACGGGCATCGGGATCACAGAAAACATCTCAGCAGGGGTAAGAGCGCATATGGACTGCGGGGACGGGGCGGGGGGGGGGGGGGGGGGGGGACATGGTAAATGGCACAGCGAAGCATGTCGATGAAGAAGGTTAAGGGCACATGAACCCGAGGCACCATCACCAGCAACAAGCACAGCATTACACAAATCTAAAAGTTCCACAAGCAGCGATATAACTGACCAAATTGCCTGTTTTTGGAGCTGATTGCAGGATAAGTGATAGCCTAAAAACTAGCAGGAATTTGGGTTCTTTGTCAAATAGCGTTATGTTGCATCCAAAAAGGGCAGAGGGGGGGCCTCATTCTCAACTCTCATCTGAGAACGGGAACCTCCAAGTGGGCAGCACTCCCCCAAGTATTGCCATGCCAGATGACAAGCTTGTGACTCTGGGGTGGGCCTTGGGCCTTCTGACTCAGACGAGGAGTGTCACCCATTGAGTCAAAGACTAACAACCTCAAAGGAGGGTGGGGGGGGGCGCGGAAAGAGGGAAGCAGAGTGAGTACATTCCAGAGTTTGGTGCCTCTGGGCAGGGTAAGGCACAGTTAGCAGGTGTGGCGTGGTGCAGAAGGCGACACGATCAAGGTGATGGGGCAGAGAAGGAGAGGTCGGGGCGGGGCAGTAAGAGCTGCGAATTGGTGAGGGAATTTAAAGCTGAGGCACTGTACCAGGTGGATCAGCTTGCGGGGTGGGGGGTCAGCCAGAGGCGAGTGGGGGGGGGGGGGGGGGGGGGGGGTGTCAGCCGGGGGGGGGGCAGGAGAGGGGGGGGGGAACCAGGAGAGGGGGGGGAAACCAGGAGAGGGGGTGGGGAAACCAGGAGAGGGGGTGGGAAACCAGGAGAGGGGGGGGGGAAACCAGGAGAGGGGGGGGGGGAAACCAGGAGAGGGGGGGGGGAAACCAGGAGAGGGGGGGGGGGAAAACCAGGAGAGGGGGGGGGGAAACCAGGAGAGGGGGGGGGGAAACCAGGAGAGGGGGGGGGGGGAAACCAGGAGAGGGGGGGGAAACCAGGAGAGGGGGGGGGGGGGAAACCAGGAGAGGGGGGGAGGAAACCAGGAGAGGGGGGGGGGAAACCAGGAGAGGGGGGGGGAGAAACCAGGAGAGGGGGGGGGGGAAACCAGGAGAGGGGGGGGGGGGGAAGAAACAGGAGAGGGGGGGGGGGGGAAACCAGGATGAGGGGGGGGGGGAAACCAGGAGAGGGGGGGAACCAGGAGAGGGGGGGGGGGAAACCAGGAGAGGGGGGGGGGGGAAACCAGGAGAGGGGGGGGGGGGGAAACCAGGAGAGGGGGGGGGGGGGAAACCAGGAGAGGGGGGGGGGAGGAAACCAGGAGAGGGGGGGGGGGAAACCAGGAGAGGGGGGGGGGGGGAAACCAGGAGAGGGGGGGGGGAAACAGGAGAGGGGGGGGGAAACCAGGAGGGGGGGGGGGGGAAACCAGGAGGGGGGGGGGGGGAAACCAGGAGGGGGGGGGGGGGGAAAACCAGGAGAGGGGGGAGGGGGAAACCAGGAGAGGGGGGGGGGGAAACCAGGAGAGGGGGGGGGGGGGAACCAGGAGAGGGGGGGGGGGGAACCAGGAGAGGGGGCGGGAGGGGGAGGGGGAAACCAGGAGAGGGGGGGGGGGGGAGGAACCAGGAGAGGGGGGGGGGGGAGAACAGGAGAGGGGGGGGGAGAAACCAGGCGAGGGGGGGGGGGAAACCAGGAGAGGGGGGGGGAAACCAGGAGAGGGGGGGGGGGAGGAAACCAGGAGAGGGGGGGGGGAAACCAGGAGAGGGGGGGGGGGAAACCAGGAGAGGGGGGGGGGGAAACCAGGAGAGGGGGGGGGGGGAAACCAGGAGAGGGGGGGGGGAGGAAACCAGGAGAGGGGGGGGGGGGAACCCAGGAGAGGGGGGGGAACCAGGGTGGGGGGGGGGGGGGGAAAACAGGGGTTGGGGGGGGGGGGAAACCAGGGGTTGGGGGGGGGAAACCAGGGGTGGGGGGGGGGGGGGAACCAGGGGTTGGGGGGGGGGGAACCAGGGGTTGGGGGGGGGAAACCAGGGGTGGGGGGGGGGAGGAAACCAGGGGTGGGGGGGGAAGAAACCCAGGGGTGGGGGGGGGGTGGGAAGAAACCAGGGGTGGGGGGGGTGGGAAGAAACCAGGGGTTGGGGGGGGGGGGGAAAGAAACCAGGGGGGGGGGGGGGAAGAAACCAGGGGTGGGGGGGGGGGGAAGAAACCAGGGGTGGGGGGGGGGGGACCCAGGGGTGGGGGGGGGGGGGAACCAGGGGTGGGGGGGGGGGGGGAACCAGGGGGTGGGGGGGGGGGAGAACAGGGGTGGGGGGGGGGGGGGGGGAAACCAGGGGTGGGGGGGGGGGGGAAACCAGGGGTGGGGGGGAAACCAGGGGTGGGGGGGGGGGGGGAAACCAGTGGGTGGGGGGGGGGGGAGAAACCAGGGGGGGGGGGGGGGGGGGAGAAACCAGGGGGGGGGGGAGGAAACCAGGGGTGGGGGGGTGGGGTATAAACAGGGGTGGGGGGGGAGGAAACCAGGGGTGGGGGGGGGGAGAAACCAGGGGTGGGAGAAACCAGGGGTGGGGGGGAAACCAGGGGTGGGGGGGGGGGGGAAACCAGGGGTGGGGGGGGGGGGGAAACCAGGGGTAGGGGGGGGGGGGAAACCAGGGGTAGGGGGGGGAAACCAGGGGTAGGGGGGGGGGAAACCAGGGGTAGGGGGGGGGGGGGAAACCAGGGGTAGGGGGGGGGGGGGGGGAAACCAGGGGTAGGGGGGGGGAAACCAGGGGTAGGGGAGGGGGGAACCAGGGGTGGGGGGGGGGGGGGGACCAGGGGTAGGGGAGGGGGGAAACCAGGGGTAGGGGGGGGGGAAACCAGGGGTGGGGGGGGGAAACCAGGGGTGGGGGGGGGGGGGGAACCCGGGGTAGGGGGGGGGAAACCAGGGGTAGGGGGGGAAACCAGGGGTAGGGTGGGGGGGGGAAACCAGGGGTGGGGGGGGTCAGCCAGGAGGATTGGGGAGGGGGGGGTCAGCCAGGAAAGGGGGGGGGGGGGTCAGCCAGGAAAGGGGGGGGGGGGGGTCAGCCAGGAGAGGGGGGGGGGGGGTCAGCCAGGAGAGGGGGGGGGTCAGCCAGGAGAGGGGGGGGGTGGGGGGGGTCAGCCAGGAGAGGGGGGGGGGGTCAGCCAGGAGAGGGGGGGGGGGGTCAGCCAGGAGAGGGGGGGGGGGTCAGCCAGGAGAGGGGGGGGGGGGGTCAGAACGAGGGGGGGGTCAGAACGAGGGGGGGGGGTCAGAACGAGGGGGGGGGCGGGGGGGCGCAGACCGAGGGGGGGGGGTGGGGGGGCGCAGACCGGGTGGGGGGGCGCAGACCGGGGGGGGGGGGGGTGGGGGGGGCGCAGACCGGGGGGGGGGGGGGGGGGTGGGGGGGCGCAGACCGGGGGGGGGGGGGCGCAGACCGAGGGGGGGGGGGGGGGTGGGGGGGGCGCAGACCGAGGGGGGGGGTGGGGGGGCGCAGACCGAGGGGGGGGGGGGCGCAGACCGAGGGGGGGGGGGGGTGGGGGGGCGCAGACCGAGGGGGGGGGTGCAGACGAGGGGGGGAGGTGGGGGGCGCAGACCGAGGGGGGGAGGTGGGGGGGCGCAGGACCGAGGGGGGGGGGTGGGGGGGCGCAGACCGAGGGGGGGGGTGGGGGGGCGCAGACCGAGGGGGGGGGGTGGGGGGGCGCAGACCGAGGGGGGGGGGGCGCAGACCGAGGGGGGGGGGGCGCAGACCGAGGGGGGGGGGGGTGGGGGGGGCGCAGACCGAGGGGGGGGGGGGGGGGGGGGGGCGCAGACCAAGGGGGGGGGGTGGGGGGGGCGCAGACCGAGGGGGGGGTGGGGGGGGCGCAGACCGAGGGGGGGGGTGGGGGGGCGCAGGACCGAGGGGGGGGGGTTGTGGGGGGGCGCAGACCGAGGGGGAGGGGAGGGGGGGCGCAGACCGAGGGGGAGGGGGGATGCAGACTGAGGGGAGGGGGGGTGCAGACTGAGGGGAGGGGGGGTGCAGACTGAGGGGAGGGGTTGCAGGACTGAGGGGAGGGGGGGTGCAGACTGAGGGAGGGGGGTGCAGACTGAGGGGAGGGGGGTGCAGACTGAGGGGAGGGGGGGTGCAGACTGAGGGGAGGGGGGTGCAGACTGAGGGGAGGGGGGGTGCAGACTGAGGGGAGGGGGGGTGCAGACTGAGGGGAGGGGGGGTGCAGACTGAGGGGAGGGGGGGTGCAGACTGAGGGGAGGGGGGTGCAGACTGAGGGGAGGGGGGGTGCAGACTGAGGGGAGGGGGGGTGCAGACTGAGGGGAGGGGGGGTGCAGACTGAGGGGAGGGGGGGTGCAGACTGAGGGGAGGGGGGGTGCAGACTGAGGGGAGGGGGGGTGCAGACTGAGGGGAGGGGGGTGCAGACTGAGGGGAGGGGGTGCAGACAGGGGAGGGGGGTGCAGACAGGGGAGGGGGGGTGCAGACTGAGGGGAGGGGGGGTGCAGACTGAGGGGTGGGGGGGTGCAGACTGAGGGGGGTTGGGGGGGTGCAGACTGAGGGGGTTGGGGGGGTGCAGACTGAGGGGATTGGGGGGTGCAGACTGAGGGGTGGGGGGTGCAGACTGAGGGGGGGGGGGTGCAGACTGAGGGGGGGGGGGTGCAGACTGAGGGGAGGGGGGTGCAGACTGAGGGGAGGGGGGTGCAGACTGAGGGGAGGGGGGGTGCAGACTGAGGGGAGGGGGGGTGCAGACTGAGGGGAGGGGGGGTGCAGACTGAGGGGAGGGGGGGTGCAGACTGAGGGGAGGGGGGTGCAGACTGAGGGGAGGGGGGGTGCAGACTGAGGGGAGGGGGGGTGCAGACTGAGGGGAGGGGGGGTGCAGACTGAGGGGAGGGGGGGTGCAGACTGAGGGGAGGGGGGGTGCAGACTGAGGGGAGGGGGGGTGCAGACTGAGGGGAGGGGGGGTGCAGACTGAGGGGAGGGGGGGTGCAGACTGAGGGGAGGGGGGGTGCAGACTGAGGGGAGGGGGGGTGCAGACTGAGGGGAGGGGGGGTGCAGACTGAGGGGAGGGGGGGTGCAGACTGAGGGGAGGGGGGGTGCAGACTGAGGGGAGGGGGGGTGCAGACTGAGGGGAGGGGGGGTGCAGACTGAGGGGAGGGGGGGTGCAGACTGAGGGGAGGGGGGGTGCAGACTGAGGGGAGGGGGGGTGCAGACTGAGGGGAGGGGGGGTGCAGACTGAGGGGAGGGGGGGTGCAGACTGAGGGGAGGGGGGGTGCAGACTGAGGGGAGGGGGGGTGCAGACTGAGGGGAGGGGGGTGCAGACTGGGGGGAGGGGGGGTGCAGACTGAGGGGAGGGGGGTGCAGACTGAGGGGGGGGGGGGTGCAGACTGAGGGGAGGGGGGTGCAGACTGAGGGGAGGGGGGGTGCAGACTGAGGGGAGGGGGGGTGCAGACTGAGGGGAGGGGGGGTGCAGACTGAGGGGAGGGGGGGTGCAGACTGAGGGGTGGGGGGGTGCAGACTGAGGGGGGTTGGGGGGGTGCAGACTGAGGGTTGGTGGGGTGCAGACTGAGGGGTGTCGGGGGTGCAGACTGAGGGGGGTGCAGACTGAGGGGGGGGGTGCAGACTGAGGGGGGGGTGCAGACTGAGGGGGGGGTGCAGACTGAGGGGGGGGGTGCAGACTGAGGGGGGGTGCAGACTGAGGGGGGTTGGGGGGGTGCAGACTGAGGGGGGGGGGGTGCAGACTGAGGGGGGGTGCAGACTGAGGGGGGGGGGGGGTGCAGACTGAGGGGAGGGGGGGTGCAGACTGAGGGGAGGGGGGTGCAGACTGAGGGGGGGGGGGGTGCAGACTGAGGGAGGGGGGGGTGCAGACTGAGGGGAGGGGGGTGCAGACTGAGGGGAGGGGGGTGCAGACTGAGGGGAGGGGGGGTGCAGACTGAGGGGAGGGGGGGTGCAGACTGAGGGGAGGGGGGGTGCAGACTGAGGGGAGGGGGGGTGCAGACTGAGGGGGGGGGTGCAGACTGAGGGGAGGGGGGTGCAGACTGAGGGGGGGGGGGTGCAGACTGAGGGGTGAGGGGGGTGCAGACTGAGGGGAGGGGGGGGGTGCAGACTGAGGGGAGGGGGGGGTGCAGACTGAGGGGAGGGGGGGGGTGCAGACTGAGGGGAGGGGGGGTGCAGACTGAGGGGGGGGGGGGTGCAGACTGAGGGGGGGGGGGGGTGCAGACTGAGGGGGGGGGGGGGTGCAGACTGAGGGGGGGGGGGGGGTGCAGACTGAGGGGAGGGGGGGGTGCAGACTGAGGGGATTGGGGGGTGCAGACTGAGGGGAGGGGGGGTGTGCAGACTGAGGGGAGGGGGGTGTGCAGACTGGGGGGAGGGGGGGTGCAGACTGAGGGGAGGGGGGGTGCAGACTGAGGGGAGGGGGGGTGCAGACTGAGGGGAGGGGGGGTGCAGACTGAGGGGAGGGGGGGTGCAGACTGAGGGGAGGGGGGGTGCAGACTGAGGGGAGGGGGGGTGCAGACTGAGGGGAGGGGGGGTGCAGACTGAGGGGAGGGGGGGGTGCAGACTGAGGGGGGGGGGGGGTGCAGACTGAGGGGAGGGGGGTGCAGACTGAGGGGAGGGGGGTGCAGACTGAGGGGAGGGGGGGTGCAGACTGAGGGGAGGGGGGGTGCAGACTGAGGGGAGGGGGGGTGCAGACTGAGGGGAGGGGGGGTGCAGACTGAGGGGAGGGGGGGTGCAGACTGAGGGGAGGGGGGGTGCAGACTGAGGGGAGGGGGGTGCAGACTGAGGGGAGGGGGGGTGCAGACTGAGGGGAGGGGGGGTGCAGACTGAGGGGAGGGGGGGTGCAGACTGAGGGGAGGGGGGGTGCAGACTGAGGGGAGGGGGGGTGCAGACTGAGGGGAGGGGGGGTGCAGACTGAGGGGAGGGGGGGTGCAGACTGAGGGGAGGGGGGGTGCAGACTGAGGGGAGGGGGGGGTGCAGACTGAGGGGAGGGGGGGGTGCAGACTGAGGGGAGGGGGGGTGCAGACTGAGGGGGGGGGGGTGCAGACTGAGGGGAGGGGGGGTGCAGACTGAGGGGGGGGGTGCAGACTGAGGGAGGGGGGGTGCAGACTGAGGGGAGGGGGGGTGCAGACTGAGGGGAGGGGGGGTGCAGACTGAGGGGAGGGGGGGTGCAGACTGAGGGGAGGGGGGGTGCAGACTGAGGGGAGGGGGGGTGCAGACTGAGGGGAGGGGGGGTGCAGGCTGAGGGGAGGGGGGGTGCAGACTGAGGGGAGGGGGGGTGTAGACTGAGGGGAGGGGGGGGTGCAGACTGAGGGGAGGGGGGGGTGCAGACTGAGGGGAGGGGGGGTGCAGACTGAGGGGAGGGGGGGGTGCAGACTGACACATGGGGGGGTGCAGACTGACACATGGGGGGGGGTAACTCACTCCAGCCGCCCTCCCGGTGCCTGAAGCACCAGCCCGGGCCTTGGAGCTCCAGGCCCTGCCCACCCACAGACCGACCCACCCACCCACCGGCTGGCTGGCTGGCTGGCAGGCCTCCTCTCCAGGCCCACTCCCCACCAACCCGGCGGCCGCTTGCTTACCGTCAGAGGACGCTGCCCGCCTGCAATCGGCCTCCCGCCCCGGGCGGACACCGCGATCTCTTCCTCGCCCGCACTCAGGCCAGAGACGTGGCAACTGCGCCGGCGCCAACTCTGCGCCCCGCCCCCCTCTGCACCTCCATGACCAGCGGGCGGGGTGGTTGCCGCCCTCTTTGTAAAGGCGAAACAAGTCGGCGCGCTGCCGCCAGACCCGACATCTTGGTAAAGGTTAGGCGGGTCGGTGCCATCTCGCCAGACCCGACATCTTGGTAAAGGTTAGGCGGGTCGGGTCGTTCAATCTGGACCCGCCATCTTTGTAAAGGTGAGGCGGCCCAATGGGTGGAAGGGAAGGATGCTTGCTGTCTGCAGTAGAAAGCCTAAAAAGTGCATTCCCAAAGGCCTGATGTGGGATGAAAGACTGAGTTATAGGATGGTCCTGTCATGATGTGCAGACATGCACATAATAGAACATAGAACAGTACAGGCCCTTCGGCCCTCAATGTTGTGCCGAGCCATGATCACCCTACTCAAACCCACGTATCCACCCTTTACCCGTAACCCAACAACCCCCCCCCTTAACCTTACTTATTAGGACACTACGGGCAATTTAGCATGGCCAATCCACCTAACCCGCACATCTCTGGACTGTGGGAGGAAACCGGAGCACCCGGAGGAAACCCACGCACACAGGGGGAGGACGTGCAGAGTCCACACAGACAGTGACCCAGCCGGGAATCGAACCTGGGACCCTGGAGCTGTGAAGCATTTATGCTAACCACCATGCTACCCTGCTGCCCCCTGCTGAGATATAAACAGGCAGCTAATGAACACAGAGAACAGGACATAACCAATCAGCAGGCAGAACACTTTTTAAAAAGAAATTTAGTACCCAATTCATTTTTTCTCCAATTAAGGGGCAATTTAGCATGTTTTATCCATCCACCTATTGAATCACACTCCTGACTTGTGCCTTGTTGATAATGGACAGGCATTGGGGAGTCAAGAGATGAGTTACTCCCCACCAAATTCCCAGCCTCTGACCTACTCCTGTAGACACCGTATTTATATGACTGGTCCCAGTTGCAGCTCCTGTTAGACCGCTTGACGGCTCTGGAGCTGCGGATGGACTCACTTTGGAGCATCCGCAATGCTGAGGATGTCGTGGATAGCACGTTTAGGGAATTGGTCACAACACAGGTGAAAATTACTGAGGGAGATAGAAAATGGGTGACCAAAAGACAGAGCAAGAGTAGGAAGGCAGTGCAGATGTCCCCTGCGGTCATCTCCCTGCAAAACAGATATACCGCTTTGGATACTGTTGAGGGAGATGGCTCACTCGGGGAAAGCAGCAGCAGCCAGGTTCATGGCATGGTGAATAGCCAGCTGTCATGGTGCACTTGGGAACCAAACGGGATGAGGTCCTGCAAGCTGAATTCAGGGAGTTAAACTAAAAAGTAGGACCTCAAAGGTAGTAATCTCAGGATTGCTACCAGTGCCATGAGCTAGTCAGTGTAGGAATGTCAGGATAGATAGGATGAATGCGTGGCTTGAGAGATGGTGCAAGAAGGAGGGATTCAAATTCCAGGGGCATTGGAACCGGTTCTGGGGGAGGTGGGACCAGTACAAACGGGACGGTCTGCACGTGGGCAAGACTGGAACCGATGTCCTGGGGGGGGGGGGGGGGGGGGTGTTTGCTTGAGCTGTTGAGGAGGGTTCAAACTAACGTGGCAGGGGGATGGGATCCGATGTAGGAAGTCAGGGGGGAAGTAAAACGGGGCCGGAAACAAAAAGGAGTAAGGGGGAAGGCAGAGAAGCCATAGTCAAAAATCAAAAAGGGCCACAGTACAGGGTATAGTGACTGAGGAGAGTGTCAAAAGGGAGGTTGCCAATGCAGAATTGAGGGTGTTGTACCTAAATGCGCGCAGTATACGGAACAAGGTAAATGAGCTTGTAAATTAGTTGTTTCTGCTCCACCTTCTCCAACCTCCTCACCCACTGTATAATCCATCACATTTCTACCCCTCTTCAGTTCTGAACAAGAGTCACACGGACTCAAAACGTTAACTCTGTTTCTCTCTCCTCAGACGCTGACAGTCCTGCTGCGTTTTTACAGCATTTTCTGTTTTTTATTTCAGAATTCCAGCATCTGCAGTATTTTGCTCTTATTTGCGAACTTAGTGTTTTTTGTAACGCAACCAGATTTCTTGAATTATATTTCACAGAATCAAAGAACCTCTATATTGCAGAAGGAGGCCATTCGGCCTATCAAGTCTGCACCGATCCTCCGAAAGAGCGCCCGAGCTGACCATGGGAGGAAACCGGAGCACCCGGAGGAAAGCCACACAGACTCCGCACAGAATGAGGAGGGTTCAAACTAACAAGGCCAGAATTGAATCCGGGTCTCTGGTATTTCCGCTGGGAAATTAAAATTTGGTGCATTTAATGGTCGACGTTGACAGCTAGGATTACCACTCAAAGCTGTTGGAAAAACAGTTTGAGCAATCTGCTTAGTTCTTAGAACACAGAACATACAGTGTAGAAGGAGGCCGTGCGGCCCATCGAGTCTGCACCGACCCTCTTAAGCCCTCATTTCCACCCTATCCCTGTAACCCAATAACCCCTCCTAACTTTTGGTCACTAAGGGCAATATATCATGGCCAATCCACCTAACCTGCACGTCTTTGGACTGTGGGAGGAAACCGGAGCACCTGGAGAAAACCCACGCAGACACGGGGAGAACGTGCAGACTCTGCACAGGCAATGACCAAGCCGGGAATCGAACCTGGGACACTGGTGCTGTGAAGCCACGGTGCTAATCACTTGTGCTACCGTGCTGCCCACAGTTCTGTAAAATGTTGTTTCTGTGCTTGGTGCTTTTTGACTACATGAAAGGTGCTATATAGATCCAAGTTGTTGTTGGTTCTCAAAGGCATTGGTCACACCGGACGAGTCAACAAGACATTTCGTTGGGTGCAGTTTGCAGCTCAAGGGTGTAAGAGGATGAAGATTCAGAACTATGCTGCTCAAGTAGCAGATGAGCAGAGTTTTGTGCAACCATGTGACACTGTCTCAGAAGCTCCTTGCTTTCCTCACGCAGACAGATGCCACAGACATACCCCAGGGCCAAAGAACTGACCAACTGTTATACATGTATGGTACTATATTGCGATGTGCACCATGAGCGAGATGATTAATTCAGCAGATATGGGACTACCACCATGGTGCAAACATACAACCCAAACATTGCAAAATCGAGTGCTGCATCAGGTTTTGTGGGAAGTTTGAGAAGGAACCAGCACTACAATTGATGAGAATGAAAACATTCGTCTGTGGAAGGGTTCAAGGAATCTAACAAAACCTTCCCGATGGTCGGATAAGACCATAGCCTTTGAATAAGACGCTGCAACTATATTTAACTCTGGGATATCACTCGGAAATCATAGATCATAGAATTTACGGTGCAGAAGGAGGCCATTCGGCCCATCGAGTCTGCACCGGCTCTTGGAAAGAGCAGACTACCCAAGGTCAACACCTTCCCCTATCCCAATAACCCAGTAACCCCACCCAACACTAAGGGCAATTTTGTACACTAAGGGCAATTTATCATGGCCAATCCACCTAACCTGCACATCTTTGGACTGTGGGAGGAAACCGGAGCACCCGGAGAAAACCCACGCACACACGGGGAGGATGTGCAGACTCCGCACATGATTTAGACAAAGCGGGAAATACTGTTAGAAATGGATTAAGGACAATATTAAACAACATGAATGACATGGATCAGAACGAATTGGAGGATCATCCGATGATGACCGTTCATTTGCAAGAAGTGGTGGAGGAATCGAAAAGGCACGCTCATCACATCAATAAAGTTCTAAGGGGATAAAAATGTTTTTGATGTAGAATTACTAGTGCAAAACGAGGCCATGCGGCCCATCAAATCTGCACCAACCCTCTGAAAGTGCACTCTACTTCGGCCCATGCCCTCACCCAATAACCCCACCTAACCTGTGGGACGTCTAACAACACTAGGTTAAAGTCCAACAGGTTTGTTTTGAATCACTAGCTTTCGGAGCACTGCTCCTTCCTCAGGTGAATGAAGAGGTGGGTTCCAGAAACATACATATATAGACAAAGTCAATGATGCAAGACGATACTTTAAACCCACTTTCTAGAACCCACCTCTTCATTCACCTGAGGAAGGAGCCGTGCTCCGAAAGCTGGTGATCTGAAACAAACCTGTTGGACTTTAACCTGGTGTTGTAAGACTTCTTACTGTACTCACCCCAGTCCAACACCGACATCTCCACATCATAACCTGTTGGACACTAAGGGGCAATTTAGCACGGCCAATCCACCTAAACTGCACATCTTTGGACTGTGGGAGGAAACCGGAGCACCCGGAGGAAACCCATGCACACACGGGGAGAACGTGCAAACTCCACAGTCACCCAAGGCTGGAATTGAACCTTGGTCCCTGACGTTGTGAAGCAGCAGTGCTAATCACTGTGCCACCAGGCTGCCCCGAACCTTATGGGGGCTGTTGAGAATTATGGTTGCACAATGTATGGTTCTCGATTGGTGAAATCAGCCTGAGAGAATCTCCAATGGACTGCGTAAGGGAGGTTGCCCTCCTGGGTTCCTGGAAGACCCAGCTATGACAATTTACCAACTGACCATTGCTGTCCATAAAATTAGAGGGCTGGAATATCCCAATGGCGGGAACGGCCAGGAAATTCCGGCCATTGACATTGAAAGGAGCACAGTTTAAATTTACCGGAGCAATACGTGGACTCAAAGGGTTCATTTTCATTCATTCATGGGAATGGGCATCGCTGGCATGACCAGCATTTATTGCCCATCCCACAGTGAGACAGGAATGCCATCTGGGGAACAGCGCCATGCTGGGGTTGGGTTTGCATTATCCTGTTTTAAAGGAAGAGAAGCCTTATCCTCGTTTTAGAATTGAATCCATTGTGGTCAAGGATTACAGTCACGTTTCACATTGGGCTCAACAGCTGGCTTGTAATGCAGAACAAGGCAGCAGCGCAGGTTCAATTCCCGTACCGGCCTCCCTGAACAGGTGCCGGAATGTGGCGACTAGGGGCTTTTCACTGTAACTTCATTGAATCCTACTTGTGACAATAAGAGGTTATCATTATTATTATTGTGACCAATACCCTAGGTGCATGCCACAAGTGGCTACGATCACTTGGACAGCCCTGGTTTGTCTGAGGGGATACTTTTATTTGCCCGTGTGAATGTAACAGAAAATGGAGAACCAACCCCCGACTTCACTACAGATCGGGAAGGGCCCAATTATACCGTAATTGCGACCAAGGGTAAAGAGTTCCTGACACATGTGGCATAGAATCTACAGTGCAGAAGGAGACCATTCGGTCAATCGAGTCTGCACTGGGCCTTGAAAGACCATCCTACTTAAGCCCAGACCTCCATCCTATCCCCATAACCCAGTAACTCGACCTAACCTTTGGACACCAAGGGGAAATTTAGAGTGACCGAACCACCTAACCCGCATATCTTTGGACTGAGGGAAGAAACCGGAGCACCCGGAAGAAACGCACACAGACACGGGGAGAAAGTGCAAACTCCACACAGTCACCCGAGGCCAGGATTGAACCTGGGTCCCTGCCGTTCTGAGGCAGCAGAGCTAACCACTGTGACATTATGCCACCCATAAATGAAATATACAAGGCATATAAAGGAAAGGGGGAATATTGTGTTACATCCATACACTAGGATCTGACCTGTTCTTGCCAGGGTGGAATGTGTTGGTTTACCCTGGCTTAACCTGTTGGGCAAGGTACACAGGTATTATCGAATCTTTATGCTCATGAGCTGGTGAATATTACCGG
The DNA here is from genome assembly GCF_902713615.1 of Scyliorhinus canicula. NCBI lineage: Eukaryota > Metazoa > Chordata > Chondrichthyes > Carcharhiniformes > Scyliorhinidae > Scyliorhinus > Scyliorhinus canicula. The sequence goes on from NC_052167.1 coordinate 22,694,563, forward strand.
AGGGATGGAATTAAGTGAATGGATTAGAATCACAAATGTAGTAATGTGTGTATGCCAAGTTATACACTTAAGGGTGGATGCTGCAGCATTTTAATCTGTGTTACTTGTAAGCAAAATATAACCCAGTTATGGTGTGGACCTGTGTGTGGAGTTCACCAGGTGCTGGGAACACGCAGTGAGGTCATCAGGACAAAGGGAGAAGTTTGACTGATGACATTATTGCTGGAGCTCACATTGGACTTTTTAAAAAGACAGTTCAACTGAGCAGGGACACACCCACAGACACGTCAGGACATGTCGTTAAGGTAGTGGCCCAGGCTAATTGCACCAAGTAACTCTGCCGACAATAACTCTCATGGACAATGGCCTCTCTGATGTGTGCAAATGGCTTTTACGCCTCATCAAAAAGCAGATTACTGATATGTCCATGGAGACACCCACTCCTGCCAAGGGAAGGTGGTCTTGCATAGCCACGGTGGGATTGCTAAAGCACTGAAACCCTATTGGATGATTCGATTAAAGGTCTGATTTATATGTCAAGAGACCAGGGTCAGAACTGGGGTATAAAGCTACAGCTCACAAGCTGCAGCCAGGGGAGTGTCACCTGGTCTGTCACAGGAAGTCGTGTCGAAGGATTTGTTCAACAGGCTGAGCAGCCAGGAATGGGTCCCAGCACGCGTGTCTCACTAAACAACTGGTGTTGTCTGTTTCTGCTATTGTTCGGTAGGTTGATTTTAAGTTTCTTACTTTTTAAAAATGTTTCCAATTAAGGGGCAATTTAGCGTGGCCAATCCACCTACTCTGGCTTGTGGGGATGAGACCCATACAGACATGGGGAGAATGTGCAAACTCCACACGGATAGTAACCCGGGGCCAGGATCAAACCCGGGTCTTTGAGGCCAAGGTAGCAGTGCTAACCACTGCACTATTGTGCCGGCCTACTTGGTAGGTTAGTAAAGGTTTTCCACAAGGTGGAAATTGCATGCAAAGTTTGTTTTGTGTCACTGATACTTAGGAGAATGCGGGCCTGCGAGGGTAGCGAGACCCCATCTTCAAGAGGTTTACAATTGTTACAATTTTTCATAGCCTTAAAGTGAATGAAATGAAAATCGCTTATTGTCACAAGTAGACTTCAAATGAAGTTACTGTGAAAAGCCCCTGTGGTGATATGCATCACTGTAGATACAGAAGGGGTTAATGCAAGTACAAGTAGACTAGCTAGACACTAGAGGGAGCACCAGAGACATGACACACAGACACTCAACCAATAGGTCAGTAAGATAGGACACGGCCAATGGGCATTCACGATACACACAGAGCTGACACTACCACAGGGGTGCATTACACCAACCCATATATAAAGGACACAGCGCACATGATCTTCCTCTTTCCGGTGGAGACACCCGGTGAGTACAGACACAGGGTTGATTCAACATCACACCCACCACGTGGATTGTAGCAGACTGGTTCGTCAGTCTGAGTAGCTATAGAAGGATTAACAGTAGAGGCGAATCCGAGTAGGAGAATTGTAAATAGTTTAATAAACGTGTTGAAGTTATCTCCACGTCTGAACCTTCCTTTGTCAGAGTGAACATCAAGGAAGCAGCTTATGCTACGCCAAGACAGCACCTAGTCGCCACATTTCGGCACCTGTTCGGGGAGGCTGGTACGGGAATTGAACCATGCTGCTAGCCTGCCTTGGTCTGCTTTAAAAGCTAGCTATTTAGCCCTGTGCTAAACCAGCCCCTAAGTGATTGAAAATATTCAAAGTGATGTTATTTTTTTCACAAATAGTGTTTCATTCGGACCAGGAGATTCAGTTGCAATCTGCAGCTAAGGACAATGTTACGCTGCCTCCGGTAAAGCAAGACAATCTGTAATAAATTAGATACGTTGGTGGCACATTTGTGTCCAGTTATGTGGCTAATAGTGGTCGTCACTCAAACATTGAGTGCAGCCTTTACAAAATCGATTTTAGTTGACATCTTAAACTTCAAAAGGGAATGTAATGGATAGTGTTGTCTATCCCTTTGCTCCACTACATCTCATAGATCATAGATTTTACAGTGCAGGAGGCCATTCAGCCCATCTGTTGGTATAATCCTCCAAAAACATATTTCATTTTTATTTTCCGTCAATAGGATTCCATAAATAGGATGAATATTCGGCTATTTATTATTCAGACATTAGACATTATTGACTGTACAGAATAAAAGATCAGTCCCAAAATGATCTGCACCCTACAATCAGACAAGGAACACTGGTCAGATTTTATAATTCTGCACTTCAGGCTGCTCTTTGTCAGATGCTCCTCCATTCTCCAGGTACAGGTTATTGTAGGGATACTGTTTCGGAGCCTGCAAAAGATAATTAAACATGAAATATCAGCTTTTTTTTTAAACAAAGTATTTTTATTCTCCTCCTTTTTCACATTTTCTCCCAAATTTACACCCACCAACAATAAACAATAAGCAGTAACGAATATAATGTCAATCCCCATACCATCAACAACAATCCCACACTCCCACAAACCCCCAAACAGCAGCCCGCATGTTAACATAAACAAATAACAAAAAGGATTCAGGAATGACCCAGTCACCATTAACACACACAGTCCCCCTCATCCCAGCACCAATGTTCCATGTTATCCAAAAAATGCCCATGACTTGTAGAACCCCTCCATCCTTCCCCTCAGTTCAAACTTAACCTTCTCAAGAGTCAAGAATTCCAACAGCCCCCCCCCCCCCCACCAGGACACAGGGTGCAGAGGTTTGCTCTCCATCCCAACTGGATCCGCCTTTGGGCGATCAACAAGGCAAAGGCTACAACATCTGCCTCCGCACCCGTTTCCAACCCCGGCTGATACGACACCCCGAATATGGCCTCCCAAGGGGCCTGGGTCCAGTTTCACGTGCACCACCTTGGAAATTACCCTAAAAACCTCCTTCCAGTAATCCTCTAGCTTTGGACAGGACCAAAACATACAAACGTGATTTGCACCCCTCCTCGCACACAACTTCTACCCCCTCAAAGAGCCGGCTCATCCTCGCCCTGGTGAGGTGTGCTCTGTATACCACCCTCAGCTGTATCAGCCCCAACCTTATGCACGGGATGGACATGTTCACTCTCCGGAGCACCTCACACCAGAACCATATCCTCTCCCAACTCTTCCTTCCACTTTGTTTTGATCCCTTCCAGTGGTGCCTTCTCCTCTTCCAAAATAGCCCTGTAAACTATTGACACTAACCCCTTCTCCAGTCCCCCTGTCTTCAGCACCTCCTCCAGCAATGTGGAGGCCGGTTCCTCGGGAAGCTCTCTATCTCCTTCGTGGCAAAATCTCGAACCTGCATGTATCTAAACATTTCCCCCTGCTCCAGCCCATATTTCACTCCCAGCTCCTTCAATCCTGCACACCGACCCCCAAGAAACAAATCTTTCAGTGTCTTAATCCCCATCTCCTCCCATTTCCGTCCCACTTCCCTGGCTCAAATCTGTGGTTCCCCCCGAATCGGCATTTCAGTCAAGACAATTTACTGCACCCCAACGCCACCTTTCAATATTTTCCCCCTCTCTTCCTGAATATATTCATCCTCTGGCTTCTTTCCCAACTCCACGATCCTCAACAGTGGGTGCCAGTAAAGTATTCAACTGGTAGGGATGTTATGCACCACAGCCTTACTCAACATCACCTGAGGAAGGAGCAGTGCTCCGAAAGCTCGTGTTTGAAACAAACCTGTTGGACTTTAACCTGGTGTTGTAAGACTTCTTACTGTTACTCAACATCGACACAGATATACGCCCAGTGGGAAGATATATAGATAAGGGAACGCTCCTGCGTAAGACCAACTTGAATTTATATAGCACCTTCAATGCAGACCATCCCCAAAACACTTCACTGATGCAAAAAAAAAATGGTGCCCAGCCAAAGGAGGAGATATTGGGAGGGGTGAGTCCAAGATGTGGGGTTTACTGGAACACCTTAAAGGATTTGCAGGCGTGGAGGTGTTAGGCAAAGCAATCCCAAGATGTATGGTATCCAACTGTGGAGCTTGGAAATAGGGCCTGCAAATTTGGACGAGTGCAGAAATATAGGTTACAGATAGGGAGAAACAAGGCCCAAGGCCAAGGCTCAAGTTAAACATGGGAGGGCAGCACGGTGGCCTAGTGGTTAGCACAACCGCCTCACGGCGCTGAGGTCCCAGGTTCGATCCCGGCTCTGGGTCACTGTCCGTGTGGAGTTTGCACATTCTCCCCGTGTCTGCGTGGGTTTCGCCCCCACAACCCAAAAATGCGCAGAGTAGGTGGATTGGCCACGCTAAATTGCCCCTTAATTGGAAAATATGATTGGGTAATCTAAATTTAAAAAAAAAAAATTAAACATGGGGATGAGCATTTTAAAAATCAGACAGCTAGAAGGTTGGAAGTGGGTGGTTAGAGTGGGGCTTGATGAAAGATAGACAGTAGAACTGGATGAATGGAGAGAATCTGGTCAGGAGGTGGCAAAAGGCCTGAGGGTTTCAGAAGTAAGTGGGCTAAAACGAGGGGGGGGGGGGGTTGTGGAATTGATCATGTGGCTACAGAGTTTGAAGATTGAATACAACGGTCTTGCTCTCCCCAGTGTCGAAGTGGGAAGCTCACCAAGGAGCAAACGTCTGGCAGCAGAGAGGCATTGGAAGGACAGAAACACTTTGTGGGGAAAGTAGAACTGGGTGTCTCGGGGTATTTAGAATCTGACCGAGTATCCTCAATGAGACACTCTATAACCCTCTGGGACTCAACACTCTTAAATCTAAATAAGTTTTCAGACAACATTTATCGGTGATAATTCTGCGGTTGCCATTTATATCTTCTGTTGCTTTACTTGTCCCATTACCGCCTCCTTTTGATTTGTACCATCAAGGGCAGCACAGTGGTTAGTACTGTTGCTTCCCAGGTTCGATTCCCGGCTTGGGTCACTGTCTGTGCGGAGTCTGCACGTTCTCCCCGTGTCTGCGTGGGGTTCCTCCGGGTGCTCCGGTTTCCTCCCACAAGTCCCGAAAGACGTGCTATCCTGCAATTTGGACATTCTGAATTCTCCCTCCGTGTATCTGAACAGGCGCCGGAATGTGGCGACTGGGGGGTTTTTAACAGTAACTTAATTGCAGTGTTAATGTAAGCCTACTTGTGACAATAAAGATTGTTATTAAACCTCTTATAGTGACTTGCCAGTGCAGACACGATGGGCCAAACGGCCTCCCTTCTCCACCACAACAATTCTGTGACTTAATTTCTTCTGCCTGTCACCCGTATCATAGACCTTCCCTTACTTCTATACTTGCTTAAAACCTGCTACATCTCTAACCATTCCCAGTTCTGACAGAAGTCAACGACCCAAAACCTCCACTTTGTTTCTCTTTCCACAGAAGCTGCCTGACCTGCTGAGTATTTGTGGCATTTCCAGTTTTTAAATTAGAATTCCAGCATCTGCAGTTATGTTGCTTGTGTGTGACTGTGAGGTGTATTGCGTTCAACATCGCACGCATATCATGAAATGGAGAATTATCTCGGCGTTGGAACCAACAATTCTACAGACACGTGCTTGTAGGATTAGAATAGCGGTTTTAATATACTTACAACAGAGCCAGCCTGTTAGCCGTTGAACTTTCGGTGAACTGGCCGGCTGACCCTGTGGCACTGATCTTTATACAGCAGCTCCCGGGGGAGGAGTCCTGGGTGGAGCAAAGGGAGAAGCCCAGTACAACTCTCGAGTATTCCCAGAGCTACTCCCCCTGGTGGTCAGGTAGTGCAACTGCACTTACAATATAGACACATATATATGGATTATAATCCCGTGTGAATCACATTCACCACACTAGGGCAGTGCTGTTTTAAAAGAAGAGGAAGGAGGTTCAAAGGGACACTGACCACGGTAGCATCAATCAGACTTGATAGAGTAAGTAAATAAGAGATTAATTAGGCAGAAATTTAGAATTACAACTTACCACAGGCTGATATGAAGGAAATATCTCCCCAATGTAGAACATGAACAACATAAAACCTACAAAGCCACCCAATGTTTTGACCATAGTATTCCAGTCCACAGGACTTGGGGAGGTGTCCACACGAGTCCTAATGAACATGTCAAAGTCCCAATGCATCTGGAAAAAAAAAAGTTTTCAAATATGTTAAGTGATATTTAAAACAGTATTTAGAAAACATAAATTTATACAGCACCTTGTTGAATCTCACATTTAAAAGAATACTTTGCAGAGGACTATTTAGGTGGGTAAAATATTGAAGGCATTTTAAGCCACTGGATGACTGAACAGCAAATCATATAGAAATTACAGCACAAGAGGCCATTCAGCCCATCATGTCCATGCGGGTTGACAACTAGCTAACTGGCCTAATTTCAATTTCCAGTTTGTGGTCTATGGCCTTGTAGGTTGGAGCACTTTTTAAGTGCATACTCAAGGGTTTATTAAATATTATCCAGGGCAGCATGGTGGCGCAGTGGTTAGCATTGCTGCCTCACGCCAGCGAGGTCCCAGGTTTGATCCTGGCTCTGGGCCACTGTCCGTGTGGAGTTTGTACATTCTCTCCGTGTTCGCGTGGGTTTCGCCCCCACAACCCAAAGACATGCCGGTAGGTGGAGTGGCCGCCCTAAATTGCCCCTTAATTGGAAAAAGATAATTGGGTACACTAAATTTAAAAAAAAATATTATGAAGATTTGTGCTTCCACCACTCTTATCAGACAGTGAGTTCCAGATCTCCATCCTCCTGTGGTGAAGCAATTGCCCCTTGAATCCCCTCCACATCTCCTACCTCTTACCCTAACCCCATGCTCCCAGAAATGGACATCCTCAAACAATCCATCTACTCCACCTAGATCTCTCAATTGTATATACTTCAATCAGATCACCAGTCAGCCTCTTCTATTCCAAAGAAAACTCTTCAACTCTCTCCTTGTAACTAAAACTCTCCAATCAGGCAACATGCTCGTAAATCTCCTCTATACTGTCTTGTGCAGTCCACATTTCCCTATAGCGCAGTAACGATAATCTGCTAGTTTGCCAGTGTCCATTGGCCAGGAAAGATCTTCCAGGTTTTCTTATAATAACATGGCAGCACCTTTATGTCCAGAACAGGCTGATGGGATCTCGCGTATGGCATTTCCACAGCTCTACTCTGCATTATTGACATAGATCACCTGGCCAAGGTTTGATGTGGGACTTCAAACCAACACCTGCCCAAGAGACAAAGCGCTACCAACTGAACCAAAACTGTGAACGTCACACAAAAAAAATTATTTCAGCTGTTTGAAGCTTTTCTCACCGTAGCACACCAGGAAGGTCGCAAGTTCAAACCCCGCCTCTGGGACTTGAGCACATAATCTAGGTCTACCTAATCAGTACATGACTGAGGGAGTGCTGCATCGTCAAAGGTGCCACCTTTTGGACGATACGGTGAGCGGAGATCCGGTCTGCTTGTTTAAGTGGATGTAAAATAATCCATGGTAATTTGTCAATGTAGAGCTGGAGACCTTGTCAACATTTATCGCTCAACCAATTCCTAGGGCGGCACGATAGCAGTGGTTAGCACTGTTGCTTCATGGCGCCAGGGACCCCCGGTTCGATTCCCAGCTTGGGTCACTGTCTAGGCGGAGTCTACACATTCTCTCCTTGTCTATGTGGGTTTCCTCCGGGTGCTCCGGTGTCCTCCCACAAGTCCCGAAAGACGTGCTGGTTAGGTGAATTGGACGTTCTGAATTCTTCCTCTGTGTACCCTAACAGACGCCAGAGTGGGCGACTAGGGGATTTTCACAGTAACCCTACTTGTGACACTAATAAAGATTATTAAACAGATTAGCTGGTCATTCCTCTCAATGCTGTTGGCGGGATCTTATCAAACAATTTACAGTGCAGGAGGCCATTCAGCCCATCGAGTCTGCACCGGCCCTTGGAACGCGCACTCTACCTAAGCTCACACCTCCACCCTATCCCCGTAACCACACCTAACCTTTTCTTTTTGGACACTAAGGGCAATTTAGCATGGTCAATCCACCTAACCTGCACGTCTTTTGGGACTTGTGGGAGGAAACCGGAGCACCCGGAGGGAACCCACGCAGACACGAAGAGAACTTGCAGACTCCACACAGACAGTGACCTAAGCTAGGAATCGAACCTGGGACCCTGGAGCTGTGAAGCATCTGTGCAAACCACTGTACTACCGTGCTGCCCTTGTTCTGTGCAAATTGGCTGTCATGTTTGCCTACGCAACAGTGACTGACACCTCAAAACGATCGTCGACCTAACACACCTGGGCATCCTGAGGACATCCAGGTGCTTTATAAATGCAAGATCTGTACTTCCTCCTTTTGTTTTAACCATTAACAACTTGTTCAGAATTTTTAAATCAGTAAAAACAAAAGAATCAGAAGATTTTTGCTCCAGTGGTTGATTTGAAAAGTGCACCTCCTTAAATACGGAGCCAAAAAACCACAAAGATCCCATGTTTGATTCCCAGTTTCCACCCCTTTAACCCATTTTTCTTTTGCCAGAAGATGATTTTAAATCAGAGGAATGGTCTTTGAGCGTTTTCAATACTTTAGCCAGGAACAATAAACTTGGAGCCACTTGGTCAGGCCTGCTACATAGACCCTCCGCATCACTGCTTACCGGCTCACCCCAGTTGCGACGCAGGTCAGGCTCATCCCAGGTGTACCACGGATCTCGCTCTTGCTGCGACAGGTTCGGTAGTTTCGGGTAGTCACCAAATCTGTTTAGAGGAAAGCAAACTTTCAGTTTTGCTGTAAAGAGCCTGCAGGTGAAGCTACAATAGTTACTCGGGTAACACGTCAAAACAATTAAAGCCAGAAACCAAACTTTGTAAGAGTAAGATTCGATTAGATTGTCTTTTATCAACGTGACATTTTGGCACACCTCTGATTTCCATTATCCCATAGAATTAAACACATTTTGCCAAAATAAACTCACCCCATTCCATCGTCAGGATATGGCTCATAATCTTCCACCCTTATATTGTACTTTTTTGCTGCCTTCTCTCTCTCCTCTGGTGTTCTGGGATACGGACCTGGCAGCATGTCCTTAGAAAGATCAGAGGCTGCAGAGGAAAACCCAGAGCATCAGCAAAAACAATCTGGAGTTAACTCTTTTTAAAAGGTTTCCTGCACTATCGGAGAAACAGAGCACGGTTCAGTGGCACACACTGTAGCAATTGCAGATTGAGCCACAGGAGCAGGAGGGCGACAGCTAGCTGCCCACACATATTGGTACTGTTAAGGGGGAAAATAAGGGTTTAAAAAAAAAAGGTAAAAACAAAGGAAAACAGGGAACTGATTCGAGGCTGACAGCTGGAGAAATTATGAGATGCAAATTTGCCCATCAGTGGAAAAGAAGTATTTTGCAAATATGATTAGAGAAAATAATGGGGTTACAGAGGTGGTAACTTCAAAGTGGCGAGATAAGGAAATGGATAGGTACCAAAAACCAATTGCATAGGGTGAATAACATCAAAGGGAAATAAATAGTATAATTACGGAACTAATAAAGAAAAAGACAGCCAGCTAACCTCAGAACTGCACGGTGGCGCAGTGGTTAGCACTGCTGCCTCATGACGCTGAGGTCCCAGGTTCGATCCCGGCTCTGGGTCACTGTCCGTGTGGAGTTTGCACATTCTCCCCGTGCTTGTGTGGGTCTCACCCCCACAACCCAAAGATGTGCAGGGTAGGTGGATTGGCCACGCTAAATTGCCCCTTAATTGGAAAAAATGAATTGGGTACTCTAAATTTAAAAAAAAGTTGCAAATATAGGCCAGAAATCCCTGGTCGCTGCGATACCCTGTTCCTGCCGTCTCCCCCCCCCCCCCCCCCCGAGTTTCCCAGCAGCATGGGATGGCTTCCTTGACAAGCAGCGGGAATAGTGAATCCCACTGCCAGCGAACGGCATGCTGCTGAGAAACACACAGTTGGGATACAAGAGAATCCAGCCCGGATTCTCCTGAAAGCAGTCATTTTCTACCGCTGCAGAGTCTGAAGACCATTCCTTAGACGTGACCACCTTAACCCGCTTGCGATAATTATTTGCTGGATTTAGGTCGTAAAGTTACTTATTATTGGATGTTGTTTGGGAAATGGAGTGCCTCAGAGATCAGGTAACATAGGTTTGGGGACCAAGGGATAGTTTCATCCAAAATTATGTGCACAGTCATCAGTTACTCAAGTGTCATGCTGTATTATAGTCCTTCTTGTGTGTGTTTTTGTTGTATAGTGTTATTAATATGCATCTTCTTATTTAAATCTATTGCTGATGACATCAGTAAGTGCTGTCATGTCATTAGTTGTAGTTGTTACCAGTGCATATTCGTAGTTAAATGCCATTAGTTCTAATTCTATTCTGTTTCTGTTACTTCAATGTTTAACTAGCTGCTTCCGTGTTTGAGTCCATACTGTATTTTAAACTTCGAAAATTTCCTGTATTAAAGATTAACTTTCACAATGCATTTTGAGTACTTTTTGTGGTCACGTTATTACATATTTTTGCCGACGAGGATGGGATAACAAAATTTGAGTTTCAGCAATTTCCACACCACGTTTTGCTAAGTTTACCGATGGAAGTCATGTTAGCAGCACCCTGGCTTGTTTGTGCCCCCATCAGTGAGTTTGCGGAAGAGAACGAGAACTGGACTGTATGTGGAAAGGTTGGAACACCTTTTCTTGACGAATGGGATCACAGGCAAGGCTAGAAAGCGCTCAGTTCTGCTGAGTGAGTGGGACTTACAAGCGCCTGAGAAATTTAGTTATACCATGGAAGCCGGGGGAGCGGTGCATTTTATTTGCGGATTTAGTTACACTCATCCAGAATCACAACAATTCTAACCCCTCAGTAATTGTACATTTCAAATTCCAAATGTCACTTTCAGAAGACAGGACAGTCTGTCGCTAACTGTGTTGCTGAATTGAGGCAGCTCTCTGAACATTGCAGATTTGGGGCAGTTTTGGATGACATCTTCAGGACAGACTAGTCTGTGGCATTAACAAGGATAGCATTCAGCTGGGAGAAGCCACAATTACGTTTAAGAAGGCTGTAGACATTTCTCAGGGCATGGAAATGGCTGCCAACAACGCAAAAGATATTCAGAAGGCCAATGGCGGTACACAGGCAGATGCACCGAAAAAAGTTTTAAAAAAAGAAACAACAAGTAAAAAGGTGGAGACAGTGAAGTGGGTTTGGCGTGGAGGGTCACGCTCTGCAAATCACAGTAAGTTTATGGATACTGTCACCAGTGCAAACAAGGAGGAGCATTTAGTGAAAAATGCTGGGGTGTCAAGAGAAAGTCGAAGGCTGAGCCGGGAACTTAAAATGCATGAACGTCTCAGTTGGCGGTGCATTGCTTGGGAAACACAGACCAGGCAGAGGATCACTGATAAGACATGTTCAATATGAGTGAGAGACGTGCAGAGCCTATTTATGCTGCAGTGGAGGTTGGCGGACAGAATATCAAGCTGGAGGTGCACACAGGAGGCTCTATATCCGTGAGGAAACCTTCAGGAAGATTTGCTCAGAGTCCCTCCACGCTGATAAGATCCGTTTCCGACCTACCAAGGAGGCAAAGGCCAAAATGTCGGCCTCTCTCGCCCCCTGGACACCCAGGTCTTCCGACACTCCAAAGATCGCCACCTCTGGACTCGGTGCCACCATTGTTTTTAGTAGATTAAGGGGGGAGGGGGAGTTAGGTTAGTTCAGTCTAGTTTAGGCGGGAACAGTGAGTAGAGATGGGGGGTTACGTACTGAATCATGGATACATTTGTATTTGTATCTTTTGTTGTTATAAAACCATAAATGCCTGAATAAAATGTTTGTTAAAAAATATGTCAAAATGCAATTGACAAATCTGCTAGCCCACTTTAATCCAGACAGGGAACCTATTCTTTCGTGCGATGTCTCGCCCTACAGTGTGGGGTGGTACTTTCTCAGGTAATGGAGGACGAGTCCGAGTAACGCATTGGTTTTGCATCGAGAACGCTGAAAAGGGGCATTCACAGCTTGACAAAGAAAATCTAGCTATCGTTTTTGCAGTAAAAAGATTCCATCAGCGGGCAGCACGGTGGCCTAGTGGTTAGCACAACCGCCTCACGGCACTGAGGTCCCAGGTTCGATCCCGGCTCTGGGTCACTGTCCGTGTGGAGTTTGCACATTCTCCCCGTGTCTGCGTGGGTTTCGCCCCCACAACCCAAAAAAAAAATGTGCAGAGTAGGTGGATTGGCCACGCTAAATTGCCCCTTAATTGGAAAAAATAATTGGGTAATCTAAATTTATTTTAAAAAAAGATTCCATCAGTACCTCTATGGTCGTTTGGCCACCATATCTACCAACCCCACAAGACATTGATGAGCCTACTCAGCGAGTCAAAATGTATTCCTCCAATGGCCGCAGCAAGAATACTGCGCTAGGCATTTAGATCGTCAGCACAGTGTACAGGGCAGGGAAGGACAATGCTAATGCAGGCATATTAAGTCATCTCCCTTTACCAGATTTGCCAATCCAGGTATTGTGTCCTCCCGAGACTGTTTCCTCACCAGAGAGACTTGTCCAATCCCCAGGGACGGGCAGAGATCCTATTCTATCACAAGGTAAAAGATTTCTGATGCAAGAATGGCCATTTATCATCGAAGATGGTGGGTTGAAGCCTTCTGTGGGGCGGAAGGACGAGTTGATTGTGCAGGATGATTGCATGTTGTGGGGGTTGAGAGTGGCCATTCCGTCCCCTGGTTGTTTGCTAGAAATGGATGAAATTCCTGAGGTTCATCCAGGCTACTCTCGAATGAAACGTCTAGCCAGATCGTATGTTTGGTAGCCGAAGATGGAGCAGGATTTGGAGATCAAAATGAAATCCTGTTTTTAAAAATAAATTTAGAGTACCCAATTCTATTTTTCCAATTAAGGGGCAGTTTAGTGTGGCCAATCCACCTAGCCTGCACATTTTTGTTGTGGGGGCGAAATCCACGCAGACACAGGGAGAAATTGCAAACTCCGCACGGACAGTGACCCAGAGCCGGGATCGAACCTGGGACCTCGGCGCCGTGAGGCAGCAGGGCCACTGCGCCACCGTGCTGCCGAGCAAAGTGAAATCCTGATCTGCATGTTAATCTAACCAGAAGATGGTGCGACGAGCACCTTTCCATACTTGTTTGAGAATTCATGTGGATTTTGCAGCTCCCTTCATGGGTCAAATGTCATTGCGGATGCACATCCTGAGTGGTTGGAGGTATACATCATGAACAACATTACAGCCCCCAGTAGCATGCAGGAGCTACGTCAAGTCTTTGCAACTTCTGGGTTACCAAATTCTCTCATTTCTGATAACGGTACAACATTTACGAGCGAGCTGTCCCACGAGTTTGTGCAAATATGTCATGTGTGTACTGTGCCTTTTCATCCAACTTCAAATGGTTTGGCAGAGCGTGCTGTTCGGGCATTGAAGGAAGGATTGAAGAGGATGGCAGGTGATACTTCAGGGACCAAGCTCCCGTGATTCGTATTCCAACATCGTATCACACGGCAAACAACCACGGGTCTCTCACCAGCTGAATCATTGGTGGGTCGAAGACCGAAATCTCGCCTGAATCTGCTACATCCAGATGTCAAAGCAAAATTGGGGAGGAGACAAGAAAAGCAAAAGGAGAGTGATGATTATCATACCGAGGAGAGACGTTTTAACCCAAATCACTGTGCCTATATCAGGAATTCTGGCAGCAACCAGCGGTGGCTACCTGAAATTAAATGAAAATCGCTTATTGTCACAAGTAGGCTTCAAATGAAGTTACTGTGAAAAGCCCCTAGTTATTCTTAACCGGTGGTCCAGTATCTTTGGCAGCGAAATTGAACAATGGAAGAGTTGTCTGTAGGCATCAAGGTCAGATTTATCTGAGCCTTGACTCTGCGATAGCAAAAGTTCAAGATAACACAATAGAAGGAAATGTGGCTGTGGAAATTCAACAAGAAGTGTTGTACCAGGACGTCAGTGGACTCTACTTCAGGAGAGGAAGACTCGTGCCCAGATACTGAATCTACTCCTGTGCCCAAAAGTTCAGCTGAACTAAGTCACGCATCAGAAGAATTAACAGAGTCAACAGTGGTACTGCGCAGTTCACAGTGTAGTTGCAAAGCTACTGAAAGTTTGGTGTATGATTGCAGCATTAGTTTCATTGCTTTTCTGTCTTTAAGGGGGATTAAAATTTATGGGGGGGAAAGTGTAATAGAGTGTTATTATTTTGCATCTTCTTATTTAAATCCATTATTGATGTAATTAGTAAGTGCTATGAAGTCATTAGTTATTACCTGTGTATTTTGTATTTAACGGCTGTTAGTTCGAATTCTATTACTCTTATTTTGACATTTAACTAGCTGCTCCTGTTTTTTAGTGTCACAAGTAGGCTTACATTAACACTGCAATGAAGTTACTGTGAAAATTCCCGAGTTGCCACATTCCGGTGCCTGTTCGGTTACACAGAGGGAGAATTCAGAATGTCCAATTCATCGAACAGCACGTTTTTTGGGACTTGTGGGAGGAAACCAGAGCACCCGGAGGAAACCCACGCAGACACGGGGAGGATGTGCAGAATCCGCACAGACAGTGACCCAAGCCGGGAATCGAACCTGGGACCCTGGCGACAAAAGAAAATTACTGCGGATGCTGGAATCTGGCGACAATGTATTTTAAACTTTGTATTTTTGTATATTAAAGATTAACTTTCACAATGCGTTTTGACGACCTCTTTGTGGTCAAGTTTCCACAGTTTTTCTTTTAAGTTAATAAACATTCTTTATTATTTGTTCACACAACAACTGGACCATTTCTCACTGGGTGGTATGGAATTCCTCACAATATAGAAAAAACACATACACCACAATAGGAGGAAATGTTGCTGTGGGAATTCAACAAGAAGTAGTTCCTGTTGTACCAGGACTTCCAGTGGACGTTACTTCAGGGGAAGGACATTCGTGCATAAATACTCAATCTACTCCTGCGCCCACACATTCAGCGGAACTAAATCAAACATCAAAAGAGTTGGCGGAGTTACCAGTGGTACTGCGCAGATCACAGCGCAGTCGGAAAGCTCCTGAAACCGGTGTTCCACGCTACTCTTCTGGGTTTTGGGATATCCTCGCATTGAACGCCAGGGTGGTTTGTAACAATACTCCTCGGATACCTTGTCATCAAAGTAGGCTTTATTTTGTTGTGGAACCTAGATGAAGGGCCAAGGCTGACTATTCACAGCCTCGCCACTGTCAGAGACTGAACCAAACTGTTGGAAACCTTAGTATCATGATCGACTCCGGGCTGAGTTTTTGACACCTCACGAAACATAATTGCTTCCATCTACATAACGGGAGGTCTGGTGGGGCAATGGGTCGTAACCCTGCTTCTGAGCTAGAAAACCCAGGTTTGATTCCTACCCCAGGACCAAGGTGCATTCAGAATGCAGTTCGGCAGGTCGAACATCAACTTTTAAACATACACCAATAGCAGGCAGTAAGAGTGGCAGAGATCCCTGGTCAGCCATGTGATGGAAAGAACATTGGAGCCTCTACCATCACTATCTATAGCTCCAGAGTACAACATGCATGTTGAAGTGTATGATGCCACTCAACTCTGAATCTGAGTGAACTCCAACACACTTGGAGAACCCTCCTCCAACCCTACCTCACTCACTTGCTGCTAAACTCCTCAGCCACACCTCTCTTACCTCAAGACAGGACTTTCCCAAAACTCTCCTGTCCACCTTATTTCTTCCACCCACTAAACTTCAATTTAACCATTACCGTAGAATCACAAATCCCAACAGTGCAGAAGGGGGTGATTCGGTCCATTAGGTCTGCACTGACCCTCTGAAAGGCCTACCTCGGTCCACACCCTCACCCTATCCCTGCAACCCCACCTAACCTACACATTCCTGGACACTAAAGGGCAATTTGCATCATGGTCAATCCACCTAACCTGCACATCTTTGTGACTGCGGGAGGAAACCCACTCAGACACGGGAGAACGAGCAAACTCCACAAAGAGCTACCCAAGCCGGAATTTAACCCAGGTTTCCTCCCACAAGTCCCAAAAGATGTGCTGTTAGGTGAATTGAAACAGGCGCCCGAATGTGGCGACTAGGGGCTTTTCACAGTAAATTCAATGCAGTGCTAATGTAAGCCTAATTGTGACAATAAAGATTATTAAAGATAGACAGTAACTCACTTTAACCTCTCATCCTAAGACCAGATGTCCCAAGCAGAATCCTGCAGAAGGGACATATTAGGCACAAAACATTCACTCTGTTTCTCTCTCCACATTTACTGACAGACCAGCAGAGTTTTCCCAGAAGTTTTGCTTTTATTTGAAATATCATCAGCAGGCTTTTCCTTTTTATCTTCAAACTTGCGTGAAAGACTTTGGTATTAGCCCGTATTAGGTACACAAATGCCTGGCCTCCTCACTGAGCGGAGTGCTCTACTCAGCGAGTGACAATTAACACATTGGCACAGCACTGCTGCCTCACTGACCAGGGACCTCAATTCCGGCCTGGGTGACTGTGTGCGGAGTTTGCACTTTCTCCGTGAGTTTCATCCGGGTGCTCCGGTTTCCTCCCACAGTCATAGAACATACAGTGCAGAAGGAGGCCATTCTGCCCATCGAGTCTGCATCGACCCACTTCAGCCCTCACTTCCACCCTATCCCCATGAGCCAATAACCCCATCGAACGTTTTTGGACACTAAGGGCAATTGTAGCACGGCCAATCCACCTAACCTGCGCATCTTTGGACTGCGGGAGGAAACCGGGGCACCCGGAGGAAACCCACGCAGATACGGGGAGAACGTGCAGACTCCGCACAGACCGGGGATCGAACCTGGGACCCTGGCACTGTGAAACTACACTGCTAGCCACCGTGCTACCCAGTCCAAAGATGTGCAGGTTATGTGGGTTGGCCACGATCACGGTTGGCAGGGTTACGGGGACAGGCCGGGGCTGGGTAGGGTGCTCTTTCAGAGGGATGGTGCAGACTCAATGGGCCGAATGATCTCCTTCTGCACTGCAGGGATTCTAATGGATTTTAGCTTTGCAATCCCTCACTGTCAACACATCAGATCTCCCCAGGTTTGCAGCCAGAGCTGTTGGACAGAGCAGGGTCTGACCCCTGCCCCATCTCCAAGGTGACTGCACTGACACTGACTCCGGTGCTGCCACCTCCCCGCTGCGCAGTTTATAATCTCCGGTGAAATCCCCACTACTCACCAGCCCTAACACTGGCCCAGATCCTCTCCGGCTGCAGGCTCTTACGGACCCTCCTGCCCAAGGAGCCAAGGCAGCGACCACTCAGCGCCATTGCTCCTCGCCCCACTGCGCAAGCGCGGGAAAGACGCGCAGCAGCCTGGGTAAAAGGGGGCGGGGGCGCTGAGCTCAGGTTACACTCGGGCTGCAGAGCGCGATACGATCCTCCCAGCCGGAGGGGGCGCTGCCCTCAGGTTCCGGTGGGAGCTGATGCTGGCCAGAGTCGAAGCGGTCCTCCGGGGCGGAGGGGGCGCTGCGCTCAGGCTACACTAGGGCTGCAGAGCGCGATACGATCCTCCCAACCGGAGGGGGCGCTGCGCTCAGGCTCCGGTGGGAGCTGATGCTGGCCAGAGCCGACGCGGTCCTCCCGGCCGGAGGGGGCGCTGCACTGAGGCACCGGTGGGAGCTGATGGTGGCCAGAGCCGACGCGGTCCTCCCAGCCGGAGGGGGCGCTGCGCTCAGGCGGGAGCTGATGGTGGCCAGAGCCGACGTGGTCCTCCCAGCCGGAGGGGGCGCTGCGGTCAGGCTCCGGTGGGAGCTGATGCTGGCCGGAGCCGACACGGTCCTCCCGGCCGGAGGGGGAGTTGTGCCGCGGGGTCGGGCCGTGCCGGCTGAGGCCGCACCGCCCAGTTCCGGCGGCCGAGCTCATTGCGCGGCGGCTGTTGGCTCAGTTCGCTGCCGGCGGAGCTGGAGTGAGGGGCCGGCCGGGCCCCGCTCGGGGGGCGTACTCCCTGAGCAGAGACGGGCCATGGCGGAGCCCAGTGGGGATGAGAGGCGGCGCTGGAGCGAGGTCCAGCTGAGGAATTACACCTTCGCCACCAAGGACATCCCCAGGATGTCCCACAGCGATCCGCGGGTCGAGGCGCTGATAGACAACGAGGTAATGAGCGGGCGGGGCAATCCCTCAGAGATCCAGCACGATCCCTCAGGGATCCAGCCCAATTCCAGAGAGATCCAGCCCAATTCCAGAGATCCAGCCCAATTCCAGAGAGATCCAGCCCAATCCCAGAGAGATCCAGCCCAATCCCAGAGAGATCCAGCCCAATCCCAGAGAGATCCAGCCCAATTCCAGAGAGATCCAGCCCAATCCCAGAGAGATCCAGCCCAATCCCAGAGAGATGCAGCCCAATCCCAGAGAGATCCAGCCCAATCCCAGAGAGATCCAGCCCAATTCCAGAGAGATGCAGCCCAATTCCAGAGAGATGCAGCCCAATCCCAGAGAGATGCAGCCCAATCCCAGAGAGATGCAGCCCAATCCCAGAGAGATCCAACCCGATCCCAGAGACATCCAGCCCAATCCCAGAGAGATGCAGCCCAATCCCAGAGAGATGCAGCCCAATCCCAGAGAGATGCAGCCCAATCCCAGAGAGATGCAGCCCAATCCCAGAGAGATGCAGCCCAATCCCAGAGAGATGCAGCCCAATCCCAGAGAGATGCAGCCCAATCCCAGAGAGATGCAGCCCAATCCCAGAGAGATGCAGCCCAATCCCAGAGAGATGCAGCCCAATCCCAGAGAGATGCAGCCCAATCCCAGAGAGATGCAGCCCAATCCCAGAGAGATGCAGCCCAATCCCAGAGAGATGCAGCCCAATCCCAGAGCGATGCAGCCCAATCCCAGAGAGATGCAGCCCAATCCCAGAGAGATGCAGCCCAATCCCAGAGAGATGCAGCCCAATCCCAGAGAGATGCAGCCCAATCCCAGAGAGATGCAGCCCGATCCCAGAGAGATGCAGCCCGATCCCAGAGAGATGCAGCCCAATCCCAGAGAGATGCAGCCCAATCCCAGAGAGATGCAGCCCAATCCCAGAGAGATGCAGCCCAATCCCAGAGAGATGCAGCCCAATCCCAGAGAGATGCAGCCCAACCCCAGAGAGATGCAGCCCAACCCCAGAGAGATGCAGCCCAATCCCAGAGAGATGCAGCCCAATCCCAGAGAGATGCAGCCCAATCCCAGAGAGATGCAGCCCAATCCCAGAGAGATGCAGCCCAATCCCAGAGAGATGCAGCCCAACCCCAGAGAGATGCAGCCCAACCCCAGAGAGATGCAGCCCAATCCCAGAGAGATGCAGCCCAATCCCAGAGAGATGCAGCCCAATCCCAGAGAGATGCAGCCCAATCCCAGAGAGATGCAGCCCAATCCCAGAGAGATGCAGCCCAATCCCAGAGAGATGCAGCCCAATCCCAGAGAGATGCAGCCCAATCCCAGAGAGATGCAGCCCAATCCCAGAGAGATGCAGCCCAATCCCAGAGAGATGCAGCCCGATCCCAGAGAGATGCAGCCCGATCCCAGAGAGATGCAGCCCGATCCCGGAGTGATCCAGCCCGATCCCGGCGTGATCCAGCCCGATCCCGGCGTGATCCAGCCCGATCCCGGAGAGATCCAGTCCGATCCCAGAGAGATCCAGCCCGATCCCAGAGAGATCCAGCCCAATCCCAGAGAGATCCAGCCCAATCCCAGAGAGATCCAGCCCGATCCCAGAGAGATCCAACCCGATCCCGGAGAGATCCAGCCCGATCCCAGAGAGATCCAGCCCAATCCCAGACACATCCTGCCCAATCCCAAAGAGAGATCCATCCCGATCCCAGAGAGATCCAGCCCGATCCCAGAGAGATCCAGCCCGATCCCAGAGAGATCCATCCCAATCCCAGAGAGATCCAACCCGATCCCGATGTGATCCAGCCCGATCCCGGAGAGATCCAGCCCGATCCCAGAGAGATCCAGCCCGATCCCAGAGAGATCCAGCCCAATCCAAAAGAGATCCAGCCCAATCCCAGAGAGAGTTCCAGCCCAATTCCTGACAGATCCAGCCCGATCCCAGAGAGATCCAGCCCGATCCCAGAGATATCCATCCAAATCCCAGAGAGAGAGATCCAGCCCAATCCCTCAGAAATGAAATGAAAATCGCTTATTGTCACGAGTAGGCTTCAAATGAAGTTACTGTGAAAATCCCCTAGTCGCCACATTACGGCGCCTGTTCGGGGAGGCTGTTACGGGAATCGAACCGTGCTGTTGGTCTGCTTTAAAAGCCAGCGATTTAGCCCTGTGCTAAACAGCCCCTGTGCTAAACAGATCCAGCAAAATCCCAGAGAGATCCAGCCGAATCCCAGAGAGAGATCCAGCACAATGTGTCCCAGAGAGAGATCCGGCGCAGTGTGTCCCAGAGAGAGATCCGGCGCAGTGTGTCCCAGAGAGAGATCCGGCGCAGTGTGTCCCAGAGAGAGATCCGGCGCAGTGCATCCCAGAGAGAGATCCAGCACAGTGCGTCCCAGAGAGAGATCCGGCACAGTGTGTCCCAGAGAGAGATCCAGCACAGTGCGTCCCAGAGAGAGATCCAGCACAGTGCGTCCCAGAGAGAGATCCAGCACAGTGCGTCCCAGAGAGAGATCCGGCACAGTGCGTCCCAGAGAGAGATCCAGCACAGTGCGTCCTAGAGAGAGATCCGGCCCAATCCCAGAGGGAGATCTGGCCCAATCCCAGAGAGAGACCCAGCAAAGTTTCTATTCATCAGATGCTGAACACTGCACAGTGAAAATGTTAATCACCAAAAATTTAGAAAGGACCACATGTGGAACAAAACGCGTCACAAGTTTATGACCTTAAATTTGCTGCGAAGACAGTGAAGAATTCAATATAACTACTAACGCCACCAATAATAACTTAGTGGCATTTTGCTCAGCTAGTCAAACATCCGATTATCCAACTTCCAACTTATCAGAGTGTGGTTATTAGGGGCTTTTCACAGTATCTTCATTGCAGTGTTAATGTTAGCCTACTTGTGACAATAAAGATTATTATTTTGCAGGATCATGCAATGAGTTAATTTGCTAATCAGTCAGTTTTTGGTGATTATTGAGTGAGGGAGGTTAGCCACACCATTGAGAATCCGCAGCCCCCCCCCCCCCCCCCCCCGGAATCTCCTATCCACCTCAACTATCTCGTCCAGCCTCCCCGAACAGGCGCCGGAATGTGGTGACTAGGGGCTTTTCACAGTTACTTAATTTGAAGCCTACTTGTGACAATAAGTGATTTTCATTTCATTTCAGCAGAATCCTGTGAGCCTTGAACAAAATGTTCTCCCCTCGAACCGCCTTCAACGCTTCACAAAACACGGCCGCCGATACCTCCCCATTTCTGATTCAGCTCCCAATCGGCAGTCTCACCTTGCCACAAAACACCTTATCCGCCAAACGGCCCGAGAGACCTTGTTCAATCCCGCACACCTCTTTGCCAGTTGTGGGCCAATGTCCTGGTATATCCAGACTCAATTACCCTCCCATTCACAGACTCGCTTTGCCCTGGCCCACCTCAGGATCTTCTCCTTGTCCACGAACTTGTGCAACTGCACAATCACCGCCTGCGGCGGGCTCCCCAGTTCTCGGCTTTTGCCTCAAGTACCTGTGGGTCCTATCCACACCTTGTTCAGCACCTTCTCCTCCACCAACCCGGCCAGCATCTTCGAAACGTACTTAGAACATACAGTGCAGAAGGAGGCCATTCGGCCCATCGAGTCTGCACCGACCCACTTAAGCCCTCACTTCCACCCTATTCCTGTAACCCAATAACCCCGCCTAACCTTTTTGGACACTAAGGGCAATTTATCATGGCCAATCCACCTAACCCACATATCTTTGGACTGTGGGAGGGAACCGGAGCACCCGGAGGAAACCCACGCAAACGCAGGGAGAACGTGCAGACTCCGCACAGACAGTGACCCAGCGGGGAATTGAATCTGGGACCCTGGCGCTGTGAAGCCACAGTGCTAACCACTTGTGCTACCGTGGCGCTCGTTCCTTCCACACCCTCTGGCAGATCCGCACTTTCTGCCCCCGGACCTGTTTCCCTGCTGCTCCAACTTCACCCGCAGCAACTTGCATAGATCCCCCATGATCCCCACCTCCATCTCCAAAGACACAATCTAGTCACTCTGGTCGGACACCACCTTCTCCACCTCGAGGCACTTCTTCACCCAATCCATCGATCCTGGCAGAGGTGCCACTCCTCCCTCAATTGCCTTCGACCAGTCGCTCTGCATCTCCTTCCTTTGCTGGCAAATTTTCTCCTGGATGAAGCTCATCAACTGCTCAATCTGGGCTTTCCCACTGACGCCAACGCTTCCCCCTCCACAGGTCTCCGCCAACTCTTTAGCCAGGTCCTTAACTGTCACCTGCCGGGTCTGATAGCCAGTAGACATGCCAATCTTGGGGACAAACTCTCCCTCTACACCTTCCGCTCTGCTTTTACATAAGAACTAGGAGCAGGAGTAGGCCATCTGGCCCCTCGAGCCTGCTCCGCCATTCAATGAGATCATGGCTGATCTTTTGTGGACTCAGCTCCACTCTCCGGCCCGAACACCATAACCCTTAATCCCTTTATTCTTCAAAAAACTATCTATCTTTACCTTAAAAACATGTAATGAAGGAGCCTCAACTGCTTCACTGGGCAAGGAATTCCATAGATTCACAACCCTTTGGGTGAAGAAGTTCCTCCTAAACTCAGTCCTAAATCTACTTCCCCTTATTTTGAGGCTATGTCCCCTAGTTCTGCTTTCACCCGCCAGTGGAAACAACCTTCCCGCATCTATCCTATCTATTCCCTTCATAATTTTAAATGTTTCTATAAGATCCCCCCTCATCCTTCTAAATTCCAATGAGTACAGTCCCAGTCTACTCAACCTCTCCTCATAATCCAACCCCTTCAGCTCTGGGATTAACCTAGTGAATCTCCTCTGCACACCCTCCAGTGCCAGTACGTCCTTTCTCAAGTAAGGAGACCAAAACTGAACACAATACTCCAGGTGTGGCCTCACTAACACCTTATATAATTGCAACATAACCTCCCGAATCTGCCGAAACTACCCCACTAACGGGGTAAAACGTTCCAAAACCAACGCTGTCGAGCCAGAGCTGCCCTTGTGTGCGCCGACTCGCTCCATGGCCACCACCGGAAGTCCCAGAAGAAGAATTATGCCATACAGTGAGGTGCTAGAAATCAGACTTCATATTTCAGGTTATCCTCAGCATAAGAATTTAGTCTGGAAGCAACTATATATATTTAAAATCATTGCCGGGATGTGACTGTCACTGCCCAGACTTAAATACATACTTAAATACTGATGAATTGATATTACCCCTGTACAGACCACCTTGGAGAAACTCTTTACTTGACAATCAGTGTACGATAAGATGGGATGAGAACAACCGACCCATTTCCAATAGCCTTTCGTAAAAGAGAAACATTGGATTTCCTTGTTTCCTCAGCTTTAAGGACACCATATCTTGTATGGGATTAAGCCAAGCCCTGGGGGTCAGTCTGTGGGATGTGTTGAGTTAGCTGCTCTCAGCTCCCAAATCACCACCACCACCAGAATTTGTGTTTGAGGGCATGTGTGGCAAGGGCAAGATTGCACCGATGTGAAGCTCTCTCTCCAATACAAATAGTTTTCAGAGACCATACCTAAAGCATGCCGGGCTCACAGGCATTCCGTCTGAAGGATAATGCAAGAGAGTATTGGGGGAGGCCAAAAAGTCCCTGGACAGAGAGAGACCAACAGCCCCTTAAAATAGGAACCTGGGAGACACAATACTGGAGAAGCTGATACATTCATGTAAAGAGACTGAAAGAAATAGCCGCGTCCCATTGAGAGAGAGAGTGCACGCGGTGAATTTACGAGCTGAGGGTAGAGGCGTGTGTGTATTGCTCCCGACAGAAACAATAATGCAGGAAATTCATTGGAACAGACTGTAACATTAGTGAATTATTTACAGCGGACATCACTCCGAGAAGATGGAGAGGCAGCTCAATTAAAACGCGAGCAGTCTGCCAGCGGAACGCGGTGAATGCCCAGGCAGGGTCGGAGCGTGGGGCTTGACTTTGCTGTGTGATATGTAGGGGTTCTGCCATTCGAGTCAGTCTCAGTACTTGGGTATGGGGTACAAAGCAAATGGAAGATATTGAAGTTACTTTTGAATTAGAATCATAGAATCTACAGTGCAGAAGGAGGCCATTTGGCCTAGCAAGCCTGCTCCGGTCCGTGGAAAAAGCATCCATTCCAAGCCTCCACTCTAACCCAGTAACCCCACCTAAATCTTTGGACACTAAGGGGCAATTTAGCACGGCCAATCCACCCAACCTGCACTTCTTTGGACTGTGGGAGGAAACCGGAGCACCCGGAGGAAAACCAGGCAGACACTGGGAGAATGTGCAAACTCCGCACAGACAGTAACCCAAGGCCGGAATTGAACCCGGGTCCCTAGAGCTGTAAGGCAGCAGTGCTAACCATCGTGCCGCCCTTGTGATCAGTCACTGATGAAGTGTAATTTAACGCTAAACATTAATATTTAGGTTATTGAGAAACCTGTCCTCTGTTTACACCCACTTTAGCAACAATGAGTCGGAAAATCCTACTCGTCTCCAAAGCAAGTGATATATTCTCCACCTCGAGCGGTGTCGCGCTGATAGCAAAACAGCATTATGCTAGCCAATGTTTACCTCTTACTCTCCTCGACCCCGTCTCTGTTTGCTCGTGACCTCGTGACCTGACCCCATTTCAGTTTGCACTCTGGCTTCATAAGTAGATTTCTCTGAGCTATGGTTAAACAAAAGCGTCATTCGCAACCTCAGGACAATCTCAAAGCAAAATTTACAACCAAATAAATTACTTTTGAAGTGCAGTCACTGTTGTCAGGTCGGAAACGCGACAGTCAACTTGTGTACCACAGGCACCCACAAGCAGCAGTCAAATGATATGTTTTGGCGATGTTGGTCAAGGGTTTAATAGTGGGCAAGAAACCAGGGGAAACCTCCCCTTCTCCTCTTCAGATAGCACCCTGCAGTGTTGTACTTTCCATTTGAACCTGGGTCTCATGCAAAATATGGCACCTCCTTCATTGCAGCGCTTTCCCAGTAGCCCACTGGAATTCAAGCCCAGATCAGTGCTTCCCAAACCTTTTCCCCGTGTGACTCCTTTTGAATGTCCCAGACTTCACGTGACACCAGGGTGAAAGGGCGGCACGGCAGCACAGTGGTTAGCAATGTTGCTTCACAGCGCCAGGGTGCCAGGTTTGATTCCCGGCTTGGGTCACTGTCTGTGCGGGGTCTGCACGTTCTCCCCGTGTCTGCATGGGTTTTCCCCGGGGGCTTCAGTTTCCTCCCACAAGTCCCGAAAGACGTGCTTGTTAGGTGAATTGGACATTCTGAATTCTCCTTCTGTGTACCCGAACAGGCGCCGGAGTGTGGCGACTAGGGGCTTTTCACAGTAACTTCATTGCAGAGTTATTGTGAAGCAACAATGCTAACCACTTCTACCGTGCCGCCCCTGTATTTGGAAAGCAGTGGTATAATCAGACAAAGTCAACATGGATTTACAAAAGGGAAATCATGCTTGGTGCAAATTAACTGGAATGCTTTGAAGATGTCACTAATAGAGTTGACCAGGGGGAATCGGTGGACGTGGTTCATTTAGACTTTCACAAGGCTTTCAACAAGTTCTCACGTAGCGGATTGCTATGCAAAGTTAAAGAGTATGGGATTGTGGGTAGTGCCCCGAGATGGATAGAAAGCTGGTTAGCAGACAGGAATCAAAAAGTTGGAATAAATGGGTCTTTTTCCGATTGGTAGGCAGTGACTAGTGGGGTACCGCAGGATCTGTGTTAGGACCCCAACTGTTCACATTATATATTAATGATTTGGACGAGGGAACTAAATGCATTATCTCCAAATTTGCAGAGGATACAAAGTTGGGTGGGAGGGTGAGCTGTGAGGAGGATGCAGAGATGCTTCAGCAGGATTTGGACAGGCTGAGTGAGTGGGCACATGCATGGCAGATGCAGTATAATGTCGATAAATGTGAGGTTATCCGCTTCGGTAGCAAAAATAGGAAGGCAGATTATTATTTGAATGGGTGTAAATTGAGAGAGGCGGATACTCAGCGAGACCTTGGTGGCCTTGTGCATCAGTCGCTGAAAGTAAGCGCGCAGGTACAGCAGGCAGTAAAGAAGGCAAATGGTATGTTGGCCTTCATGGCAAGAGGATTTGAGTATAGGAATAGAAATGTTTTACTGAAATTGTATAGGGCATTGGTGAGGCCACACCTGGGGTATTGTGAGCAGTTTTGGTGTCCTTATCTAAGGAAGGATGTCCTTGCTATGGAGGGAGTGCAGCGAAGGTTTACCAGCCTGAATCCTGGGATGGCGGGACTGTCATATGAGGAGACACTAAATTGGTTAGGATTATATTCATTGGAGTTTAGAAGAGTGAGAGGGGATCTCATAGAAACATATAAAATTCTAACAGGATTAGACAGGGTAGATTCAGAAAGAATGTTCCCGATGGTGGGGGTGTCCAGAACTAGGGGTCATAGTTTGAGGTTAAGGGGTAAACCTTTTAGGACTGAGGTGAGGAGAAATGTCTTCACCCAGAGAATGGTGAATCTGTGAAATTCGCTACCACAGAAAGTAGCAGAGGCCAAAACGTGTAATTCCGAGAAGGAATTCGATATAATATAATCATCTTTCTTGTGACAAGTAGGCTTACACTGCAATGAAGTTGCTGTGAAAAGCTCCTAGTCGCCACATTCCAGCGCTGTTCGGGTACACAGAGGGAGAATTCGGACGGTCCAAATTACCTAACGTAGATACCTAACATCAATATAGCTCTTGGGGCTAAAGGGATCAAGGATAAGGGGGGAAGGCGGGATGAAGGTATTGAACTTGATGATCAGCCGTGATCATAACGAAGGGCGGAGCAGGCTCGAAGGGCTTAATGGCCTCCTCCTGACTCTATTTTCTATGTATATTTCTCTGTAATAGTTTGCTTTTCCAGTGTTCGCAAGAGGGAAGCATGTAGCAGTGATATGCAGCAGTGATGTGTGATGCGTTTATACTGCAGATTTATTGTCAGCGTGAAGCTCTTTGAGCTCTGTGTCCATGCTGAACTTGTGCCGTATAAATCAGATGCTGACTCCAGATCAAACAATTGATCCTATTCATTTCTGATTTGACGACTTATGGAGATAAGAAGGCTCAAATCTGACGCCACCAACAGCTTAGTTGCTGGTTAACATGAGGCATGCTGCCACTCTTTGCCCCTTATTCCAGGGCTATACCATATATGCCTTGAAGTAGAAACCACAGACAGCGGTTTGTGTAGTTTGCTGTGTATTCTGTAAATGCTACGCCCTGGTCTGTATTATTTATAGTCCGTCGGAGTGGCTGGACTTCCCAGTTCCACCTTTTTTAGTTGAAGTGAATGTTAAGGTTACATGATGACATTGTTACTTCAGTGATTCTGGTAATACCCATCAGTCATTCCATTGAACCTCAAAAAATTGGGTAATTTTCTATGGATTGATATAATCAGAAACTATGACGCTGCTCTATACTGCATGGTGAACAATGCTCTTGTCTCTTGCTGTTAGCATAGAGTGCGACTCCACAGCAGCACTTGTGCAAGGCGGTTTTGCTTAGTTTACTGGTACGACTCTCACATTAGAGCCAAAGAGTTTGAACCCAGGATTTTGGTGGACCGACAGTGCAGTGCCGAGCGACTGTTGTTGTTCAACTCGGAGATCAAGGCTACATATGCTTGTTTGGGTGAACGTACGAGATCCATTGACACTTTTCAGAATAATAGCTGTGTTTTCCCAGCGTCCCAGCCAACATTCGCCCTTGAACTAACACCAGCAAAGCTGGCTCATTGGTCATTTTATCTTTTTGCGGTTTAGTAGATCTTTCCGTGTGCAGATTAGTCACAGAGTTTACATTTCAAAAGTACTCAGAGGCTATGAAAGGGCCACAATAAATTGAGGTGTTCAACGGGAATCTGCCGCCGGGTCCTCATCTGTCACCAAAGCGAATGGGATTGACGCTCCCTGCAGGAATGGGCCTTCCAGCACTTGCTACGGAGTTGGGTTTTTAACCGTGCCGTCTGATTCATGCTGCACAGGTTTTGCATTGATCCAAAGCGGGAACTACTTTCGGTCAAAAGTAAACCTGTAGCGCAAGTGCTGCTGTAAATCACTGTTGTAGCAACTGCTTCTCTCAATAATAGAAATGGCATCCATAAGACCGTGTGCATGGAGAGCCACCCTGCATTCGTTCAATATAAACAATTGTTACATAGAGGCCTGGGTATTCACTTTAACAGGTGGTGTTATTTTAAAAGGGTAACCTCATTTGTTACAATTGCAGCAAAGTGTAGGCCGTGGTGCCTCTGCATTGAAATGAGGGAGGTGGTTTGGTTGCAGGCCTCCAGTTTGTGCCACAGAGGGTTTACTGCACAGAAGGAGGCCATTCAGCCCATTCTTTCTGTGCCAAAGTGAATCCGTAGAATCCCTTTTTTAAAATTTTCCCAATTGAGGGGCAATTTAGCGTGGCCAATCCACATACCGTGCACATCTTCTTTTGGGTTGTGGGGTGAGGCCCACGCAGACACGGGTTGGATGTGCAAACTGCACGTGGACAGTGACCCGGGATCGAACCCGGGTCCTCGGCGCCGTGAGGCAGCAGTGCTAACCATTGCGCCACCATGCCGCCCGATCCCTACAGTGCAGCGGAGGCCATTTTTGCCCGCGTTGGCCCACTCTCCTGCGCTATCCATGGAACCCCATCTACCTTTGGACACTAAGGGGCAATTTAGCATGGCCAATCCACTTCACCTGCACATCTTTGGACTGTGGGAGGAAACCTGAACACCCGGAGGAAACCCACGCAGAGACGGGGAGAACGTGCAAACTCCACACAGACAATCATGCACGGCTGGAATTGAACCCAGCGCTGTGAGGCAGCAGCGCTAACCACTGTGCCGCCCTGTCATTGTCCTGCTCCCAGTTTCTCTTGTAGCCGCGTGTTTTCCTCCACCTCTAAAATTTATCCCAGGTGCAACTGTCTCTGCCTCAACTGTTCCCCAAATCTGTGCAAATATATATTGGAAGAAAATGTTGAGAAAAAAACTACTCGCGTTATCAAAACCTTGACTGGAAAAAAATTCTGTCTGTACCATAAACATTGATTTATTAGCAGAATAAAAGTGCCCAGGAAAGGTGCATTATATCCTGCTCAACTGGTTCATTTACTAGTTCAGCTAAGCAAACGAGGTTCATTAACCCAGTCTGATGAATGTAGGAATTTCAATTATATTATAAGTAATTGGTACAGTAAGAGTTAAAAACTTGTTTTAAGTGTGTATGACCGCTGCAGTATTGATTTTAAAGAATCCTGGTTTGAAAGGTTTTAGGAGCTGGGGTGCCATTAGGGCATCGTAAAAGCTTGGTCTAATGGAGTTTTGTTTGGATTAAGGAGGGTTCCCTGTGGAGTTAGATACTTTGTGTTTCGCCTTGGTGCGCTGATGTAATTAATGGGAGGAGCTAAGGCATTTTGCAGAGAAGCAGTTTAGTTGGGTTTTAGATTGAGATGTGAGCAGAGGTCAAGCATCTGCCCTTACTGCAGTTCAGCTAATGATATGCCTGCAGACAGATTAGCCGTTACTTTTCAAGCAGTTCAGTCTGGTTAGAAGGTAAGATGAACAAGCTGAGGGGCAGCTTCTGGAGGAATACATCCAGAGTTTCTGCATGGTTCTGACAGGATTCAGGTCTTTCCTTTAAGACAGTCTCAAAGAACATCTTGGTAAAGCAGGTGTTCCTGAGTGCTCGCTGTATTTGAAAATGGACTGAGAGCTGAGATGTTATTTTTGTTGTTTGAGTGGGAATAAAGTTAGCAGTTAAGGGTTAATGTGTCACTATTGATTAGCATTGTTTAAGGGGTAATTGTAAGCTATTTTCTTGTGTGTTAATAGAACATAGAACGATACAGCGCAGTACAGGCCCTTCGGCCCTCGATGTTGCACCGACATGGAAAAAATCTAAAGGCCATCTAACCTACACTATGCCCTTATCATCCATATGCTTATCCAATAAATTTTTAAATGCCCTCAATGTTGGCGAGTTCACTACTGTTGCAGGTAGAGCATTCCACGGCCTCACCACTCTTTGCGTAAAAAACCCACCTCTGACCTCTGTCCTATATCTATTACCCCTCAATTTAAGGCTATGTCCCCTCGTGCTAGCCACCTCCATCCGCGGGAGAAGGCTCTCGCTGTCCACCCTATCTAGCCCTCTGATCATTTTGTATGCCTCTATTAAGTCACCTCTTAACCTTCTTCTCTCTAACGAAAACAACCTCAAGTCCATCAGCCTTTCCTCATAAGATTTTCCCTCCATACCAGGCAACATCCTGGTAAATCTCCTCTGCACCCGTTCCAAAGCTTCCACGTCCTTCCTATAATGAGGCGACCAGAACTGTATGCAATACTCCAAATGCGGTCGTACTAGAGTTTTGTACAACTGCAACATGACCTCATGGCTCCGGAACTCAATCCCTCTACCAATAAAGGCCAACACACCATAGGCCTTCTTCACAACCCTATCAACCTGGGTGGCAACTTTCAGGGATCTATGTACATGGACACCGAGATCCCTCTGCTCATCCACACTACCAAGAATTTTACCATTAGCCAAATATTCCGCATTCCTGTTATTCTTTCCAAAGTGAATCACCTCACACTTCTCCACATTAAACTCCATTTGCCACCTCTCAGCCCAGCTCTGCAGCTTATCTATGTCCCTCTGTAACCTGCAACATCCTTCCGCACTGTCTACAACTCCACCGACTTTAGTGTCGTCTGCAAATTTACTCACCCATCCTTCTGCGCCCTCCTCTAGGTCATTTATAAAAATGACAAACAGCAACGGCCCCAGAACAGATCCTTGTGGTACGCCACTCGTAACTGAACTCCATTCTGAACATTTCCCATCAACTACCACTCTCTGTCTTCTTTCAACTAGCCAATTTCTGATCCACATCTCTAAATCACCCTCAATCCCCAGCCTCCGTATTTTCTGCAATGGCCGACCATGGGGAACCTTATCAAACGCTTTACTGAAATCCATATACACCACATCAACTGCTCTACCCTTGTCTACCTGTTCAGTCACCTTCTCAAAGAACTCGATAAGGTTTGTGAGGCATGACCTACCCTTCACAAAACCATGCTGACTATCCCTAATCATATTATTCCTATCTAGATGATTATAAATCGTATCTTTTATAATCCTCTCCAAGACTTTACCCACCACAGACGTTAGGCTCACCGGCCTATAGTTACCGGGGTTATCTCTACTCTCCTTGAACAAAGGGACCACATTTGCTATCCTCCAGTCGTCTGGCACTATTCCTGTAGCCAATGATGACCTAAAAATCAAAGCCAAAGGCTCAGCAATCTCTTCTCTGGCTTCCCAGAGAATCCTAGGATAAATCCCATCCGGCCCCGGGGACTTATCTATTTTCACCTTGTCCAGAATTGCCAACACTTCTTCCCTACGCACCTCAATGCCATCTATTCTAATAGCCTGGGTCTCAGCATTCTCCTCCACAATATTATCTTTTTCTTGAGTGAATACTGACGAAAAGTATTCATTTAGTATCTCGCTTATCTCCTCGGCCTCCACACACAACTTCCCACCACTGTCCTTGACTGGCCCTACTCTTACCCTAGTCATTCTTTTATTCCTGACATACCTATAGAAAGCTTTTGGGTTTTCCTTGATCCTACCTGCCAAAGACTTCTCATGTCCCCTCCTTGCTCGTCTCAGCTCTCTCTTTAGATCCTTCCTCGCTTCCTTGTAACTATCAAGCGCCCCAACTGAAACTTCACGCCTCATCTTCACATAGGCCTCCTTCTTCCTCTGTTGTTAAAGATATTTTAATACTGTGTTCGTAATAAAGTTTGTTTTAATAAACCATATCCCTATTTTACGTGAAATCACTCAATTCACAGTCCTCCAAAATTAAAATAAGATATTGGGGTTTCTGTTCAGTATCCTAGCCAGATCTGGTCAGGATCATAATACCACTCTGTTCCGAGCTGCCTGTGGTGGCAGCGGGAATGTATAATTATCCTCTGCTCCGTGCTTGGGAGTTGTGGCAAATCAGCCAGAATTCTCTGTCCTGATTGCTTTTCAGAGGTTTCTTAGTCTAAGTGTGGCTTGTGTGAACACCGGGCTCGGATGCTGCTCTGTTCTCCCAATGACATGGGTCACAGTGCACCAAGGCAATGTTGCAGTCCACACTATCTATCTCAATGTATTTTTCTGCTCTTTGATATAACTTCAATTGTCAAAACTCACTTTAATATGGTGTATTTTCCATTGGTGTCA
Organism: Scyliorhinus canicula; assembly: GCF_902713615.1. NCBI lineage: Eukaryota > Metazoa > Chordata > Chondrichthyes > Carcharhiniformes > Scyliorhinidae > Scyliorhinus > Scyliorhinus canicula. The sequence goes on from NC_052167.1 coordinate 22,727,093, forward strand.
GTGATTTGTGGAATTGTGAAATTGGTTGATCGATTCATTCATTCATTGTCACATGTGCCGAAGTACAGTGAAACGTATTTTTCTGCAGCCAAGGGAGCGTACACAGTATGTACACAGTAGTCAAAAAGAATAATAGTTACAGTGAATGCGAAGAAATACACAGTACATCGACAAATACGTAATTGGTTACAGTGCGGAACAAAGGCCAAACAAAGCAAATACGACTTGAGCAAGAGCAGCATAGGGGGTCCTGAATAGTGTTCTTACAGGGAACAGATCAGTCTGAGGGAGAGCCGTTGAGGAGTCTAGTAGCTGTGGGGAAGAAGCTGTTCCTATGTCTGGATGTGCGGGTCTTCTGCCTGATGGAAAGGTCTGGAAGAGGGCAAAGCCTGGGTGGGAGGGGTCTCTGACAATGTTGTCTGCCTTCCTGAGGCAGCGGGAGGTGTAGACAGAATCAATGGGAGGGTGGCAAGCTTGTGTGATGCATTGGGCTGAGTTCACCACATTCTGCAGTTTCTTGCGATCTTGGGCTGAGCAGTTGCCATACCCGACTGTGATGCAGCCGGATAGGATGCTGTCTATGGCACATCTGTAGAGATCTGTGAGAATCGATGCAGACATGCCGAATTTCTTCAGCTTCCGGAGGAAGTAGAGACGTTGTTCGGCTTTCTTGTCTGTTGCACAACGTGAGTGGACCAGGACAGACTGTTGGTGATGGTGATCCCCAGGAACTTAAAGCTATCGACCATCTCCACTTCGGAGCCATTGATGTATGTGCACAGCAGACAACAGAATTATAATTTGAGCAAAAGATAACGATTCAATCAATGCCTTACTATCAAATTGAAGGAGAAATAAAGCATGCTTAGATCCTGTGTACTGTTCTCCTTCTAAAAAGGATCGAGAGAAACTAGAGCTGGTGTAAAACGAAATACATAAGGATGCTACCAGAACTGAAAATGTGTAACTATCAGAAATGGCTGGGGTTCTTTTCACTGGGAAAACGGCTGAGGGGACCCGTGAAAATTCTGAAGAGATTTGATAAGATAGACGGAGAGAATATCATGTATCATATCATAGGATTTCCAGTGCAGAAGGAGGCCATTCAGCCCATCGAGTCTGCACCAGCCCTTGGAAAGAGCACTCTACCCAACCCCCCCCCACCCTATCCCAGTATACCCACCCAACCTTTTTGGACACAAAGGGCAATTTAGCATGGCCAATCCACCCAACCTGCACATCCCTGGGAGGAGAGTGAATCCAGAGGCCATAGATATAAGATCGTCACTATTAAGGCCAGTAAAGAATTTAAGATAAACTTCTTTACCCACAGAGCGGGTTAGGCCTGTGGTGGGCAGCCTGGGGCCACATGCGGCTAATCTGGGTTCTGAGTGGGGTTCACGGGACATTTTGTTGACTGTTTCCCATGCGTAGGATTTCCATCCGCATATCTGGGTCGTTTTTTTTTTCCTACCTGTATGACTGAAGTGATTCGCACGTAAAGCAAGGGGCAAGTGATGATTGCTCACAACATTGAATGTGAGAGCCGTGCTTATTCTGCTTTTACCATTTGACATTGATGATAGTTACACTTGTATACAAATGATGAAGCATTTTCCATAACTTGTTATGAAATATTCAAGTGCAGTAAATGTATTCAATTTTATTCATGGGGTCACAGTTAGAGAAGAAGCCCAACTTCAATCTTGCGGCCCAGTGAGACGAAGGAGGCCCACTCACGAATGAAATGAAATGAAAATCGCTTATTGTCACGAGTAGACTTCAATGAAGTTACTGTGAAAAGCCCCTAGTCGCCACATTCCGGCGCCTGTTCGGGGAGGCTGTTACGGGAATCGAACCGTGCTGCTGGCCTGCTTGGTCTGCTTTCAAAGCCAGCGATTTAGCCCAGTGTGCTAAACAGCCCCTATCTGGGGGTAGAATGTGGCTCTCACAAGGAGTATTTGAGGTTAAAAGCATAGATGCATTTAGGAGAAAGCTGGATAAGGACATGAGAGAGAAAGGAATAGAAGGATATACTGATGGGGTGAGAGGAAGAAGGGGGTTCTTCTTGTCCATAAATGTCACCAATGGACTGGTTGGGCCAATTAGCCTCTTTCTGTGCTATAAAATGTAATGCTGCGGTTAAAAAGAATGCACGAGGATGATAATATCAGTTACATCCCAGACAGGGGTGGTGACGGAGCATAGCCAATTATAAAAATTGGCAGTCATCGGTCCCAACTGATCATGCCATTCATACTTTCAATGGGGCTTCAGGCAGGAAATCAAAGATTCCATGTGAAACAGATGCAAACTTTATTTAAATATGAAAATAGGCCGTGGAAGCCCTGCTTGGAATCTACTAACTGCAGAGGAATTTCTTCAGCCAGAGGGTGGTGGGTCTGTGGAACCCTTTGTACACTGAGGGTGAATTCAGAACGTCCAAATTACCTAACAGCACGTCTTTAGGGACTCGTGGGAGGAAACCGGAGCACACAGACCATGGGGGAGAACTCCGGGTGCCCCGGTTTCCTCCCACAAGCCCCGAAAGACGTGCTGTTAGGTAATTTGGACATTCTGAATTCTATCTCAGTGTACCCAAACAGGCGCCGGAGTGTAGCAACTAGGGGATTTTCACAGTAACTTCATTGCAGTGTTCATGTAAGCCTACTTGTGACAATAAAGATTATTATTATTACCTGTAGAGCTGACCAGTCTTTTCTCACTCTTATCTCATCTACGTTCCATTTTTGCTTCCTGGCTGCTTATTCTTGGTTTTACACACTTTTATTGCAAGCATTAACGTTATCATGTTTTTGCTAATCTCCCCAATCGCTCATAAAGTTCCAGCTATCGTTGCGACCCTTTCCTGGTCAGGAAGTCTGTAACCTGTACATCCTGTCTCACAGCTGGTCTGGAACACTACATCCCAACATTCCCATGATGTTTACCTATGTCGGGCCTCTTATTCATCCAGTTCAAATTTGCTCGGACAATCTTGTTTTGACTTTTACGTTTTCTCCCTTCTGACTTTCTGCCTGCCTTTGCTTCTTGCTCCTAAGTTTTGGGTTGTCGCTCCAGGTTTTTAACACTCGGCTGAACAATTTCGAGAGGTGATCTCTTTGCAATCTTGACATTTTTAACTAAGTCCCCTCAGAACCTTTCCCAAAGAAAGCAAACCCCACCACCACCACACCCCAACCCCCCTCAAACTTTTCCCAAACTAAAATTCCTGTTATCCGTGAGTCATCACTGTTGCTCAGCTCACTAACCTCTGAAGAATGATAACAGCTTTTGATGCATGTTTGAGTTTTGACTGTTGAGGAATGCCTGATGTGTTGCCAGCTGCGGCGCAACTTACACTTCTTGCCCCAGCTTCGTCAATTATTAACAAAGGTGTAATTTGGTTTGTGTGTTTGATCTGTTTGTCGGAGCTGCTCAGTTTGGAACTGAATACAGGCAGGCAGCTATAGGTTATAGGCAACAGTTAGGTTTGCCTATGGCGACAAACTGATTGATTTCAGTTTGCTTTTTCCAGTGTGGTCTTAGTTCCTTCAGGTAGCAGGCATTTTAAACTGAAGCATTGACTCATGAATTTTATTTGCCATGTGGAAATGGAACCTGCATCGACATGGTGCCTTTTGCAAGCTCAAGACATCCCACAGTGCTTTACAGCCAATGAGGTACTGAGGGTCCCAGGTTCGATTCCCGGTTTGGGTCACAGTGCAGAATCGGCATGTTCTCCCTGTGTCTGTGTGGATTTCCTCCGAGCGCTCCGGTTTCCTCCCACAAATCCCGAAAAACGTGCTTGTTAGGTGAATTGGACATTCTGAATTCTCCCTCCGTGTACCCGAACAGACGCCGGAGTGTGGCGACTAGGCGTGCAGTGTTAATGTGAGCCTAGTTGTGACAATAATAAAGATTATTATTATTTTTAAAATGGACAGATTTTTAATCAGTGAGTGAATCAAAGGTTATGGGGATAAGGTGGGAAAGTGTGAGGATTATCACATCAGATCAGTCATGATCACATTGAATGGCGGAGCGGATTCGATGGGCCAAATGGCCTACTTCTACATCTGATGGAAATGTAGTGATTATTTAGCAATGCCTCACAATCACCAAGGCAGAAGGGCGTGCCCCCCCCCCCCTCCCCCCCCTGTCCTTCTTCCCACACGTTTCCACCCATCTCCGAGAGGGCAGAGAAGGCTGCAGTTTAGGCTGAGTATAAAAACTGGCCAGTCATACTACAGTTGTATAGAACTTTGGTAAGGCCACACTTGGAATATTGCGCACAATTCTGGTCGCCACACTACCAGAACGGCGAGGGTGCAGAGGAGGTTTTCCAGGATGTTGCCTGGTCTGGAGGGTGTTAGCTATGCAGAGAAGCTGAATAGACTCAGACTGTTTTCATTAGAAAGACGGAGGTTGAGGGCCGACCTGATGGAGGTCTACAAGATTATGAGGGGCATGGATAGAGTGGATGGGCAGCCACTCTTTCCCAGAGTGGAGGGGTCAGTCACCAGGGGGCATAGGTTTAAGGTCAGTGGGGCAACGTTTAGAGGAGACGTGCGAGGCAGGTTTATTACACCGAGGCTGGTGTGCCTGCAACGCGTTGCCAGAGGAGGTTGGCCAAGGTTGGTGTTATGTACATTACTTGGAGGGCCGAAGGGCCTGTTCCTGTGCTGTATTGTTCTTTGCTGTTTGTTTCTGTGCAGAGGCTGCCGAATCTGCTGAGATTTTGCAGCACTCTGTTTTTATTATCGCTACCAACTTACCCTTAGCCAAGTGAGGGGAAGAATCAGAGCTATTTTCGTTAGCTGCCAGAAAAGCTTGGCTCAGCTTGCTTCTGATTTGTCTCTGAGGTCTATTCCCAGTCTTCCAGTGGCTCTGAAGTACGGACCTGGACTACTTTTAAAATGTTCGCCATTCTATCTTTTGGGGTTTGTTTTAAGTCTGAAGCCTTTGACGGCACTTTCAAAGTACCGTCTCTCTTTCCTTCCTTTCACTGTGACACTAGCTCAATAGCAGCAACTTTCTTTTAACATAGAAGAAGCTTCCCAGAGGTGTAATCAGGCAAAAATGGATATTCTGCCAAAGGGGGAGATATTAGGCGGGAAGACTGTAACCTTGATGGAAGAAGTGGGTTTATGGTAGCATCTTAAAGGAGGAAAGCGAGCTGAAGGTTCAGAAGAGTTTAAGAGAGATGAGTTCTGGACCATGGGACCTAGATTGAAGCAATGTGCGGGTGTACAAGTTTCAGAATCAAAGGAACAGATAGCCCTGTGAAGAATTGTCGAACTGTTGATGGTTGTAGATAGGGAAGGGCTTAAATCAGTGGCATTTGTGTTGAGACCAGATTGTTATCTGTTGTTGCATTGAAATGTAATAACTGGGCAATTCAACTTTAAGCGCCTCCTCGTGAGGGTCTAGCGCTAATGTACAAATGTTTGGCAATGTTACTTTCAGGATATCGACCACTGAAGCTGACGGTACAAAGAGCATTTTGCTTTGCACAATTTAGAAGTTGAGTCTGACCTTCGTGGGAAGTGGAGTGGAACTCCTTCCTCCAGGGAGTCTCAGTCTGCTGTCAGGTCGGGAATCGAAGCTGCATTTAAACTGCATTGGAAGTGTTGGCGAAAAGTGAAACCAGTTTGCCGCAGTGCAGTAACACAAATCCATCTCTAATTCTTTGGCAACACCGTAACTCAATCTAGGCTGGGAATGGTTGCAAATGCTGAACTATTAGTTTTGCTGCATTGGGTCTAATCTCTGGGTGAGAGGTGTTGATGCTGAATTATTGACAATGCTGCACTAAGTATATAAAAGCGAAATACTGAAGATTCTAGAAATCATGCAAAACCATGGGGCAGCATGGTAGCATTGTGGATAGCACAATTGCTTCACAGCTCCAGGGTCACAGGTTCGATTCCGGCTTGGGTCACTGTCTGTGCGGAGTCTGCACATCCTCCCCGTGTCTGCGTGGGTTTCCTCCGGGTGCTCCGGTTTCCTCCCACAGTCCAAAGATGTGCAGGTTAGGTGGATTGGCCATGATACATTGCCCTTAGTGTCCAAAATTGCCCTTAGTGTTGGGTGGGGTTACTGGGTTATGGGGATAGGGTGGAGGTGTTAACCTTGGGTAGGGTGCTCTTGCCAGGAGCCGGTGCAGACTCGATGGGCTGAATGGCCTCCTTCTGCACTGTAAATTCTATGTAAATCTATGTAAATGCAAAATAAAACCAGAAAATGCTCAGCTGGTCAGGCAGCATCTCTGGAGAGAAAAAAATGTGTCAATGATTCCCGTTCATGATCTTTCATCATAACTAGGAAACGCTAGAGATGTGACAGGTTTTAAGCAAGTCTCAGTCATTTAAGATGCATCTAGACAGATGTATGAACGGGCGGTGAACAGAGGGAAGTAGATCCTTGAAAAATAGGTGACAGGTTTAGATAAAGGATCTGGATCGGCGCAGGCTGGGAGGGCCGAAGGGCCTCTTCCTGTGCTGTAATTTTCTCTGTTCTTTGGCAGTCGCTCGGGATTGCGGATGACTTGCGTCCACTTCAGTTTGATGGGTTCTGTGATGGTTGGTGAGTCCAATGCGCAATCTATAGATTCTGGCACATGTGGGGCAGGGGGGGTGCCTGGACCATTGGGTAAAAGAATTGTTTAGAGGTTTGTACGCTCTTTCCAACACCCTCAACCTCACCTCTGCATGCTCCCAGCGAAAGTCCTCTGTGTTCCCAAAGGAACTGTCTCCATTTTGGCCAGTCACAGGCCAGGGACCCCCCATGAGTCGGTGGGGAGTTTGACCTCTTCATGGGTGCATTGAGAACATCCATGAAGTGATGTCCTCCTCAGCGTTTACTGACACAATTGAGTTCTAAGTGGAGCAGTAGCTTTCGGGGGTCTGGCATGCGAGTGACATGTGTGGAACTGGTTTTGCATGATTAGCACTTTGATGCTGGGCACATTGTCTTGGGAGGGGACGCTGCTGTTGGTCCACCAGATTTGGAGGATCTTGGGAAGGAACCGCTGGTGGTACTTCTCCAGTGCTTTGAGGTGACTGCTGTTGGCTGTCCAAGTCTCCGAAGTCACAGCGCGGGGATCAGCGCCCCCTTGCAACCCATAAAGTTAGTCTTGAGTTTGAGATCCCATAGAATGGGATCCTGGACCTCAAAAACTTTCTTCCTCAGTCGGCCGAAGGGACACATTGGAAGTGACAAACAACTTCACCGTCTATATCTGCCTTCGTCGAGAGGAGGCTCCAAAGATGCGGGAAATGATCACGTTTCCCTGGATCTTTTGATTGATCCTAATCGACGGAGGGAGGTGTGCTGTGGGAGCTGGTTGGCAGAAGATCTTAGTTTTCTGGTGTTTAATCAAAGGCCTATTTCTTCCTACGCTGTTCTATAGTGTAGGTCAGATAGGCTTCAGATGGTTTCACAGGTCGGCGCAACATCGAGGGCCGAAGGGCCCGTACTGCGCTGTAATGTTCTATGTTCTATGAGAAGGTGTCAAAAGTAACCTTGAGCGCAGTTTGAGTGAGCACATACACGTGCATCATCTACCAACTGAAATCCAGATGACTGAAGTTACAGCGATTTTGGCTTTGAATTGAAGGTCAAACAGTTTCGCATCTGTTCTGGAAATTATCTCGACGCTTATGAGCAGTTTGCCGGAGGTGAGGTGCAGTAATTGTGCGGAATCTGCACATTCTCCCCGTGTCTGCGTGGGTTTCCTCCGGGTGCTCCCACAAGTCCCGAAAGACGTGCTTGCTAGGGCAGCACGGTATCATTGTGGGTAGCACAACTGCTTCACAGCTCCAGGGTCCCAGGTTCAATTCCGGCTTGGGTCACTGTCTGTGCGGAGTCTGCACATCCTCCCCGTGTCTGCGTGGGTTTCCTCCGGGTGCTCCGGTTTCCTCCCACAGTCCAAAGATGTGCAGGTTAGGTGGATTGGCCATGATAAATTGCCCTTAGTGTCCAAAATTGCCCTTAGTGTTGGGTGAGGTTACTGGGTTATGGGGATAGGGTGGAGGTGTTGACCTTGGGTAGGGTGCTCTTTCCAAGAACCGGTGCAGACTCGATGGGCCGAATGGCCTCCTTCTGCACTGTAAATTCTAAAAAAAAAAATTCTATGGACATTCTGAATTCAGCGTACCCAATCAAGCGTCGGAATGTGGCGACTAGGGGATTTTCACAGTAACGTCATTGAAGTGTTAATGTAAGCCTACTTGTGGCACTAATAAAAGATTATTACATGTCAGGAAGCGTTGACCGTTTCTGCCTCCAGGAGCTGCCAGACCTGCTAAGTTTATCCAGCATTTCCTTTTTTTATTTCAGATTTCCAACATCCGTAGTATTTGGTTTTTATTTTTCGGGTGTATCTCTGGGTTGGACCTGAAGATTAAAAAAAATAATTTTCTGGGGTGCGAGTGATGCTGGCCTGTGTACCCTTAAATTGCCCCTCGAGGAGGGGGTGGTGAACTTTCCCTCCACTCCCACCCTCCCATCTGTAGGTACACCCACAATGCTGTTAGGGAGGGAGTCCCAGGATTTTGATCCAGCGGCAGTGAAGGAATGGCCGGTATATTTCCAAGTCAGGATGGCGAGTGACTTGGAGGGGAACTCGCAGGCGGTGGTGTTCCCCAACCGGCAGAGGTCACAGGCTCGGAAGGAGCTGCCGGCGGGGGCTTGGCGAGTTGCTTGCAGTGCGTCCTGTCGACGGTACACACTGGGCTGGTCTAGCACAGGGCTAAATCGCTGGCTTTTAAAGCAGACCAGGGCAGGCCAGCAGCACAGCTCAATACCCGTACCAGCCTCCCCAAACAGGCGCCGGAATAGGGGCTTTTCACAGTAACTTAATTCGAAGCCTACTTATGACAATAAGCGATTTTCACTTTGTTCATTCATTTCACCGCTGACATTGTTGAAGGTGACGGATGTGGTGTCTGGCAATCAGGGTGATGCTGGGCTATTAGCAGTGCTGCCTTAAGTATATCTGTACCTGGGGAGGGGTGATGATGCTGGACTATTAGCAGTGCTGCCGTGAGTGTATCTGTACCTGGGGAGGGGTGATGATGCTGGACTATTGGCAGTGTTGTGGAAGTATATCTGTGGACTGGGACGGTGTTGAAGTGGTGCCACACTGGGCTGTCTCTCCCTCCCTCTTTCTCTCTCTCTCTCTCCCCCCCCCCCCTCTCTCTTGCTAGCCTTGCAGCTTGCCTCCTCCCCCATGTCCCTGTGTACGTTGCTGCAGTCACGTAGGCTCTGGGTGCTGCTGGATGTCGGTGTTAGCGGCACCTCGCGGCTGCAGCAAGCTCCCGCTTCCACTTCCTCACTGGGCTCAGCCGCAATTGCAACACACGGCGTGTGAAACAGAAAGCGCAGGCGGGCCATTGACAGCTCAGCAGTTGCATCCTCTTTAATGGCAGCGCTGGCCGGAGCGTGGGGAACGCCTGCCCGAACCCCCAGATTGAGCTTCTTCCCTTCTCCGGCAGTAAATTGCAAGGCAATTGTTTTTTTTTAGCATTGCATTTGTTTTTATGTCTGTGTCCCAGTCTTAGGAGCTGCAATAACAGCGGGAAGCTCCATGCTGAGCCCAGTGTGTAGTGAGCCGGAGGATTCAGCTCCCGTTTACCAGACGTCCCAACGCAAATTAAACATCTGAACTGGGTTCCACTTAATAGCTCTGCTTCACATTCGCCCTTGCCAACCCCCCCCCCCCCCCCCACACACACACACAGTAGGTGGCCTGGAGTCTCCAGGTATTCCGTATTATGTATTCTCTTGTATTTTCTTGAATTTTGTTTAATTCCCTTTTCTTCCATGTACTGAATGATCTGTTGAGCTGCTTGCAGAAAAATACTTTTCACTGTACCTCGGTACACGTGACAATAAACCAATCCAATCCAATTCCAAACTCATAGAATTTACAGTGCAGAAAGAGGCTATTCTTCCCATCGAGTCTGCACCGGCCCTTTGAAAGAGCACCCACTCCTCCACCCTAATCCTGTAACACCACCTAACCTTTTGGGCACTAAAGGGTAATTTAGCACGGCCAATCCACCTAACCCGCACATCTTTGGACTGTGGGAGGAAACCCACGCAGACACGGGGAGAACGTGCAGACTCCGCACAGTCACCCAAGGCCGGGATTGAACCTGGGACTCTGGAGCTGTGAGGCAGCAGTGCTAACCACTGTGCCACCCCTCATTTCCAGGCATCACTGAAATTAGCAGAGGTGATAATAGCTTTAGCTGTTTCAACAAAAGTGGTATTGTCACTGGACTAGCAATCCAGAGAGCCGGAGCAAGATCCAGGTGCGAATCGCGCCACGGCAGATGGTGCAATTCAATAAAAGTCTGGAATTAAAAGCCTAACGACTTCCATAAAAACCATTGCCGATTGTCATAAAAACCCATCTGTTCCACGATTGTCCTTTAGGGAAGGAAATCTGCCGTCCTTACCCTGGCCTGGCCTACATGTGACTCCAGACCCACAGCAATGTGGTTGACTCTCAAATGCCCTCTGAAATGGAGGGCACTTAGGGCCAGCAATAAATGCTGGTCCAACCACCGACCCACACGTCCCGTAAAATGAATTAAAAAAAAATACATCTGTTTGCTCGTCACAACAATATCAAAACATGGGACGGGAACAGTCATTGAGAATCCACTGAAGTATAAAGTTTATTCATTTTCTGATTAAATAAAAAGTGCTGAAAATACTCAGCCGGCCTGGCAGCATCTGTGGGGAGAGAAGTTCGATGTTTTGAGTGGAATATGAGTCTTCAGAACCTTCCAAACCCACGACCGCTGCCATTTCGAAGGACAAGGGCAGCAGACACGTGGGATCACCATTACCTAGATGTTCCCCTCCAAATCACTCACCATCCTGACTTAGAAATATACCACCCTACCTTAACTATCGCTGTGTTAAAATCCATAAAATCTGCACTGACCCTCTGAAAGAGCAGCCTATCTAGGCCCACTGCCCCGCCCTATCCTTGTAACCCCACCTAACCTGCACATCATTGGAAAGCTAAGGGACAATTTAGCATGCCCAATCCACCTACCCTCCACATTTGTGGACTGTGGGAGGAAACCCACGCAGACACGAGGAGAACATGCAAACGCCACGCAGTCATCCGAGACTGGAATTGAACCTATGTCCCTGGCACTGTCAGGCAGCTGTGCTAACCACTGTGCCACTAGGCCTCCCTACCTAACAGCACTGTGGGTGTACCTACACCTCATGGGCTGCAAGTGGTTGAAGAAGGCAGCTCACCACCATCTCGAGGGCAATTAGGGATGGGAGATGAATGCTGGCCTTGCCAGAGACGTCCACATCCCATAAATGAATAATTTTTTTATAAAGGATGGTAGAAATATGATGAGTTTTATGCCATTGGAAGGGGAGGAAGAGGAAATACATAATATTGGCTGCTCACAATGTGGTCTCCTGCACATTGGGGAAACCAAAGACAGACTGGGTGATCACTTTGTGGAACACCTCCACTCAGTCTGCAAGCATAACCCCCGAGCCTCCGGTCGCCTGCCATTTCAATGCACCATCTCGCTCCCACGCTCACATATGTGTCCTTAGTGTTCCGGTGAAGCTCAACACAAGCTTGAGGAGCAACACCTCATCTCTGGGGCAGCACGGTAGCATAGTGGTTAGCACAAATGCTTCACAACTCCAGGGTCCCAGGTTCGATTCCCTGGCTTGGGTCACTGTCTGTGTGGAGTCTGCACATCCTCCCCGTGTGTGCGTGGGTTTCCTCCGGGTGCTCCGGTTTCCTCCCACAGTCCAAAGATGTGCAGGTTAGGTGGGTTGGCCATGATAAATTGCCCTTAGTGTCCGAAATTGCCCTTAGTGTTTGGTGGGGTTATGGGGATAGGGTGGAGGTGTTTACCTTGGGTAGGGTGCTCTTTCCAAGAGCCGGTGCAGACTCGATGGGCCCAATGGCCTCCTTCTGCACTGTAAATTCTATGATTCTATGATTCCAGTTAGGCACTTCACTTGCTGCCGACCTAAAAGTTGTTTTTCGTGGTTTTGCTTTTGGACAGAGCTGTTCAACATTCTGCCTTTCACATTCACTCTGGGCCAACGCTTTCTTTCCTTACCTCCACCACTGCCACTCCCGCTGCCTTTTGTTCCATGACATTTTTGTTCTTTAATTTCTCCCGCCATCACGCTATCCCAGACCTTTCCTTAGGCTCCGCCTCCCTTCCTAAGCAGAGTCATATTCGACTCAACACCGCAACTCTGTTTCTCTAATCACAGATGCTGAGTGTTTCCAGCACTTGTGCTTTTTATCTCGGATTTCCAGCATCTGCAGAATTTTGATTCTATTTCACATCTGATTGGATTGGGAAGGAGCCTCAGAAGGTTTGACATGTCGGTTAACCAGTGGCAGGAGATTAGGGGGCTGGACACAGAGGCAGGGGTTTGTGATGACCGCTCCAGGAATACATGGGACCACTGGTCTAGTATGAAGATATCAAGCATTCAGAGGACAGAAAAGAGTGTTTTATCATGCCTTTGTTACGATCCCAAACTGACAGTCAGGTCCCAGAATGGAAACCTGCCTCAATACACCATGACTTTCACTATTTGTTTAGAGACACAGATGAATAGTCAGAGGGCTGCCAATTAACTTTAAACAAAAGAATAAAACCTTTATTAAACATGAAGAAATTTGACAGTAACACAATACTCCTTCACCCTTCTATAACCTCACAGATTTTTAAGGATAACACAAGTGTTATGGGCCAGGGTTTAGAGAACCCCAAAGTGTATCGTGGAATTCACCTGACCCACAACTTTTAATAGATTGTGGTATGGGGAGCACACGGCCCACTCTAGGTGTGGTACAGCAGAAATGGAAAAGTTTTTTTTTAAAGCAAAAAAAAATGTTTATTCTATGAACTCAAGTTAACCTTTTTAAAACATACAGTGAACATCTTAGCAACCATCAATTCAAATACAACCCCCAAAGACTACAACACTAAGTAAACCTTTAGGCTTTCTCTTTTTAAGATCCATACGACTTAAAAACAAAACCTTTATCAGAAGCACATCAGGTTAAAGTCACTACTGAAAACATTTATAATTCTGAATTCGCCAAATGATCAAGAGATAGTCTTTTGATGGCAGAGAGAACAGCAGTACACCTGCTTGGTCTGGCTTCAACTCCAACACTGAAAATGAAAATAAAACACACCCTGCAACAAATGTTAAAAGCTGACAGACAGCCCAGCTCCACCCACTCTCTGACATCACTGCAGTAGTAAACACCTATTTCTTAAAGGTACTCTCACTACAGATATTTACATACACACCCATTTATAAACACCCATTTCTTAAAGGTACTCTCACAGCACACAAGTTTGTTCTTGGTGAGTACACAGTCCATGTGTACAGGCTAACTGTAATCATACATAGAACATAGAACAGTACAGCACAGAACAGGCCCTTCGGCCCTCGATGTTGTGCCGAGCAATGATCGGGGTGGCACGGTGGCGCAGTGGTTAGCACTGCTGCCCACGACGCTGAGGACCTGGGTTCGATCCCGGCCCTGGGTCACTGTCCATGTGGAGTTTGCACATTCTCCCCGTGTCTACGTGGGTCTCACCCCCACAACCCAAAGATGTGCAGGTTAGGGGGACTGGCCACGCTAAATTACCCCTTAATTGGAAAAAAAATAATTGAGTACTCTAAATTTATATTTAAAAAAACAAAGGCTGCAAATGAAGCAGGATGCCTAAGGCTTTCACAGTTTTGATCGTCCTATTCTGATATCTCCCTCCGATTATCCATATAAACTGCAGTTTTCTGCTCTGACCACGAGCATGCTCTCTGTCGCTGCCCAGACATACACCGTGATAATAATAATAATCGCTTGCCCTTGTGGCATTCGTTGTAATATTGAAGGAAATTCATATTGACGTACACTTTTGTCCCGTTTTGCTGTGGTGTCACTACATGTGTTATAAGATGGTATGTTTTAGAAAATACAGGGAAATAAATTGGCACAGATTGTTACAAACAGGCAACGCCTATGCAATTGGGATAGCATAGGGATACATACATAGAAGATAGGAGCAGGAGGAGACCTTTTGACCCTTCAAGTTTGCTCCACCATTCATTTTTTAAAATAAGTTTAGATTACCCAATTCATTTTTTCCAATTAAGGGGCAATTTAGCGTGTTCAATCCACCTACCTTGCACATCTTTGGGTTGTGGGGTCGAAACCCACGCAAACACGAATGTGCAAACTCCACACAGACAGTGATCCAGAGCCGGGATCGAACCTGGGACCTCGGCACCGTGAGACTGCAGGGCTAACCCATTGTGCCACCGTGCTGCCCTCTGCTCCGCCATTCATCACGATCATGGCTGATCATCCAACTCAATAGCCTAATCCTGCTTTCCCCCATAGCCTTTGAACCCATTCTCCCCAAGTGCTATATCCAGCCACCTCTTGAACATATTTGATGTTTTAGTTCCTACTACTTCCTGTGGTAATGAATTCCACAGGCTCGCCACTCTTTGGGTGAAGAAATATCTCTTTATCTCTTGTCCGAAATGGTTTACCCTGAATCCTCAGACTGTGACATCTGGTTCTGGACACACCCATCATTGGTAACATCTTCCCTGCATCGACCCTGTTTAGTCCCAATAGAATTTTAATAAGTCTCTGAGATCCCCTTTCATTCTTCTGAACTCCAGTGAGAACAATCCCAACCTAGTCAATCTCTCCCCATATGACAGTCCCGCCATCCCTGGAAGCAGTGAATACTTCCTCAATCTGCCTGTTAAGTGGCGATGCTGCAGAATTGGGAAGAAGGTTAATAAATGTACACTTGTGCACAACGTTTCAGTGAAATCTACATTACGTTTTCTCTTTTTGCGTTCCAGGAGCCAGTCGTGTTGACTGATACCAACCTGGTGTACCCAGCGCTGAAATGGGACCTGGAGTACTTGCAGGAGAACATTGGCGATGGGGACTTTTCTGTTTATGTCGCTAAAACACACAAATTCTTGTACTATGATGAAAAGAAAATGGTTAACTTCAAGAACTTCAAGCCAAAGTCTAGACGGGTTGAGATGAAATTCAGTGAGTTTGCGGAAAAACTTGGTAAAATCGAGCAAGGTGACAGCAGGTAAAACATGAACACCAGACCTTGTACTGCGCAGCTAAAGCACTTAGCCTTAATGAAAATGCTGTTTGATCCTGGACTAGAGGGAAAAGGCAACTTGGATTTATTTAGTACCTTTCCCAAACCTCAGGATGGCCAAAAGCGCTTTGCAGCCAATGAGGTACTTTTGAAATCTAGATACTTTAGTCATGTAGGAAAATTGGTGACCAATTTGCACATAATAATGTCCCGTAAACGGCGACGGAAACACAAAATGCTAGAAATTCTCTGCAGTTGAGTACCCAGTTCATTTTTCCAATTAAAGGGCAATTTAGCGTGGCCAATCCACCTACCCTGCACATCTTTGGGTTGTGGGGGCGAACCCCACGCAGACACGGGGAGAATGTGCAAACTCCACACGGACAGTGACCCAGAGCCGGGATCGAACCTGGGACCTCAGCGCCGTGAGGCTACTGCGCCACCGTGATGCCCTAATTCTCTGCAGATCTGGCAGCATCTGTTCAGAGAGAGGCAGAGTGGGATTTTCTGGCCTGTCTCAGGAAACTCTTGCCCTAAGTATCAGCCTGATGACCTTCCGTCGGAAGTTTGGGATTTACTAAGTTTTAAGCAAGTGAAAGGGGATGGTGGAAGGACGGGTAAAGGGACGTCCTGGGAGAAAAAGGAGAGATTCAAAGATTAGCACTGTTATTTCACAGCGCCAAGGACCCGGGTTGGATTCCCAGCTTGGGTCGCTGTCTGTGAGGACATAGACATGGAACATACAGTGCAGAAGGAGGCCATTCGGCCCATCGAGTCTGCACCAACCACTTAAGCCATCACTTCCACCCTATCCCCGTAACCCACCTAACTTGTTTGGTCACTAAAGGCAATTTACCATGGCCAATCCACCTAACCTGCATGTCTTTGGACTGTGGGAGGAAACCGGAGCACCCGGAGGAAACCCACGCAGACACAGGGAGAACGTGCAGACTCATCACAGACAGTGACCCAGCAGGGAATCGAACCTGGGACCCTGGCGCTGTGAAGCCACAGTGCTAGCTACTTGTGCTACCGTGCTGTCCAGTCTGCACGTTCTGCCTGTGTCTGCGTGGGTTTCCTCCGGGTGCTCCAGTTTTCTCCCACAGTCCAAAGATGTGCGGGTTAGGTGGATTGGCCGTGCTAAATTGCCCGTAGTGTAAGGTTAATGGGGAGGATTGTTGGGTTACGGGTATACAGGTTACGTGGGTTTAAGTAGGGTGATCATTGCTCGGCACAACATCGAGGGCCGAAGGGCCTGTTCTGTGCTGTACTGTTCTATATTCTATCTATAAAAAAAGTCCCAAAGGACGTGCTTGTTAGGTGAATTGGACATTCTGAATTCTCCCTCTGTGTACCCGAACACGCACTGGAATGTGGCGACGAGGGGATTTTCACAGTAACTTCATTGCAGTGTTAATGTAAGCCTACTTGTGACACTAATAATGATTATTATTATTAAAAAGAGTTCATGACGCATGGCCACGGTAATGGGACAAGCAAAGAAACAAAACATTTGACCAGAGCGGAAAATCATGAACAGCTGCTGTGGTAAAGTAAAGGAGAATGAGAGAAAAATATAAACCAGCAAAGAGAAGGGAAATGATAGAGGGGCCTGGGTTAAGATTGAGCATTGTTGAACTCAATGTTGAATTCAGATGGCTGTAAAGTGGCCATTCGAAAGATGGCGCGCTGTTCCTCGAGCTTGGTTTGATCTTCATTGGAACATAGCAGGAGACTGAGGACAGAAAGGTCAGAGAGTGGGAACAAGGTGGAGAATTAAAATGGCAGGCAACTGGAAGCTTGGGGTCATGATTGAGGACTGAATAGAGATGTTCGGCAAAGCGGTTCCCGAGTCTGCGTTATGAAGAGGCAACCACATTGTGAGCAGTGAATGATATTGAAAAAAGTACAAGGAAATTACTGTTTCACTTTCGGCGGTCTTGTCTGGTGATGGCACAGTGGTTAGCACTGCTGCCTCACAGCGCCAGGGACCCAGGTTCGATTCCGGCCTCGGGTGACTGTGTGGAGTTTGCACCTTCTCCCCATGTCTGCGTGGGTTTCCTCCGGGTGCTCCGGTTTCCTCCCAAGTCCAAAAATGTGCAGGTTAGGTGGATTGGACATGATCAATGTACGAGGGCATTGCAGAGAAGTGGATCCAGGTCAGGTGCCCTTTCAGAGGGCCGGTCCAGATTTGATGGGCCAAATGGCGGTCTTCTGCACTGTTGGGATTCGATGATAAGGGTTAAGGTAAAAGTGCAGCATCTTTTATGGTTTGCGTGGGTGAGGAAGACCCTACGGGTTAGGAGGGTTGTCCTGGAGTGGGGGGGGGGGTTGGCTGGCACTGCCAAGCATGATGAACTACTACTGGGCAGCGAACATCGCCATGGTTAGCAAATGGGTTGAGGGGGTGGGATGGGCCGGCGTGGGATCGGATGGAAGGCGGCATCGTGTAGGAGAACGAGTTTGAGGGCCTTACAGTCAGCGCCAGATATTCTGTGAGCCCAGTGGCGGTGGCGGCCTCAAGGGTATTTGGGCAGTGGAGGCAGCATTTGGGACTGGAGGGTGCCTCAGTGTGGGCACTGATCTAGGGGAGGGGAGGGGGGGAGGGGGGGGGGGGGTAAGTGGGCGTTGATGGTTTATAATGTTGTTTGGCTGTTCTGCTTTTGTCTGTTTATATGAAAATGCCTTGAATAAAATGTATATTTTTTGAAAGTGCAGATGTTGTAGAGGAGCAAGCAGTGAGGATGACCAGTTTAGTGATGTTGGATAAGGGTAAATTCTAGTCATGACCCCTGCTGTGCTTCGAATAGCGCCATACACTCTTTTGCATCCACTTGAGAGAGATTTGGTTTAAAATTTCTTCTGAGAAATAGTTGGATACTTACTGTACTATGTGTTTATTTTTTAACATTTCCCCCCCTCTCCTCAAAATATTTAACCCGTCATGAAGTGTGTCCCATGGGCAGCAGAAGGTTTTCTGATCCATTCCTCAAAGCTCAGCTCTGAGCCCAGATAAAGAATATCAGACTATTTGACTAATTGAGGCATCACAGCTGAGCTTAGCCCTCCTCGTCCGCTGTCAAACTGCAGTGGTGCCTTACTAACCACCTAGAGTTCAAATTTCATTGTGTTTTTCAAACCCATCAACCCTATCTGAGGCCATTCTATCACTCAACACCATTGGACCTGGAATTAAAGCAGGGTCTTTCACCTTCCCGTGGGCTCTTACTGCTTGAGCTGGGAGCCCCTTGGCTGGCTTTCAGTCACCACCTTGACAGCATTAGTTCCCAGGTTTATTGTTGGAAAAGTAACTTTTAACAGGAGGACCACGTTAAGCTTGCTGCTTCCCTGCTAGCAAACCAACTTCCGAAAATGAAGACTGAATAAACACTGTCAAGACTGTCATTTCAGCTTTCCACCTGAACCAATTGAAAGCTAGGGAAGAACCTCCTGTCCAATTCTGTGGTTAACCACTCACCCACGCACAGACGCCAAAATAGAATAGCATCCCTAAAGTGCAGAAGGCGGCCATTCAGCCCCATCGAGTCTGCAATGACCCTCCAAAAGAGCACTCTGTCTAGGCCCAATCCCCTGCCCTATCCCCGTAACCTGCACCCAATCCAAGCCCACACCTCCACCCCAACCCAGCAACCCCACTTAACGTTTGGACACTATGGGGCAATTTAGTGTGGCAAATCCTCCTAACCTGCACATCTTTGGACTGTGGAGGAAACTGGAACACCCGGAGGAAACCCACGCAGACACTGGGAGAACGTGCAGACTCTGCACAGACCCAAGCCGGGAATCGAATCCGGGTCCCTGGCGCTGTGAAGCAGCAGTGCTAACCACTGTGCTACCATGTCGCCCGTTTGTTTATAATTTAGAAAAGTGCACTATTCTCATTGACTGTATTTTTCAAGAGAGTGTATTTGTGTGTGTTCAGTCTTTGGGGTGAACACGTGAATAAGCAATCCTCTTTGTTTAAATCCGCAAAAAACTTGCTGCTGTTTTTGATACTCGGGTTATGAAACACACACGTCTTCATTTCTGAAAACCGCTGATTAGACAGTAAGGGAAGGGAAAAGAGATTTCAGTTCTCTCTCATCCCTGGACCGTATCACCACACTCAAAAAGAAACATTCTCTTCTGCATTTGGCTACCCACGTGTTTCCTTCATGTCAGAGTTGACACGGTAATGCTAGCCAGCCATGAAAATGGAAAAAAAAATGATTCCCAGCTGGGTCACTGTCTGTGTGGAGTCTGCACGTCCTCCCCCTGTGTGCGTGGGTTTCCTCCGGGTGCTCCGGTTTCCTCCCACAGTCCAAAGATGTGCGGGTTAGGTGGATTGGCCATGCTAAATTGCCTGTAGTGTCCTAATAAAAGTAAGGTTAAGGGGGGGGTTGTTGGGTTACGGGTATAGGGTGGATACGTGGGTTTGGGTAGGGTGATCATGGCTCGGCACAACATCGAGGGCCGAAGGGCCTGTTCTGTGCTGTACTGTTCTATGTTCTATGTCACGAGTAAAAAAAAAAAAATATTGTCACGAGTAGGCTTCAACTGAAGTTACTGTGAAAAGCCCCTAGTCGCCACATTCCGGCGCCTGTTCGGGGAGGCCGGTATGGGAAAGTGTGGAAACTCCTTGGTGTGAAGCATAGAATCATAGAATTAAGAGTGCAGAAGAAGGCCATTTGGCCCATCGAGTCTGCACCGGCCCTTGGAAAGAGTACTTAAGGCCATGCCTCCACCCTATCCCCGTAAACCAGTAACCCCACCTAACCTTTTTTGGACATTAAAGGCATTTAGCATGGCCAATCCACCTAACCTGCATTTCTTTGGACTGTGGGAGGAAACCCACACAGACACGGGGATTTGTGCAGACAGTGACCCAAGCCGGGAATCAAACCTGGAACCCTGAACTGTGAAGCAACGGTGCTAACCACTGTGCTACCTAAAGCAGACTGAATCTGGATAATGTTCCATTATGTGCACACGCTATCTTCTTCGAAGTGAAATGGTAGCCCTATTGTTCAAGTTGCTTTTTATCAAACAACATTGGAAACACATTGTTAAGTGAGTAAAAAGGGCTTATGGCTTCCTGTAGTCACGGAGGTTGCTGCGATTGACCTGTGTCCCTCCAAAAGATCAGGGAAGGGAGGCAGAAGTCAGTGAGGGTTCCAGACCCTAATCACTACTATCTGAAGGCCTTTTCTGAAAATGTGCGTGCTTGTGATGGGATCGTGCTTACCTGCGATGCCCCTTCATGCCGTCCAGTTCTAAGGACTCTCTTGAGAAATGGTCCCATAATTTACATTTGGGCTTAAGAACAAATTGACAGAAAATATAGCTAATGTTGAGGAAGAATGCAGCATAGTTCAAGAAAACATAGAAAACTTGTAGATTTGGCAGCGAAGTGGCTTTAATACAGATTTAATAAATGCCATAGAACAATGTTTTTCAAACTTTTTTTCCTGAGACCCACTTTTGCCAACCAGCCAACATTTGGGACCCACGCCAGACGACCGTCGCGACACACACCGGCCAACCTTCACTGACCTTTGCAACACACACAAGTTCACTTGCATTCAATGTGAAAGAGCCTGGTTGGTCCTTACATTCTCACTCCAATCATGTTCACAGGAAGAGGGAGGAATGCACACATCAAGTGCAGACTTCAGCCAGTTCCTTTGTGCCATCTTCATCTTTGTGAGAACGGAAAATCCAACCTGACACATATAGGTTGTCATGAAAGGCAACAGCAACAAAATGCTTGTTTTACTCAGCACTGGATAGTTCTGGGAGATGCTATTACAGCCTCATGGGCTTTTGGCATTTTTTAAATGTGTTATCAGAGGTCAGGAGCAGCAGCATAGTCTTTTCATTTGGAGACAGCTGTAAGTTAATAACTGATCTGGGGTCTCAACCTTAAAGGGAACTTATCACCCACCATTTCACTTTCAAAATCTAAAACCTCTTCTATCATTTGCCAATACTTCCCTGCATGTAACACATGGCTTTGCATCCTTAGTTGCATTGGCACAATTGACAAAACCATACTTCAAGAAATCATCTTCATACTGCTTTGTTCCCGAGTTGAGTTTGTTCTCTGTTAACCAGAGACTGTACAGAGCTTAAAACAAGTACTGCTCTGTCCTGTGCTGGGCTCCTGAGCAGCTCTCTGCAGCAGATTCACATGTAAGATCCTGGCCAGTAAGTTCACTGACCATTTATTTCTCTGACTGGCTCTTAACTTGTAAGAAAATTATTGATCTTCTCAGTCCTATTGCCTTGCTTGCCAGCAGCTAGGAAATGGAAGAAGCTCACCTCTGATTTCGGGCCGAAAGCGCGTACATACCGAGCGCTTGTCGTCAAGTGCAAGTGCAGGGAGCGTGGCCTGCTCACTACTCCCCCTTCTGGCCAGGAGAGTCATTTCTTTCTTATGTTAAAGGCGGCAGTGGCTACCATTTTTTTTTAATGAATCTTTTTATTCTCCTCATTTTCATCAGTAAACTAAAGAAAAAACAAATACAATAACAATCCCCCAGTCAAAAAAAAACGCACCCCACTCAATATACAGACTAAGATATCTGCACGTGCATTCCAGGTAAAAAAACAAAAATTCACAATCAATCCATAAACAGTGTAACCAAAGACAGCAATACCGCCGACCCCCCCCCCCCCCAACCAACCCTTCCTATCCGTCATCCTCTTAACTCCGGGCCCTGCCCACTGGGCTTGGCCAATCCCGTCCCATTGTTGTGGCCGCCATTCTCAATGAAAATGCTGGCAGCAGCCGTTGGGTTCTTCACCCTCGATCGAGGGCCAGAGCGGGAACGCTGCGGCCGATTACTCCGCCACCCTCCCAACACCCACCCGCGCGGCCCACGCTTTGAAAAACCCTGCCACAGAAAGTGACAAACTGAATTCCAGTTGAGAATAATGCATAAAGGTGTTAACAAAATTGAGATTTGTTTCAAATTCATACTTTTCAATTCAAAAGTAATACAATGCAAAATACTGCAGATATTCGGGGTAGCACAGTGGTTAGCACTGTGGCTTCACAGCGCAAGGGTCCCAGGTTCCATTCCCAGCTGGGTCACTGTTCTCTCTGGGCCTGTCCTCCGGGTGCTCCGGTTTCCTCCCACAAGCCCCGAAAGACGTGCTTGTTAGGTAATTTGAACATTCTGAATTTTCCCTCTGTGTACCCGAACAGGTGCCGGAGTGTGGCGACTGGGGGCTTTTCACAGTATCTTCATTGCGATGTAAGCCTACTTGTGGCAATAAAGATTATTATTATATTGTAAACCTGAAAAGCATAAAATGTTGGAAATACTTATCATAGAATCCCGACAGTGCAGAAGGAGGCTATTCAACCCATCGAGTGTGCACCGACCGGCCCACTCAGAGCCCCCACCCAACCTACACATCCTCGGACGCTAAGGGGCAATTTTAGCATGGCCAATCCACCTAACCTGTACATCTTTGGGACTGTGGGAGGAAAGCGGAGCACCCGGAGGAAACCCACGCAGACACGGGGAGAAAGTGCAAACTCCACACACAGAGTCACCCAAGGCCGGAATTGAACCCACTTCCCTGGTGCTGCGAGGCAGCAGTGCTAACCGCTGTGCTACCGTGCCATCTATTCTCTCGTGCTCGACAGGTCTGATGGCGTCTGTGGCGAGAAAAGCAAGAGTTAACATTTCGGGTTAATTACTCAGTTCTGATGACAGGTTGTTGATCTGAATCATTAACTTTATTTCCCTCTCTTGGAATGCTGCCAGACCTGCTGAGTAGTTACAGCATTTTCTATTCCAGTTTCAAACGCAGTGAAGCTATATTAAACTGCCTCAGGACCCTGGTGCTGTACACAATCCTAGCCTCCATATAATAAAAAGCACATCGAAGCACTGTCAAAAGTGCAGAAATGATCAGATCTGAGAGGCTACAGCTATCGGAAAAGAACAAACGGGTTGTGGGTTTTTTTTTGGTTTCGAGATGACAGGACCGAAAGATGATCTGATCGAGATCTTTGAAATTATGAATGGACAGGATAGATGTGGAAAGAATGTTTCCACGTATAGGGAGGAACCAAAGCTAGTGTCATGAATACAAGTCCATGAGTAATAAATATAGTGAGGAGAAATCTATTTACTCAGTGGTTGGATTACGGAACTAGCTACCACAGGAAGAGCTTGAGGCGAATGATTAGAGGCTCTCAAGAGGAAACTAGAGAAGCATATGAGAGAAAAGCGAATGTAAAGATGTATTGAAAAGATATGATTAAATATGAGACAAGGTAGATGAAATGAAATGAAAATTGCTTATTGTCACGAGTAGGCTTCAATGAAGTTACTGTGAAAAGCCCCTAGTCGCCACATTCCGGCTCCTGTCCGGGGAGGCTGGTACGGGAATCGAACCGTGCTGCTGGCCTGCTTGGTCTGCTTTAAAAGCTAGCGATTTAGCCCAGTGTGCTAAACCAGCCCCTGGGAGTAGACCTGTCTGGAGAATAAACGGCAACGCAGACTAGTTGGGTCGATTCAACAGTTTCTGCGCTGCATACGCCTATTGTTCAGAGCAGCACATTTTCTCGGAATAAATTAGTAGCACAGTGGTTAGCACTGCAGCTTCACAGCGCCAGGGTCCCAGGTTCGATTCCCCGCTGGGCCACTGTCTGTGCGGAGTCTGCACGTTCTCCCCGTGTCTGCGTGGGTTTCCTCCCACAGTCCAAATACGTGCAGGTTAGGTGGCTTGGCCATGATCAATTGCCCTTAGTGACTAAAAGGATTAGGAGGCGTTATTGGGTTACGGGGATAGGGTAGGTCTGAAGGCTTAAGTGGGTCGGTGCAGACTCGATGGGCCGAATGGCCTCCTTCCACACTGTATGTTCTAAATGTTGGTTTACTTTGTTTAGTTTTTTTAACTGCTCTGGCATTACCCTAACCCTGAGCGATCTGTAAACAAGAGATTTATTTGAAGATGTTGTACACATGTCTGGGGTAGCTTTGTTCGGATTATATAACTTGTTGCGGACAGGATTTGTGTGTTCCCTTTTATTACCTATGGTCAATATCTTTGTATATAAGGGGTGTGTATTTTGTTCCACTCAGAGCGATATCCCAATTAAATAATTTCAGCAGCAAGTTTTCAGTGAGTTTTAAAATAACGAAGGTTAATTGTTGCCATACACTGGATTTTTCAATACACCATCTCACACACACTATCGCACACAAAGGTTAGGTGTGGATGAAAGTAAATCAATCTGATTATAACTTGTAGTTATTTTAGTCTTATTCATGGCAGATCTGTAATTTCTTCGATAATTCAAGTTTTTTGTTGAAGTAAAGATCTTGTAAAATATCTTTATATAAACTGTGAGGTTTCTGGGCCACACGGTGGCAGAGTGGTTAGCACTGCTGTCTCACGACGCCAAGGTCCCAGGTTCAAACCCGGCTCTGGGCCGCTGTCTATGTGGGGTTTGAAAATTCTGCCCATGTTTGCATGGGTTTCGCCCCACAACACAAAGATGTGCAGGGTGGGTGGATTGGCCACGGTAAACTGCCCCTTAATTGGAAAAAATGAATTGGGTACTCTAAATTTTTTTTTTTTTTAACTGCAAGGTTTCTTGTAGTCGACCTTCCAGAAAGTTAGTTCTCAAGTGAACTCAAAGTTGGAAAAGGTTGGAGGAAGTCCTCAGCACCTCTCACTTTCAAGGTATCGCTGTTTCTTACATTGGCTGTTTGAGTAACATGCAGCTGGTTAGTTGATGGCTTTCTGTTGGAACTCTTTCTGCAGATCAGCTTCTTGGGATTTTTTAAAAGCAAATTGAAAATAAGGCTGCCTGATCACGTGACTTAATCCAGAGACGCTGAGCGCTTGTCCCACAATTTCAGTTTGAGAAACAAATTCACTTTTAAAAATCTGGAAACAAAAAGGTTGCCAATCAAAGTGACAGCAAAGCTGGCTCGCTAATGTCCTTCTGGTGTCCCAGTTGTTATTCCAGCTCCTCACTCGTCTGGCGCACTGTTAAACGCCCTCTGAACTGGCCGAGGAAGCCAATCAGTCAGACAAGTAAGGATGGGAAATAAATGTCGGCCTTGCCAGTGATCTCCACTACCCAAGAATGTAGGGGTGGTGAGGGCAGCACGGTAGCACAGCGGTTAGCACAGTTGCTTCACAGCGCCAGGGTCCCAGGTTCAATTCCTGGCTTGAAGGAGCCCTTGGGGCACTTGAAGCTCATTTCTCCAATAGAAGAGTTTGGGCTGGTGTTTTAATCAAGAGAGTAATCTACTTTCTCATCACATTCTCAGGTTGCGGGAGTCACTGGCAAAGCAACATTTATTTCCTGCCCTAACTTTGAAGTGTTGCCCACTTCAGAGGGCAATTGACAGTGCACCACATTGGTATTGGGACTGGAGTCACAAATGGGTCGTTAAAAGCACGTTAGTGCACTGGTTGGTCTCCCAGACTGATGACCAACATTTTTGTGTCCAGGGTTTTAATACCAGTTCTCAAACGGCGATTTGCACTCGCGTTCTCTGGATTGTGTTCAGTAAAGTGACGGGTGCACCACCATACCCAGCACTGGAGTGTACGCTTGGGAGTTGTTTGTTGTTGGGAAGACCTACCAAAAAATGAAAGCTCGGGATGATGAAAGTGGAGACCAAGATGGGCAATATTGCAGAGGTAGAAAGAGGCACCAGTTGTGGGATTTAATGCTTGGTTTAGCTGAAGTCGGGCACCATCTGAGGTTTGCAGTTTCGATTGATAAAAGACTGAGATCGAACACTTATCAAGAGCAAGGAGAAGAGACCAGCGTAAAGTTTTCATGAACGCAGGGCCTCACAAAGCACTTCACATCCATCGAGGTACCTACTTGGTGTTGGAGTTCAGTTTATATAAATGGTGGAAAAATTAGAATCATAGAATCCCCACAGTGTAGAAGGCGGCTGTTCGGCCCATCGAGTCCGCACTGGCCCTCTGAAAGATCACCCTACCTATCCCCATAACCTAGTGACCCCACGTAACCTTGGAACACTAAGGGGCAATTTAGCACGACCAATCCACCTAACCTGCATATCATTGGACTGTGGGAGGAAACTGGAGCACCCAGAGGAAACCCATGCAGACATGGGGAGAACGTGCAGGCTCCGCACAGTCATCCGAGGTCGGAATCGTACCTGGCACTGAGGCAGCAGTGCTAACCACTGTCTAACTGTATACTGAAGAAGTATCACATTAGTGCGTGGTACAGAAGGCAGCAGTAATTTCCCTATATTGCTGGTCTGTACATCACAGTAATTACAATGCTTATTCTGGGCCTTCAACAAACTTCCTTACAGTTCTGGACAAGTTCTACTTTGCTAGATATAGAAGTGGTTATTGGTAAATCTTTCTCCAGGTCCTATCCTTCTCCACCAGTGTAATGCCTGCCGTTTACCGTACCTTGATTAGACCACACTGCAATACTTGCAGTGACGTGCAGGTTAGGTGAATTGGCCGTGCTAAATTGCCCTTAGTGTCCAAAAAGGTTAGGAGGGGTTATTGGGCTACGGGGATAGGGTGGAAGTGAGGGCTTAAGTGGGTCGGTACAGACTCGATGGGCCCAATGCCTTCCTTCTGTACTGTATGTTATATGTAAATGGCACCTTTTAAAGGAGAGGCAGTGGCATCGTGGTATTGTCGCTGGACTAGTAATTCCGAGACCCAGGGTGAGGACCTGAGGACCCAGGTTCGAATCCCACCACGGCAGGTGATGGAATTTAAACTCGATAAAACATAAAATATTAAAAGTCTAATGAAGACCATGAAACCATTGTCAATTGTCATTTTTAAAAAAGAGCTCGTTCACTAATGTCCTTTAGGGAAGGAAATCTGCTGTCCTTACCCGGTCTGGCCTACATGTGACTCCAGACCCACAGCAATGTGATTGACTCTAAAGTGTTCCCTCAAGGGCAATTAGGGACAGGCAATTAATGCTGGCCCAGCCTGCGAATGCCACGCCCCATGAACGAATAAAAAACAAAATATAGCAAAATGCCACAAGACGCTTCACAGGAGCACTGGCAAACAGAATTTGACACTGAGTCTTGTAAGGGGATTTTAGAACAGATGCTTGTCAAAGAAGTGGATTAAGGAGTGTTAATGGAAGAAAAGATTAAACAGGTTGGAGTTTTCTTTTCTTTACAAAAGAAGTTTGAGAGGTGACCAAATAAAAATCTTTTAAATTACATAGGGATTTGAAAGGTTAGACATATAAATGATCTTTCACTACTTGGGGAGTCCAAAATAGTCACTATAAATTTAATAAAGAACTAGGGAAAACATGTTTACCCCAAGACTGATTACTGGCAGATTTTGTTTGATTTTGCTCCTCGATATAGCGCCTTCAGGTTTTAAAGTTGCTCTCTAAATTCGGCTTGTTATTGTAGTAAGTGGAACCTGCTACCCGGTAGCAATTGAGGTAAATACCATCGCTATCTTTCAGGAGAAGCTAAGTAAATTCACGAGGGAGAAAGGTTATGCCGATGGGGGACAAAGTAAGGTGAGAGGAGGCTTATCTGGAGCATCATCACCAGTATAGACCGATTGGAGGGCAGCCCGGTGGCGCAGTGGGTTAGCTCTGCTGCCTCACGGCGCCGAGGTCCCAGGTTCGATCCCGACTCTGGGTCACTGTCCGTGTGGAGTTTACACATTCTCCCCGTGTTTGCGAGGGCTTCGCCCCCATAACCCAAAGATGTGCAGGCAAGGTGAATTGGCCACGCTAAATTTCCCCTTAATTGGAACAAAATGAATTGGGTACTCTAAATTTATTGGGGAAAAAAAGTATAGACCGCTTGGGGCAAATGGCCTGTTTCAGCGCTGTAAATTCTCTGTCAAGCCTTGTGTGCATGAGGGAGATGCAGAGTAAATAGAATCTTGGACCCCCGTCGCGGTGGGGAAAGGGCTGTAAAATGCAGCCCTTCAAAAGAGTCGTTCAAAAGTCCATTGATTTCAGCAGTGTTAGGAATGGGTTAACAGACCTTCCAATTAAGTACTAATTTGATATCAATTATCCGGTGGCAGTCACTGATACAGGTTACAGGTGACATTATTTGTTGGAGATCTGTGTGTGAAGTTGGATCAAAGAAATAAAGGTGTTTCGTGGAGAAGCAGAACTCGTGTCTCCTCTACTCTACAGCAACCCAGAAAGTTACACAAGAGGAATCGTAAATTCCCACCAATGTAAAATTCCATCCCAGGTGTGAGCGAGGGAGAGATTACAGTCCGCATGCAACTCTTTCCAGCTGTCCATTATTTGATGTGCATTTATCCCCTTGTCTTAATTTTCTTTCAAAGTTCTTGCAGCAGGTCCTACGTTACAATAAATTGTTTCTTCGCCCTTTCATTGCAGGTATTACTTACAACAAACACTGAATGATACAGTAGGGAAGAAGATTGTCATGGATTTCCTGGGTTTTAACTGGAACTGGATTAACAAGCAACAGACTAAGCGGAACTGGGGACAGCTCACATCCAATCTACTGCTGGTAGGGATGGAAGGTACGTAGTCACTCTTTCTAGGGTCCTTCATCCTCGTATTCTTAACCTATCACTTTTCAGATTTCTAAAAGTAAATCTTCAAGCCGATTCATTGACATTTCAGCTGTCCTGATGGAAGTCTTACCAATAATTAAATAATTTAACAATTTAGAAGCAGTGCGAATGTTAATATTTCTCTATTTGCATATTCTTGAAAAAAATACACATACTGTCAAAGTTTTTTGCCTTGCATTCATCAGGACAGACCCAAGAATGCCAAATTCCAAAGGGAGCAGCAGGTTATACTTGCCATTCAGTGGGGTGGAATTCCCACAATAGATAATGGAGACAAAAAATATATTTGTGAGTCCAAGATCATAGAATCGTAGATATTTGAGGGAGGTTTTGATCACGATCAAGAAGCAGAAACTGTTTCCACCGGTCAGTGAGTCGGTAACCAGAAGTAAGGTCGCCAATGAAAATCGCTTATTGTCACGAGTCGGCTTCAATGAAGTTACTGTGAAAAGCCCCTAGTCGCCACATTCCGGCGCCTGTCCAGGGAGGCTGGTACGGGAATCGAATCGTGCTGCTGGCCTGCTTGGTCTGCTTTAAAAGCCAGCGATTTAGCCTGGTGAGCTAAACCAGCTCAAGGACTTTTAGGACATGGGTTCCCCTATAAGAACGTGATGGGTTCCATGTTGACTTTTTACTGACAAGTGGATAAATATTTGGAAGAAAAAGTCAAAAGGTTTTGGAGTTAGGGCAAGTGATTAGGTGGCTGGCTCTTTCGGAGAGCTGGTGATGGGCTGAATAGTGGTCTCCTGTGCTGGAATATCCTAGAATCCTATATGTCAACAAGAGTAGAATACATGCACGAGGAACTCGGGCGCAAACTGTACAATCATCTGGTCAATACTGTGTTATTCCTGGTCACCCAAGCCTCAAAGGAACCATTCGAGCTCTGTGCAGGAAGGCCTGAAGTTACTTTGTAGCTGTATATGTAAGATTATAAATTGTATAGGAAAGATTATCCAGCATTTTACTTCAAACTAAATTATGTGGTTATATTAAGGGGATGCAGGGTTAAGCAGGTAGATGTACAATAATGTTAGGAAGGTCTTCGTACATTGTGGTCAACCCATGGAATGGCCATCTAAGTAGAGTAATGGAGATGAAAACACTCAGACTATTTAAGAATCAATTGGATGCTGCAAAGGGGCAACTATGCGGGGAGGATTTTTCTGGATCGATCAATTGAAAATGGGCTTGACCTTCAAATGGCCTTTTCTCTTTTTCTAGGAAATGTCACGCCGGCACACTATGATGAACAGCAGAACTTTTTTGCACAAATTAATGGTTACAAACGCTGTATTCTCTTCCCACCTGATCAGTTTGATTGTCTATATCCATACCCAGTTCATCACCCGTGTGACAGACAGAGCCAGGTAAGGCATCCTTTAATCAATAATCCGACTTATAATAATCGCCTGAAAGTGGCATTCATTTTCCAAAGTAAGCTGTTCTCATCTAAATACTGCTCCTCAAGGACCCATTAATAATAATCTTTATTGTTGTCACAAGTAGGCTTACATTAACATTGCAATGAAGGGGCAGCACGGTGGTGCAGTGGGTTAACCCTGCTGCCTCACTGCGCCGTGGTCCCAGGTTCGATCCCGGCTCTGGGTCACTGTCCGTGTGGAGTTTGCACATCCCCCCGTGTCTGCGTGGGTTTCGCCGCCACAACCCAAAGATGTGCAGGGTAGGTGGATTGGCCAAGTTAAATTGCCCCTTAGTTGGGAAAAAAGGAATTGGGTACTCAAATTTATATTTAAAAAAACAACCTCTAACTTACTTGGCCGCTTGACCAAAGTCCAGTCCTGCGGAGGCGCAGAAATTCTCTCCTAAATATTGGGAGGCCAAAGGCATTGTCTTCAGATCCCGCCACAAACCCTGTAGCCTACCCAACTATGCCATCCGTCTCTCCGGAGACTGCCTGAGACTGAACTTGTCTGTTCACAAGCTGGGTGCCCATATTTGACCCAAAGGTGTTGCTCTGACCACATAGCTGTGCCATCGTGGAGATCTCCTATTTCCATCACGTCGCCCACTTCCACCCCACCAGCTCCCCCATGCATGGGTTACCTCTTAACCTGATTATTCCAACACTCTCCAGTCCAGCCTCCCATGTTCTACCCTTTGTAAGCTTGAGGTCATCCAAAATTCTGTTGCTTGAGCACAAAGTCACTCCCAGTCTCGCTGCCCAACACTGGCTTCTGGTTAAGTAACACTTCAGTTTAATATTCTCGCTGTTGTTTACAAATCCTTCTGTGGCCTCACCCCCTCTCCTCTCTATTAACTCCCACACCCCTCTCAGATATCTGCACTCTTTCAATGCTGGACTGTTGAGCATCTCCCGTTTTAATCGCTCCACCATTAGTGCCCGTACGTCCATCTGCCTGAGCCCCAGTCTCTGAAATTCCCTCCCTAAATCTCTCGGCCTCTCTAACTTTCCTCCGTTAAGGTAATCCTTGAAATCTGCCTCTTTGGTCATGGCTCCTTCCTCAGAAGAATGGAGAAGTATGTTCCAGAAACATTTATATAGACAAAGTCAGAGATGCCGGACAATGCTTGGAATGCGAGCATTTGCAGGTAAATCAAATCATTACAGATCCAGAGATAGGGGGTGATCACAGGTTAAAGAGGTGTGAATTGTCTCAAGCCAGAACAGTTGGTAGGATTTTGCAAGCCGACAATCACCAGGCAGGAATGTTCCCTTCCAGTCGGGGAACACTTCAGCAGTCAAGGGCATTCAGCCTCTGATCTCCGGGTAAGCGTTCTCCAAGGCGGTCTTCAGGACACGCGACAACGCAGAATTGCCGAGCAAAAGCTTATAGCCAAGTTCCGCACGCATGAGTGCGGCCTCAACCGGGATCTTGGATTCATGTCGCATTACATCCACCCCCCACCTTCTGGCCTGGACTTGCAAAATCCTACCAACTGCTCTGGCTTGAGACAATTCACACCTCTTTAACCTGTGATCACCCCCTATCTCTGGACCTGTAATGATTTGATTACCTGCAAATGCTCGCATTCCAAGCATTGTCCAGCATCTCTGACATTGTCTATATAAATGTTTCTGGAACATACCTCTCCATTCACCTGAGGAAGGAGCAGTGCTCCGAAAGCTCGTGTTTGAAACAAACCTGTTGGACTTTAACCTGGTGTTGTAAGACTTCTTACTGTGCTCACCCCAGTCCAACGCCGGCATCTCCACATCTTTGGTCATGCTTTTAGTCAAATGACCTAATACCTTCCTATGACTCTGTGTCACATTTTGTTTGCTAGCAGGCCTGTG
Organism: Scyliorhinus canicula; assembly: GCF_902713615.1. NCBI lineage: Eukaryota > Metazoa > Chordata > Chondrichthyes > Carcharhiniformes > Scyliorhinidae > Scyliorhinus > Scyliorhinus canicula. The sequence continues at coordinate 22,759,148 of NC_052167.1, forward strand.
AAAACCCCTTGGGGCATTTTGTCACGTTGAAGTTGTTGGAAAAGGACAACTTGAACTCCTTGCCCGTGGTCATAGATCATGGCCACCTCATGTATTTTCCTCTATTTCTTTCTTTTTCTGAAGATTTTCAAACTGGTCTCCTTGGTTCCACTGTGAATGCAGATAACCCGCCCTCAGGCCGTGGTCAGTACTGATCTGATGTGACCTGTTTGTTCGTGAGGGCTGCCATCCGTTCTGTGCTTTCCGACAGCAGCAGTGACACGATGGGTTCAGCAACATCACGGCACTCTGTGGGGCTGACTGTTCCGAAAAAGGTCAAAGTCACCTTTACTTCAAAGTCCAGGGGACCTTGACCCATTACTCAATCAGCAGAAACATAAGGCAACAACCCGCCCTTTTCAGTGCTGATTTGAAGAGCCCGTCTTAAGGATGGGAACGATAGAGGAATATAAATACCACAGTGATCCCCTCCTGAGGCCAGGTTTGAGGTTTACGATAGCCCAACTTTTCCTCAGAATTCCCGTATTCTAGAAGATTGGGTGAGCAGTCAACTATTGATGCAGGAAGGACGGGTTGCCCACACTTATCAGAAAGCGATAATATGTGGAAAACGCTGACAATAATCCTTACAGTGGAGAAAGAGGCCATTCGGCCCATCGAGTCTGTACCGACCTTGCGAAAAAGCACTCTACCAGGCCCAAACCCCTACTCGATCCCCGTACCTCACCTTCACATCTTTGGACACTAAGGGGTAATTTGGGATGGCCGATTCACCTAGCCGGCACATCTTTAGACTGTGGGAGGAAACCGGAGGAAACCCATAGTCTCGGGTTGCCTTTTGTGCACGCATTTATTTTTCACATTGGGGTCTGGGCAGCAGCAAGAAATGGAAGACCAAAGGGTAAATGTCATAAATTGGAACTGAGAAAGCTTAAGAAACAAGAGAGTCATAAAAGCAGAGAAATAGAGCAAGAAATGAGAGAAGGGAAGGAGTTTCGGGAAGTTGCAAAAACCCGTTCGCGTCAAAACATTTCCTGAACAAAGGGGCACTGGAGGGGGGGGGGGAAAGAAAAGTGTTTGGTTTGGGCGAGACCAACCGAAGGAGGGCATGGACTCATTGAACGTTTGCTTGCCTAAATTTCTGACGAGGTAGGTAACTCCCATCGGCGAAGTCCTCTTTGGGAGAATGCGATTGATTTTAACCTTGGTTTTTGAAACGGTTTTTCTCTTCTATCATCCATCCAGGTGGATTTTGAAAATCCAGATTATGAAAGATTTCCCAACTTCAGGAACGTTGTAGGATATGAAACAGTGGTTGGGCCTGGAGATGTTTTGTACATCCCTATGTACTGGTAGGTAAAACACCAAACTTAACAGCACTTGTTACAAATTATTGCAGCACATTACGGTTCAAAAATGCATGTTGGTCACTCTCCCAGCAGCAAATGAAAGAGATTCAGTGTGGGGAAGCAGATTAAATTACTGGGAACAAAAGCGAAACACAAATGAGGATGTATTTTCATGTATCATGGACAAAGGGGTGGCATTCTCTCAAGTAACATGTAATATACCATTTGCTGTATACACTGGGATAGCTGTGTTTGATATGGAAGAGTTCACATTTTCCCCATTTACCTATAGTGTGGGTAGGCGTGGTTGGAGAAACCTATGCGGAGCATTAGAATAATGTACTTTTCATTCCATATCTGAACACGGACAGCATTTCCTGTGATGTTAGGATACTTGTACAATAAGTGGGGCAAGATTGTCAGAGCAATAGGACAATTTACTCTGCACTGACCTGCAGCAGTAGCTTTATCAAAAGTGCAGGCGTGAAAAGAACTTTATTCTGGAGCAAGATTATCTGCAGTAAATTCGGTGTTGAGAAAACTGCGCAAATTGCGAAGGGCATGTCACAACTCATTATCTGAAGCAATCCTGGTCTACATATTCAGGGTGAGAAATAGAGGAACAGGAGTGGGACGATCACTTGATTAAACCCGCTTCTGCATTTTGTCTCAGTTGCTTCATGAAACTCTCCATTTGAAAGAATCCGAGAGATCAACATTATTGCAGCACAAAAGGAGACCAATTGGTTTACCCTTAGATAGAACATAGAACGATACAGCGCAGTACAGGCCCTTCGGCCCTCGATGTTGCACCGACATGGAAAAAAACTAAAGGCCATCTAACCTACACTATGCCTTTATCATCCATATGCTTATCCAATAAACTTTTAAATGCCCTCAATGTTGGCGAGTTCACTACTGTTACAGGTAGGGCATTCCACGGCCTCACCACTCTTTGCGTAAAAAAACCCACCTCTGACCTCTGTCCTATATCTATTACTCCTCAATTTAAGGCTATGTCCCCTCGTGCTAGCCACCTCCATCCGCGAGAGAAGGCTCTCGCTGTCCACCCTATCTAACCCTCTGATTATTTTGTATGCCTCTATTAGGTCACCTCTTAACCTTCTCTCTAACGAAAACAACCTCATGTCCATCAGCCTTTCCTCATAAGATTTTCCCTCCATACCAGGCAACATCCTGGTAAATCTCCTCTGCACCCTTTCCAAAGCTTCCACGTCCTTCCTATAATGAGGCGACCAGAACTGTACGCAATACTCCAAATGCGGCCATTCTAGAGTTTTGTACAACTGCAACATGACCTCATGGCTCCGGAACTTAATCCCTCTACCAATAAAGGCCATTACACCATAGGCCTTCTTCACAACCCTATCAACCTGGGTGGCAACTTTCAGGGATCTATGTACATGGACACCGAGATCCCTTTGCTCATCCACACTACCAAGAATTTTACCATTAGCCAAATATCCCTCATTCCTGTTATTCTTTCCAAAGTGAATCTCCTCACACTTCTCCACATTAAACTCCATTTGCCACCTCTCACCCTTGTTGCAGAGTACAGCTATTCGGCTTTAGTGTACTTTACTCTCACATTCACGAGAAACCAGGTGAAGACTATTAAGAGTAATAAACTAGGCCTTAATTGCGAGGTATAGCACGGGCTATTCCAAGCCGGCATGCCAGAGAAACCTATTCAAGGATTGTACAGGCACATATATTTCAGATTCAGTTACAAGAAATTAACTTGTACCTATCATTTGTTACTAGTTATCCATGTCCAATTCTGACTGTTGATTAGGTTTACATCATGCATAGTATACGGGAACAATTAACCAATTACAAGTGCGCGTGTACTTAATTATAATATACCATCAGTACAAAGACATGTACATGCTGTCTCCTAATATTTATCATCGGTTCCTCATTATCAGCACTGTGGGTATCAATCACCTGCTTGTGTGATTCCTTTAACCTATAATACCCATTTCCCAAAGTAAAAGTGTTACAGCAATAAACAGTTTGTTTGTGTTTATGCCTCCCTTTCGGTCTCCTGTCAAACAATCTGGCACCAGAGCAAAGTGGTGAACGTTCCCACATTGTCCATTGCCATCCTTGATAATGACTATCTGTTGCTTGTCCTTCCTGGGCCCCCATCACCAGCAAGATGTGTCCTTGGTGGTTTCCTACAGCTGATACTTCAGTACAGATCAATACAGAAGAACTTTAACCCCGTCAGCACTTGGTGGATAGCTAGAGTTTCAAAACTAATTCAGGTATAGGGTGTGATTCTCTTAAAAGAGAACAAACTCCCATAGCGGGCACGTTTAGCCACGTGTTTCCCGGCGCTCGCTATGGGACGCGCGGCCAAAGCGGCACATAGCCCCGTTTTGTACAGTGGGGAGCTCCACTCGTCATAACTCCCCAGTGTAGCGAGCGGTCGTGATGCCATTTTAAAATCGGGGCTGGTTTAGCACAGGGCTAAATCGCTGGCTTTTAAGGCAGGCCAGCAGCGCGGGTTCAATTCCCGTACCAGCCTCCCCAAACAGGCGCCAGAATGTGGCGACTAGGGGCTTTTCACAGTAACTTCATTTGAAGCCTACTTGTGACAATAAGCGATTTTCATTTCAAATAGTGTCCCAATCTCCGAGGGCCCGAAGCGACCGCCTCTGTTTTAAACTCAGCTTTCCAACGATTGCATCCGTTCAGCTATTTTAATTTCCCCGCTGCTTCCGGGATGTTTCGCTGGAATTGCAGTAATGCACCTGAAATTTTCTTTCCACGTCTTTGAGCTTTTAGGGAACACCCTGCAGTGCTCCTCCAAACACGGGGCTGTGACCAGAAAGAACATTTTGAGCTGCATTGTACCAAGATGAAGGACAGGTTCCTAGTCTTGCAGTGGTACAAGCTATTTAAGCTGAATCACATGTCACTGGAAACACTATCTACTCAAGTTGATTCCTTCAATCTGTGGTGTATCGGTACCAAGATATTATATACCTGTAGCGATGATATTAGTTTCCATTGTTCCCTACTCCTTTCAGCCCTCGTAAGATAATCAATGGATGCTCTGCTCCCAAGTATTTTCCTCCTGTTGCTTTGAACTGCATAGGAGTGGCACAAATTAGATGCAATTGCATCTGGAATGATTTTCTTTTTAGAATCATAGAATCCCTTCAGTGCAGAAGGAGGCCATTTGGCCCATCAAGTCTGCACCGACCCTCTGAAAGAGCACCCTGCCCAGACCCACTCCCCCGTCACCCGACCTAACCTTTAGACACCAATGGGCAATTGAACTTGGCCAATCCACCTAACCTGCACATCTTTGGACTGTGGGAAGAAACCAGAGCACCCGGAGGAAACCCACGCAGACACGGGGAGAACGTGCAGACTCCGCACATGTGTCACACCCCTTTGTCACCGTGCCGGTTCGGAGGGGAGCCCCCAGGTGGTGGTGTTCCCATGCGTCGGCTGCCCTTGTTCTTCTCGATGGTAATGTTTGTGAGTTTGGATGGTGCTGTCTAAACAGTCTTGGTGAGTTCCTGCAGTGCGTCTTGTAGACGGTACACACAGCAGCCACTGTGATGGAGGCAGGGAAACAATGCCAATCAAGTGGGGTTGCTTTTTCCTGAATGGTGTTGAGCTTCTTGATTATTGTTGGAGCAGCACTCATCCAGGCAAGTGGAGGATATTCCATCACACTCCTGACTGCATTGTTGATGGTGGGCAGGATTTGGGGAGTCAGGAGGTGAGTTACTCGCTGCAGGATCCCTAGCCACCAACCAGCTCTTGAAGCCGCAGTATTTATATAGCTAGTCCAGCTGAGTTTCTGATCAGCGGTAATCCCCAGGATGTTGTCCATGTCTTAGAATCATAGAATCCCTACAGTGCAGAAAGAGGCCATGCGGCCCATCAAGTCAACACCCACCCTCTGAAAGAGCACCCTGCATAGGTGAACGCCCCCACCCTATCCCAGTACCTTACCTTTTGGACACTAAGGGGCAATTGTGCACGGCCAATCCACCTAACCTGCACAACTTTGGCCTGTGGCAGGAAACTGGAGCAACCGGAGGAAACCCACGCGGAAATGGGGAAAACGTGCAAATCCACAGTCGCCTAAGGCTGGAATTGAACCCGGGTCCCTGGCGCTGTGAGGCAGCCGTGCTAACCATGGCGCCCAGTGTTGTATTTGGACATGGACTGCTTCTTTTACACATGCTTACCAAGAAAGTGAGGTACCGTAAAGTCTAGGGATCTGTACCAGGTATTGCTTCCCAGCATTAGCAACGCCACGTCACTCCGCCTCTGACCCCACCTCACGGCCGCTGTTAAGTTTGGTGAAGCTCCAATACTCCTGCATGTCAGTCAAGATAATGATTCAGACTTTGTCTGGAGTCCACCTGTGACCATGTTACTACCTGGCATCTCGGCTTGCAGCAATAAAACGCAGTGACTTTTCAAACGCAAGTAGCAAGTAAATAGGTTTCACGCAACATTGGGTTAGGATGAACAGGAAGCTAATAATAATAATGGTTGTAGAATTTGAACAATATGTCCCTGCTGGTAGTCTCTGAAAATGTGTTCCACATCAGTGCCCCCATAGTAATAATTTAAATTAATTCCAGGTGGCATCATATTGAGTCATTGCTTAATGGAGGAATCACTATTACTGTCAACTTCTGGTACAAGGTAAGTGCAGCAAGAGACCGATTCGCATTGTTACAATCAACTGTTTCGAGCAAGCCCTTGAATGTGTTATCATCTCCCAAATCCATGCCCATCTTTCCAGGATCTTCATGTTTCAGTCCCTTCAATCTTCTGTCCAATACCGAAACATAATACTGCCACAATATCAAAGTCATAAATGACACCCAATGTGATTGTGACAAAGGTTAACTTCCCCTCCTGGTTCTTCGCGTCCTGTCTTTACCGTTTGGCACGGTTGACCGCAGCATGCGCCTCCTAAGCTGCAAGGTGGCACTGTTTTCACCTGCTTCCAGTGTGCTGAAGGTGCGATATAAATATAATCTGTTAGTGTTCAGAGAGAAACACCAGTAATAATTGGTAATTGGGATGGCACGGTAGCACAGTGGTTAGCACTGCTGCTTCACAGCGCCAGTGTCCCACGTTTGATCCCCGGTTTGGGTCACTGTCTGTGCGGAGTCTGCACGGTCTCCCCGTGTCTGCGTGGGTTTCCTCCAGGAGCTCCGGTTTCCTCCCACGAGTCCCGAAAGACGTGCTTGTTAGGTGAATTGGACATTCTGAATTTTCCCTCCATGTACCCGAACGGGCGCCGGAGAGTGGCGACGAGAAGCTTTTCACAGTAACTTCATTGCAATGTTAATGTAAGCCTACTTGTGACACTAATGGTTTCTCAGTTGTAGAAGAGCAGGGTGCAATTAACACCTCAGTTGGCCTCCAGTTGAAACCAGCAATTTTTTAGGTGCTGGTTGGTGTCAACCAGTTGAAAATTCTGTTTGTACAAAAGTTTTTTTTTCACAACTTAATGTATAACTGAAATTTCTTCTTCCCAGAGTGGAATGGGTTAGATTATTCTCAAATGTTGTGCCTGATAAATCCACACAAATGCAGTGTGCACGTAATATTTGCAAGTCAAAAGACTTCCAATGTTTCACAGACATGTGTTGAATAGATTTTCAAACAACAGTGCGGTGGAATTGCACAATTGCTGATAATGTTCCTGTTTATCTTAAGGGTGCGCCAACTCCAAAGAGGATCGAGTACCCATTGAAATCCCATCAGAAGGTCGCAATTATGAGGAATATAGAAAAAATGCTGGGAGAGGCTCTTGGGGAACCACAGGAGGTAAACCACATTCCAAATCTCAGTTACTCCACAGATATTCTTCAATGCTAAATAGCAGCAGGCAACATTAAACACAGTTAGCGCAAGACATGCGTCGCAACCTAGCAGATCTCCCTGGTGTGTAGTAACTGTGGTAAGTAGATAGTGGGGTTCTGTTGTAACAGAAAGCAGCCACTCACTCACAGAGTATGAGTATCACCGACAAGACCAGAATTTGTTGCCCATGTCCAATTTCCCTTGAGACTGTTGGTGACCCACCTGCTTGATTGCACCTGAATGGCTTGCTCGGACATTTCCGAGGATAGTTACGTGTCAACCGCATTGCTCTGCGTCTGGAGTCGCATGTAGGTCATACCGGGTAAGGACAGCAGATTTCCTTCACGTTTCGTGAGCGAGGTGGATTTTTCTGACAGTTCAGGGTCGCCATTACAGATACTAGCTTTCATTCCAGATTTATTTTACTCACTTACCTGACATCTCCCAGCCAAAGTGGTGGGAATTGAAATCACGTCTCCAGATCATTAGTCCAGTCCTCTGAATTACGAACAGCGACACAATTCTTTTCAGCGCCTTTAATGGAATAAAGCATGCCAAAGTGCTTCATGGGAGCGCTGCAAAACAAAATGTGACAGCGAGACACATTAGAAGATGTGAAATTAGAAGATCTTTTTTTAAAATAGTTTTATTCAATTTTTAACATTTCAAGTATACAATCCAACAAAACCACAAAAAACTACCGAGCCCCCCCCCCCCCCCCCCCCCCCCCACCCACCTACCCAAAAGCTGACAGGAACCAACTCTTTAAAATGTACCATAAACAAACTCCATTTCTTGCGGAACCCCTCACGCACACCCCTCAAAATAAACTTGACTCTCTCCAAATGCAGGAACTCCCATCAGATCCCCCAGCCACACTGAGGCACAGGGCGAAGAGGCTGACCTTCACACTTACAGGACCCACCTGTGAGCAATCAGCGAGGCAAAGGTTAAAACATCTGCCCCCTACTTCTGTCTGCAACTCCGGCAAGTCCGACACCCCGGATTTGGTCTCCAGGGGACTGGGTTCCAAATCCACGTCCAAGATCACTGACGTGCTAAAAAATGACCTCCAAAATCTCTCCAACTTTGAGGAGGACCAGAACATAGGTGCATGATTAGCTGGGCCCCCTCCCACATTGCTCGCAAGTGTCCTCCAACCCCTCAAACAACCGGCTCATCCTCGACAGGTGCACCCTATAGTTGGACCAGTCCCAACCTCGCGCACGAGGTTGAGGCGTTCACCCTCCGCAGCGCCTCACACCACAACCCCTCCTCCAGCGCTATCCCCAGCCCCTCCTCCCTCTTGGCCTTGACCCCCTCTAATGACACCCTATTCTCTTCCAACATTCTCCCATAAATCGCCACGGTGACCCCCAACCCCATCACTGTCAACACCTCCTCCAACAATGAGGAAGGCGGCCACCAAAAAAGTCAGAAAATCCTTCTTGGCAAAGTCCCGCACCTGCATAAATCTAAAGCCCCCCCCCCCCCCAACCGCGGAATCCCAACCTTCTCCATCAACTCCTCCAAACTCGCAAACTGCCCTTCCAGCAAGAAGAAATCAGAAGATAGTGACACAAAAGCTTGATCGAAGAGGTGGATATTAAGGAGTGTGTGAAAGAGGTAATGCAACACCGTGAGGCGGACATGTAGGGGCAGGCCTTGCTCGTGCAGCTTGTAGATTTACATCTGATGATAACAGGACAACTTTCCACATCTTTTGACTTGTAGCCAAACCTAACTGTCATGCTTACTTATCGGTGTGGTGGAGATCCTGAGGGTTGTTCGACGATCCTGTCATGGCCTTGGCCTTTCCAAGCAACATAGACGGTGATATTCTCCTGCTGTTCATCAAGAAAAGCACAGGAAGAATATTACATTGAATCCCAACAGTGCAGAAGGAGGCCTTTCGGCCCAGCGGGTCTGCACCGACCCCTCTGAATGAACACCCTGCCTCGGATCAATCCCAGCAGGTCTGACAGCACCTGTGGAGAGAGAAGGGAGCTAATGTCCCGAGCGGATGGCTCTCTGTCAGAGCTGGGGAATTGAACCCGCGCTGTTGGCCTCACTCTGCATCACGAACCAGCTGTCCAGCCCACTGAGCTAAATAACAGCTGGGAGGACAACTTTCCACATCTTTTAACTTTTTAAAATCCCTGCGGTGCTGAAGGCGGCCATTCGGCCCATTGAGCCTGCACCGACCCCGCTAAAAGAGCACCCGAACCCCGGCCCACCATACCGCCAGAACCCCACCTGGCTTTTGGAACCGAAGGGGCACTATTGGCCTGGCCGATCCACCTCATAGAATTTACAGTGCAGAAGGAGGCCCATCGAGCCTGCACCGGACCCTGGAAGAGCACCCCATCCTATCCCGGTAACCCAGTAACTCCACCCAACCATTGTTTAGGACATTAAGGGCAATTTATCATGGCCAATCGACCTAACCTGCCCATCTTTGTTCTTCTTTCATCTTTGTGGGAGGAAACCGGAGCACCCGGAGGAAACCCACGCAGACACGGGGAGAACATACAGACTCCACACAGACAGTGACCCAAGCCGAGAATCGAACCTGGGACCCTGGAGCTGTGAAGCAACTGTGCTACCGTGCCGCCCCTAACTGGCACATAAGCACATAAGAACTAGGAGCAGGAGTAGGCCACCTGGCCCCTCGAGCCTGCTCCGCCATTCAATGAGACCATGGCTGATCTTTTTTGGACTCGGCTCCACTTTCCGGCCCGAACACCATAACCCTTAATCCCTTTATTCTTCAAAAAACTATCTATCTTTTATCTTAAAAAACATTTAATGAAGGAGCCTCAACTGCTTCACTGGGCAAGGAATTCCATAGATTCACAACCCGTTGGATAAAGAGGTTCCTCCTAAACTCAGTCCTAAATCTACTTCCCCTTATTTTGAGGCTATGCCCCTTAGTTCTGCTTTCACCCGCCAGTGGAAACAACCTGCCTGCATCTATCCTATCTATTCCCTTCATAATTTTATATGTTTCTATAAGATCCCCCCCGCATCCTTCTAAATTCCAACAAGTACAGTCCCAGTCTACTCAACCTCTCCTCGTAATCCAGCCCCTTCAGATCTGGGATTAACCTAGTGAATCTCCTCTGCACACCCTCTAGCGCCAGTACGTCATTTCTCAGGTAAGGAGACCAAAACTGAACACAATATTCCAGGTATGGCCTCACTAACACCTTATACAATTGCAGCATAACCTCCCTAGTCTCAAACTCCATCCCTCTAGCAATGAAGGACAAAACTCCATTCGTCGTCTTAATCACTTATTGCACCTGTGAACTAACTTTTTGCGACTCATACATTAGCACACCCAGGTCTCTGCACAGCGGCATGTTTTAATATTTTATCATTTAAATAATAATCCCTTTTGGTATTATTGCTACCAAAATGCATAACCTCACATTTGTCAACATTGTATTCCATCTGCCAGACCCGAGCTCATTCACTTAACCTATCCAAATCCCTCTACAGACTTCCGGTATCCTCTGCACTTTTTGCTTTACCACTCATCTTAGTATCGTCTGCAAACTTGGACACCTTGCACTTGGTCCCCATCTCCAAATCATTTATGTAAATTGTGAACAATTGTGGGCCCAACACTGAACCCTGAGGGACACCACTAGCTACTGATTGCCAACCAGTGAAACAGCCATTAATCCCCACTCTTTGCTTTCTATTAATTAACCAATCCTCTATCCATGCCACTACTTTACCCTTAATGCCATGCATCTTTATCTTTTGCAGCAATCTTTTGTGTGGCACCTTGTCAAAAGCTTTCTGGAATCCAGATATACCACATCCATTGGCTCCCCGTTATCTACCGCACTGGTAATGCCCTCAAAAAATTCCACTAAATTAGTTAGGCATGACCTGCCCTTTATGAACCCATGCTGCATCTGCCCAATGGGACAATTTTCATCCAGATGCCTCGCTATTTCTTCCTTGATGATAGATTCCAGCATCTTCCCTACTACCGAAGTTAAGCTAACTGGCCTATAATTACCCGCTTTCTGCCTACCTCCTTTTTTAAACAGTGGTGTCACGTTTGCTAATTTCCAATCCACCGGGACCACCCCAGAGTCTAGTGAATTTTGGTAAATTATCACTAGTGCATTTGCAATTTTCCTTGCCATCTCTTTTAGCACTTTGGGATGCATTCCATCAGGGCCAGGAGACTAGTCTACCTTTAGCCCCATTAGCTTACCCATCACTACCTCTTTTGTGATAACAATCATCGCAAGGTCCTCACCTGTCATAGCCTCATTTCTATCAGTCGCTGGCATGTTATTTGTGTCTTCCAATGTGAAGACCGACCCAAAAAACCTGTTCAGTTCCTCAGCCATTTCCTCATCTCCCATTATTAAATCTCCCTTCTCATCCTCTAAAGGACCAATATTTACCTTAGCCACTCTTTTTTGTTTTACATATTTGTAGAAACTTTTACTGTCTGTTTTTATATTCTGAGCAAGTTTACTCTCAGAATCTAACTTACTCTTCTTTATAGCTTTTTTAAAAAATAATTTTTATTGATATTTTCAAAAGATATCAAAAACAGAAAATTACAACAAGAAAACAGTATTAACAACAACAAAAAAAGAGAAAAAACATAATAACCCCCAAAACCAACCCCCCCCCCCCCCCCCCCCCCGAAACTACAAAAAGAAGAAATAGGTGAGCATCTGGTATATTCAATAAACACATGTACACGTTTCTCGCTCTCTCTCTCTCTCTCTCTCTCTCTCTCTCTCTCTCTTCCCCCCCCCCCGGGAAAGGCTGCCACCGCCTAAAAAACCCCAGTACTGCTCCCCTCAGGGTAAATTTCACCCCCTCCAGTTTGATGAACCCCGCCATATAATTGATCCAGGTCTCCACGCTTGGGGGCCTCGCATCCTTCCATTGAAGCAAAATCCTCCGCCGGGCTACTAGGGACGCAAAGGCCAGAACACCGGCCTCTTTCGCCTCCTGCACTCCCGGCTCCACTGCAACACCAAAAATTGCGAGTCCCCAGCCTGGCTTGACCCTGGATCCTACCACCCTCGACACCGTCCTTGCTACCCCCTTCCAAAATTCCCCCAGCGCTGGGCATGCCCAGAACATATGGGCATGGTTCGATGGGCTCCCGAGCACCTAGCACACCTGTCTTCGCCCCCGAAAAACCTACTCATCCTTGTCCAGGTCATGTGGGCCCTATGTAGCACCTTGAACTGTATGAGGCTAAGCCTCGCACAGGAAGAGGAGGAATTCACTCTTTCCAGGGCATCCGCCCACATCCCCTCAATCTCCTCACCCAGCTCCTCTTCCCATTTACCCTTCAGCTCCTCCACCGAGGCCTCATCCACCTCCTGACTGACTTGGTACACATCCGAAATTCTCCCTCCTCCAACCCACACCCCCGAGAGCACCCTGTCCCGTACCCCACGTGGGGGCAGCAGAGGGAACCTCTCCACCTGCCGCCTGGCAAACGCCCTAACCTGCATGTACCTAAACATGTTCCCGGGGGAGCCCAAACTTCCCCTCTAACTCACCCAGGCTCGCAAACCTCCCATCCACAAACAGGTCCCTCAACCTCCTAATACCTACCCTGTGCCAGTCAAGAAACCCGCCATCGATGCTCCCTGGTACAAACCGGTGGTTCCCCCGTATCGGGGACTCCATCGAGACCCCCACCTCCCCCCTATGCCGTCTCCATTGCCCCCAGATTTTGAGGGTAGCCGCCACCACCGGGCTCGTGGTATACCTCGTTGGAGGGAGCAGCAACGGCGCCATTACCAGCGCCTCCAGGCTCGTGTCCACACAGGACGCCATCTCCATCCTCTTCCATGCTGCCCCTGCCCTGTCCATTACCCACTTACGCACCATCGCTGCGTTGGCAGCCCAATAGTACCCACAGAGGTTGGGCAACGCCCCCCCCCCCCCCCCCCCCCCCCCCCGCCCCCATCCCTGCCCCGCTCCAAAAACACCCTTCTCACCCTCGGAGTCCCATGCGCCCATACAAATCCCATAATACTCCTGTTGACCCTCCTAAAAAAGGCCTTCGAGATAAGGATGGGGAGGCACTGGAACAGGAACAAAAGCCTCGGGAGCACCGTCATCTTGACTGACTGCACCCTGCCCGCCAGCAACAGCGGCAACATGTCCCATCTTTTAAACTCCTCCTCCGTTTGCTCCACCAGCCTAGTGAGGTTAAGCTTGTGCAGGGCCCCCCAGCTCCTAGCCACCTGGACTCCCAGGTACCTAAAGCTCCTCCCTGCCCTTTTCAGTGGGAGCCTACCAATCCCCTCCTCTTGATCCCCCGGGTGCACGACGAACAGCTCACTCTTACCCAGGTTGAGCTTGTACCCTGAAAAGCCCCCAAATTCCCTAAGAATCTTCATCACCTCCGGCATTCCCCCCACTGGGTCCGCCACATATAGCAACAAGTCATCTGCGTATAGTGACACTCGGTGCTCCGCCCCACCCCGCACCAGACTCCTCCAATTCTTCGACTCCCTCAACGCCATGGCCAGGGGCTCAATTGCCAACGCAAAGGGGACAGCGGGCACCCCTGTCTCGTCCCCCGGTACAACCGAAAGTACTCCGATCGCCTCCTATTCGTGGCTACGCTCGCCATTGGGGCCTCATATAACAGCCTCACCCAACTGGCAAACCCCTCCCTGAACCCAAACCTTTCCAGCTCCTCCCACAAGTACCCCCACTCAACCCTATCAAATGCCTTCTCCACGTCTAATGCTACCACTATCTCCGCCTCCCCTTCTACCGCTGGCATCATTATAACATTCAGAAGCCTACGTATATTGGTGTTCAGCTGCCTTCCCTTCACAAACCCCGTCTGGTCCTCATGAATGACCCCCGGCACACAGTCCTCTATCCTTGTGGCCAAGATCTTCGCCAACAGCTTGGCATCCACATTTAACAACGAGATCGGCCTATATGATCCACACTGCAGGGGGTCCTTGTCCCGTTTAAGGATCAAGGAAATCAGCGCCCGTGACATAGTCGGGGACAAAGCCCCCCCCCCCCTCCCTTGCCTCGTTAAAGGTCCTAACCAACAGGGGGCCCAGCAGGTCTGCATACATTTTGTAAAATTCGACCGGGAACCCATCCGGCCCCGGCGCCTTCCCCGACTGCATGCTGCTTATTCCAGTAACCAGCTCCTCCAGCTCAATCGGCGCCCCAACCTCTCCACCTGTCCCTCCTCCACCTTCGGAAATCTCAGCCTGTCCAAAAATCCGTCACTCCACCAATCTCCCTGGCCGCATCCCGCTTACGGAGCTGATGCGTCAGCATCCTACTCGCCTTCTCCCCGTATTCGTACACCGCTCCCTGTGCCTTCCTCCATTGAGCTTCCGCCTTTCTGGTGGTCAGCAAGTTGAACTTGACCTGAAGGTTACGCCGCTCCCTCAGGAATCCCTCCTCCGGAGCCTCCGAGTATCTCCTGTCCACCCTCACCATCTCCCCCACCAACCTCTCCCTCTCTCTTATCTCTCCCCTCTCCCTATGGGCTCGGATGGAAATCAACTCCCCTCTAATCACCGCCTTCAATGCCTCCCAAACTGTCCCCACCCGGACCTCCCCATTATCATTGGCCTCTAAGTACCTCTTGATACACCCCGAACCCGCCCGCCCACCTTCTCATCCGCCAGCAGCCCCACCTCCAGGCGCCAGAGCGGGTGCTGGTCCCTCTCCTCCCCCAGCTCAAGGTCTACCCAGTGCGGGGCATGATCCAAAATGACTATGGCCGAATACTCGGCATCCTCCACCCTCAAAATCAGCCCCCTGCTACTTTATAGCTTTTTTAGTAGCTTTCTGTTGCCCCCTAAAGATTTCCCAGTCCTCTATTCTCCCACTAACCTTTGCCACTTTGTATGCTTTTTCCTTTAATTTGATAGTCTCCCTTATTTCCTTAGATATCCACGGTCGATTTTCCCTCTTTCTACCGTCCTTCCTTTTTGTTGGTATAAACCTTTGCTCAGCATTGTGAAAAATCGCTTGGAAGGTTCTCCACTGTTCCTCAACTGTTTCACCATGAAGTCTTTGCTCCCAGTCCACCTTAGCTAGCTGTTCTCTCATCCCATTGTAATCTCCTTTGTTTAAGCACAAAACACTAATGTTTGATTTTACCTTCTCACCCTCCATCTGTATTTTAAATTCCACCATATTATGATCGCTCCTTCCGAGAGGATCCCTAACTATGAGATCATTAATCAATCCTGTCTCATTACACAGGACCAGATCTAGGACCGCTTGTTCCCTCGTAGGTTCCATTACATACTGTTCTAGGAAACTATCGCGGATACATTCTATAAACTCCTCCTCAAGGCTGCCTTGACCGACCTGGTTAAACCAATCGACATGTAGATTAAAATCCCCCATGATAACTGCTGTACCATTTCTACATGCAACAGTTATTTCTTTGTTTATTGCCTGCTCCACCATAATGTTACTATTTGGTGGCCTATAGACTATTCCTATCAGTGACTTTTTCGCCTTGCTATTCCTGATTTCCACCCAAATGGATTCAACCATATCCTCCACAGCATCGATGTCATCCCTTACTATTGCCCGGATGTCATCCTTAAATATCAGAGCTACACCACCTCCCTTACCATCTACTCTGTCCTTCCGAATAGTTTGATACCCTCGGATATTTAACTCCCAGTCGTTACCATCCTTTAACCATGTTTCAGTAATGGTCACTAAATCATTGTCATTCACGATGATTTACGCCATCAACTCATTTACCTTATTCCGAATACTACGAGCATTCGGGTAAAGTACTCCTATGTTGACTTTTATACCTCTGTTCTGAATTTTAACACCTTGATCACTAATCTCTTAAGTTATTTTTCCTCTTAACGTTTGTCCTAATTTTCCTTGTCGTTGAACTCATATCTTCATCTTTGAACTTGTAGCCAAACTTAACTGTTGTGCCTTGCAGTTACGTTCTATCTTTAGCAAACATAATCTGAGCAATCATTAATCAAGTGAAAGAATTATGGTTGAATAAGGTAAAGTCAGGAGGAATATTAGAGTGATTTAAAATAACGATCATACATCACATTGCACCCATAACATTAAAGCTCGAATATGCTTTTTGGCCGATTCGACAGTATCAGCTGAGCTAAATGGATAAGTATGGGAAAACTTATCAAGATCTTCAGTCAGTAGAAAGCTGTAAAAAAAGCTGTCACTGTCGACTGGGAAATGAGAACCAATGTCCCAATGATGTGATTGTGAACCGCTGAAGTATCACGTTTTGTGCTTAGCGCATTAAACAGAGTAAATGCAGGAATCAACGACAGAACAATAAACATGCCTACCCAACACTTAACACGACACTATAGATTTGAAAACAAACTCATCAGCAACAACAAATGCATAACATTATGCATTTGGTGTTGCTGATAAGTTTGTTTTCAAATCTATACCGTCATGTCAAGTGTTGGGTAGGCATGTTTATTGTTCTGTCGTTGATTGGGACATTGGTTCTCAACCTTAATTGCGCAGGTTGAATAATTGAAATATAACGCCGATTTAACTGGTGACAGTGATGACGTAGGTTTCCCCCTCTCGCCTCACTCTCTTCCCTCCCCACCAACACCTGCTGCTCTTCCCGCTCTCCGATAATCCACAGCTTCCTGTTTACTTGAGCAGCATTCTAAAGCTAACTCTTTATTTGCTTCCCGGCTAGGTTGGGCCATTATTAAACACGATGATTAAAGGTCGATACGATTAACCGTCGCGATGCGGACTGTTCAAAGACACTTGCTTGGAGTTAATGGTGCCGGACTGAGCATAATGTACAACGAGTGTTACATGCCTGGACTTTACCGACAACGCAGGAACTCTTCCACTTGTTCAAAGTTGGCTGTCGTTGATCATTGAAGTGAATTTTTATATCTGCCATCTGTGTGCCTGTCAGACAGAAGATTGACACCCGACGTCTGGTATCAAATGATTGGCACATTGCCCTGAAAACATTATAGCACTGAGTGTGTATGTAGACCACTTTCCACCAACTTATGCAGCTTTATGTTTCTTTCTGAAATGAAAACGAATGAGTCATTGTACTAATGCTGCTGGGGTGGCGGTACCCTGCTCAATGCTGCTGGAGTGGCAGTACCCTGCTCAATGCTGCTGGAGTGGCAGTACCCTGCTCAATGCTGCTGGGGTGGCAGTACCCTGCTCAATGCTGCTGGGGTGGCAGTACCCTGCTCAATGCTGCTGGAGTGGCAGTACCCTGCTCAATGCTGCTGGAGTGGCAGTACCTTGCTCAATGCTGCTGGAGTGGCAGTATTGTACTAATGCTGCTGGGGTGGCAGTATTATGCTAGTGCTGCTGGGGTGGCAGTTTTGTGCTAGTGCTGCTGGAGTGGCAGTACCCTGCTCAATGCTGCTGGGGTGGCAGTATTGTGCTCAGTGCTGCTGGGGTGGCAGTATTGTACTAATGCTGCTGGGGTGGCAGTATTGTGCTAGTGCTGCTAGAGTGGCAGTATTGTGCTCAGTGCTGCTGGTGTGGCAGTATTGTGCTAGTGCTGCTGGGGTGGCAGTATTGTGCTCAATGCTGCTGGGGTGGCAGTATTGTGCTAGTGCTGCTGGGGTGGCAGTATTGTGCTAATGCTGCTGGAGTGGCAGTATTGTGCTAGTGCTGCTAGAGTGGCAGTATTGTGCTCAGTGCTGCTGGTGTGGCAGTATTGTGCTAGTGCTGCTGGGGTGGCAGTATTGTGCTCAATGCTGCTGGGGTGGCAGTATTGTGCTCGGTGCTGCTGGAGTGGCAGTACCCTGCTCAATGCTGCTGGGGTGGCAGTATTGTGCTCAGTGCTGCTGGGGTGGCAGTATTGTACTAATGCTGCTGGGGTGGCAGTATTGTGCTAGTGCTGCTAGAGTGGCAGTATTGTGCTAGTGCTGCTGGAGTGGCAGTGTTGTGCTAGTGCTGCTGGGGTGGCAGTATTGTGCAGATGCTGCTGGAGTGGCAGTATTGTGCTCAATGCTGCTGGAGTGGCAGTATTGTGCTCAGTGCTGCTGGAGTGGCAGTATTGTGCTCAGTGCTGCTGGAGTGGCAGTATTGTGCTCAGTGCTGCTGGGGTGGCAGTATTGTGCTCAGTGCTGCTGGGGTGGCAGTATTGTGCGAGTGCTGCTGGGGTGGCAGTATTGTGCTCAGTGCTGCTGGGGTGGCAGTATTGTGCTAGTGCTGCTGGGGTGGCAGTATTGTGCTCAGTGCTGCTGGGGTGGCAGTATTGTGCTAGTGCTGCTGGGGTGGCAGTATTGTGCTCAGTGCTGCTGGAGTGGCAGTATTGTGCTAGTGCTGCTGGGGTGGCAGTATTGTTCTCAATGCTGCTGGAGTGGCAGTACCCTGCTCAATGCTGCTGGGGTGGCAGTATTGTGCTAGTGCTGCTGGGGTGGCAGTATTGTGCTAATGCTGCTGGAGTGGCAATATTGTGCTCAGTGCTGCTGGAGTGGCAGTATTGTGCTCAGTGCTGCTGGAGTGGCAGTATTGTGCTAGTGCTGCTGGAGTGGCAGTATTGTGCTCAGTGCTGCTGGAGTGGCAGTTTTGTGCTAATGCTGCTGGAGTGGCAGTATTGTGCTAGTGCTGCTGGAGTGGCAGTATTGTGCTCAGTGCTGCTGGAGTGGCAGTTTTGTGCTAGTGCTGCTGGAGTGGCAGTATTGTGCTAGTGCTGCTGGGGTGGCAGTATTGTGCTAGTGCTGCTGGAGTGGCAGTATTGTGCTCAGTGCTGCTGGAGTGGCAGTATTGTGCTAGTGCTGCTGGAGTGGCAGTATTGTGCTAGTGCTGCTGGAGTGGCAGTATTGTGCTAGTGCTGCTGGAGTGGCAGTATTGTGCTCAGTGCTGCTGGAGTGGCAGTATTGTGCTCAGTGCTGCTGGAGTGGCAGTATTGTGCTAGTGCTGCTGGAGTGGCAGTATTGTGCTCAGTGCTGCTGGAGTGGCAGTATTGTGCTAGTGCTGCTGGAGTGGCAGTATTGTGCTCAGTGCTGCTGGAGTGGCAGTATTGTGCTCAGTGCTGCTGGGGTGGCAGTATTGTGCTCAGTGCTGCTGGAGTGGCAGTATTGTGCTAGTGCTGCTGGAGTGGCAGTATTGTGCTAGTGCTGCTGGAGTGGCAGTATTGTGCTCAGTGCTGCTGGAGTGGCAGTATTGTGCTAGTGCTGCTGGGGTGGCAGTATTGTGCTAGTGCTGCTGGAGTGGCAGTATTGTGCTCAGTGCTGCTGGAGTGGCAGTATTGTGCTAGTGCTGCTGGAGTGGCAGTATTGTGCTCAGTGCTGCTGGAGTGGCAGTATTGTGCTCAGTGCTGCTGGAGTGGCAGTATTGTGCTCAGTGCTGCTGGAGTGGCAGTATTGTGCTCAGTGCTGCTGGAGTGGCAGTTTTGTGCTAGTGCTGCTGGGGTGGCAGTATTGTGCAGATGCTGCTGGGGTGGCAGTATTGTGCTCAGTGCTGCTGGAGTGGCAGTTTTGTGCTAGTGCTGCTGGGGTGGCAGTATTGTGCAGATGCTGCTGGGGTGGCAGTATTGTGCAGATGCTGCTGGGGTGGCAGTATTGTGCTCAGTGCTGCTGGGGTGGCAGTATTGTGCTCAGTGCTGCTGGAGTGGCAGTATTGTGCTAATGCTGCTGGGGTGGCAGTATTGTGCAGATGCTGCTGGGGTGGCAGTATTGTGCAGATGCTGCTGGGGTGGCAGTATTGTGCTCAGTGCTGCTGGGGTGGCAGTATTGTGCTAATGCTGCTGGGGTGGCAGTATTGTGCTAATGCTGCTGGGGTGGCAGTATTGTGCAGATGCTGCTGGGGTGGCAGTATTGTGCAGATGCTGCTGGGGTGGCAGTATTGTGCAGATGCTGCTGGGGTGGCAGTATTGTGCAGATGCTGCTGGAGTGGCAGTATTGTGCTAATGCTGCTGGGGTGGCAGTTTTGTGCTAGTGCTGCTGGTGTGGCAGCTTTCTGCTGAACACTGTTGGTTTCCTTGCACAGAATGTCAACGTTATCACTCGGCACTTCCATGATTTAGCTTAATAATTGGCTACCTTTGATTTTAATAGCTTACAATTTGAGATGAATTCCTGTGACTGACACTCGTGTCTTAGAATACTTGGTTTGAAATATTGACCGACTTGGGGATGTATCTTTCTGAAACGTCAGAGTGAAAGTCAGACTTTTTACGCGCTGGACATTTATCAAGTGCTTTTGGTCCAGAGCAGTGTGCCAGTCTGTGATCAGAGTGCCAGTCTGTGCCCTAGTGATCAGTGTGCCAGTCTGTGCCCTAGTGATCAGAGTGCCAGTCTGTGCCCTAGTGATCAGAGTGCCAGTCTATGCCCTAGTGATCAGTGCCAGTCTGTGCCCTAGTGATCAGAGTGCCAGTCTGTGCCCTAGTGATCAGTGCCAGTCTGTGCCCTAGTGATCAGTGCCAGTCTGTGCCCTAGTGATCAGAGTGCCAGTCTGTGCCCTAGTGATCAGAGTGCCAGTCTGTGCCCTAGTGATCAGAGTGCCAGTCTGTGCCCTAGTGATCAGAGTGCCAGTCTGTGCCCTCGTGATCAGAGTGCCAGTCTGTGCCCTCGTGATCAGAGTGCCAGTCTGTGCCCTCGTGATCAGAGTGCCAGTCTGTGCCCTAGTGATCAGAGTGCCAGTCTGTGCCCTAGTGATCAGAGTGCCAGTCTGTGCCCTAGTGATCAGAGTGCCAGTCTGTGCCCTAGTGATCAGTGCCAGTCTGTGCCCTAGTGATCAGTGCCAGTCTGTGCCCTAGTGATCAGTGCCAGTCTGTGCCCTAGTGATCAGAGTGCCAGTCTGTGCCCTAGTGATCAGAGTGCCAGTCTGTGCCCTCGTGATCAGAGTGCCAGTCTGTGCCCTCGTGATCAGAGTGCCAGTCTGTGCCCTCGTGATCAGAGTGCCAGTCTGTGCCCCCGTGATCAGTGTGCCAGTCTGTGCCCCCGTGATCAGTGTGCCAGTCTGTGCCCCCGTGATCAGTGTGCCAGTCTGTGCCCCCGTGATCAGTGTGCCAGTCTGTGCCCCCGTGATCAGTGTGCCAGTCTGTGCCCCCGTGATCAGTGTGCCAGTCTGTGCCCCCGTGATCAGTGTGCCAGTCTGTGCCCCCGTGATCAGTGTGCCAGTCTGTGCCCCCGTGATCAGTGTGCCAGTCTGTGCCCCCGTGATCAGTGTGCCAGTCTGTGCCCCCGTGATCAGTGTGCCAGTCTGTGCCCCCGTGATCAGTGTGCCAGTCTGTGCCCCCGTGATCAGTGTGCCAGTCTGTGCCCCCGTGATCAGTGTGCCAGTCTGTGCCCCCGTGATCAGTGTGCCAGTCTGTGCCCCCGTGATCAGTGTGCCAGTCTGTGCCCCCGTGATCAGTGTGCCAGTCTGTGCCCCGTGATCAGTGTGCCAGTCTGTGCCCCCGTGATCAGTGTGCCAGTCTGTGCCCCCGTGATCAGTGTGCCAGTCTGTGCCCCCGTGATCAGTGTGCCAGTCTGTGCCCCCGTGATCAGTGTGCCAGTCTGTGGCCCCGTGATCAGTGTGCCAGTCTGTGCCCCCGTGATCAGTGTGCCAGTCTGTGCCCCCGTGATCGGAGCGCCTGTCTGTGCCCCCGTGATCGGAGTGCCTGTCTGTGCCCCCGTGATCGGAGCGCCAGTCTGTGCCCTCGTGATCGGAGCGCCAGTCTGTGCCCTCGTGATCGGAGCGCCAGTCTGTCCCCGCGTGATCAGAGCGCCAGTCTGTGCCCTCGTGATCAGAGCGCCAGTCTGTGCCCTCGTGCTCAGCGCCAGTCTGTCCCTGCGTGATCAGAGTGCCAGTCTGTGCCCTAGTGATGTAATATTGCAATGTTGATTATTGTTCTGTTAGCCAGAATAATTGTATTGTTATTTTGAAGGGTTGTACAGTGATTGGCACCACTTTTGGAACTTTAGCATGCACTTATTTAATTTAATTTTTGGAGCACTCCAACCTATTCGTCTGTTTCTTTCTGCCTCTCATTCTATGCCTCTTTATATCTCCATCTATCTGTCTGTCTCTCTCTCCATCTGTCTGTCTCTCTCTCCACCTGTCTCTCTCTCCATCTGTCTGTCTCTCCATCTGTCTGTCTCTCTCTCTATCTGTCTGTCTCTCTCTCCATCTGTCTGTCTCTCTCTCCATCTGTCTGTCTCTCTCTCCATCTGTCTGTCTCTCTCTCCATCTGTCTGTCTCTCTCTCCATCTGTCTGTCTCTCTCTCTCCATCTGTCTGTCTCTCTCTCTCCATCTGTCTGTCTCTCTCTCTCCATCTGTCTGTCTCTCTCTCTCCATCTGTCTGTCTCTCTCTCTCCATCTGTCTGTCTCTCTCTCTCCATCTGTCTGTCTCTCTCTCTCCATCTGTCTGTCTCTCTCTCTCCATCTGTCTGTCTCTCTCTCCATCTGTCTGTCTCTCTCTCCATCTGTCTGTCTCTCTCCATCTGTCTGCCTCTCTCTCTCCACCTGTCTGCCTCTCTTTCTCCGTCTATCTATCGGCCTCTCCATCCGTCTATCTGTCTCTCCCTCATTCATGCTCTCTCTCTGTTCCCCCACTCCACTGTCTGACTAGATAGAGCTTGTGAAAATACATCTTCCATTTCAATCAGAGACTTTCTGCAAAATCATTCTTTTCAGTGCCGTTTGTTGCTGACCGGTGGGGAATTAATATGAACCGTTGCGTCACAATGTCTGCTTCCACCCCAGAAACAGTCTGACTGTAAACTGAGTGAAACCTAAATATTAGACCGTCTGCTTTAGCGTTCCCAGCTGAACTGGCTTAAAACCAAATAAAAAGCAAAACACTGTCGATCGATGTTGGAAATCTGATCCAAACGCAAAAAACACTGGAAACACTCAGCAAATTAGATAAGATCTGTGGGGAGAACAGGCCAGACTGGCTCTGATACACCAAAAACACCTCTTCTGTTCTTTGACCTGAACGTGTAGTAACCTTCTTCCCTTCCCGTCTCCTATTCTGTGACGAGGAGACAATCTAACTCCCGATCCACCCAAACCACACACATTCAGCACTTCCTGCTCACCCGAACCCAATTTAGCCAGTCTGCTGAAGGAAAGACACGCTCTTCGCCACAGTGGAATTAGCGAGGGACTGCCTGAAATCTCATCTTTTTGCTCATGTGCTGCCTGTATATCCTTCACTATCCATGTTTGCTGCCCCAATAAGGGAGCTGGAGGCCATTCACTTCTCTATCACCAAAGACATTGGTTGTGGAATAAAAAGATTAATGATCGCTCACCTCAACACCCAGCCGACTCCAAGTTAACCATACGCACAGGCCGAATGCTAACTCTTTGAAAGACAGTAAGAAGTCTTACAACACCAGGTTAAAGTCCAACAGGTTTCGAATCACTAGCTTTCGGAGCACTGCTCCTTCTTCAAGTGAATGAAGAGGTTTGTTCCAGAAACATATATAAAGACAAAGTCGCAAGACGATATTTTGAATGTGAGTCTTTGCAGGTAATTAAGTCTACAGGTCCAGACGGAGCAACTGGAGAGGGGTAACCCCAGGTTAAAGAGGTGTGAATTGTCTCAAACCAGGACAGTTGGTGGGATTTCGCAAACCCAGGCCAGATGGTGGGGGGTGAATGTAATGCGACATGAATCCCAGGTCCCGGTTGAGGCCACACTCATGTGTGCGGAACTTGGCTATAAGTTTCTGCTCGGCGATTCTGCGTTGTCGTGCATCCTGAAGGCCGCCTTGGAGAACGCTTACCCGGAGATCAGAGGCTGCTTGACTGCTGAAGTGTTCCCCGACTGGAAGGGCACATTTCTGCCTGGTGATTGTCATGCGATGTCCGTTCATCCGTTGTCACACTGTCTGAAAGACAGAACATAGGATGTGGACATTCCTCTCGAGGTGGCACAGTAGGAGGGGGGCTCTAAGTGCTGCTCTTGTGTGTATATTCTGTATAATCAGAAACCAAATAAAGATCGTGTGGCCTTGTTAAGGAATCGTTGAAGTTCATGATGTGGAGATGCCGCCGTTGGACTGGGGTGGACGCAGTAAGAAGTCTTACCTGATGAAGGAGCTGCGCTCCGGAAGCTAGTGATTCCAAATAAACCTGTTGGAATTTAACATGGTGTTGGAAGACTTCTTACTTTGAAGTTCATGCCAGAAGTGGCTGAAGGCTGGAATATGACTTGGAGCGGTGGGGATTTGTAACAAGTGCGACAGGCGGTGGGTGGGTGCCAGACCAGTAGTTGAGGCGATTCGTCCGTTGATTTTAAGTTTTTCAAATTCTGAATTTTTTTTTTGGTTTGTTTTTAACTTGCTTTTTTATAGTTTGGCTTGTTCGGTCCCGGTGGAGACACAAAAAGCAGGAGTCTTTCCCGCCAACGTCCCCACCCCATCTCCCACTGTTCAGTATCTGCGGTTGGAGTACAATGAACCCACCTCCCTCTCTGCCCCCCCGCCGCCCGGACGCCATCAGACCTGTGCAGCTATCGCTGAGCAAGCCGGGAGTATTCTCCTGCCAGGAGAAGGCTGAAAGAGAGACCCCCCAAAGAGATATTCAGGATTACCAAAGGGTTTGCAAAGGTGGACGAAGAGATGGTGTCTCCCATCTGTGGGGAAGACCACAAAAAAAACTAGAAGGTTATAAATAGCAGGTAATCACGAATAAATCTGAACAGGAATTTGGGGGAAATTACCCAATGCGCAGGAATGCATTTAAAGGGAAGCTAGGGACGTCCACAAGGGACAAAGGAATAGAAGAAGCATGAAGGGTGGGAGGAAGTTCTGCCGGAGAGGTATAGGCCATTTCGCCTTTGATACAATATGATTCAGTGATCAGGAACACGCCAAGCAATGGTCCTCTCTGGGTTTGAGACCCTGTTCTCGCCCCGCTCCCTGCCCTCTCTTCCCCCCTCCTCGCCTCCCTGGTCAGAAACGGAAAGGTTTTTTCTTCCGCGGAGCGCCGATACGCAGCGTTACACGGCAGGTGTTTCTTTCCCAGCTCACGCCGGAGGCAGCGCTTCCACCCCATCCCATCAGAAACCAACAGCAGCATTTTTCCTTTAACTGCCCCACACCAGCAAATTAAATGTCGGCACGTCACCTTGTCAAAGAGCAGGGCAGTGCCATCGAGGGAGAGAGAGCATGGTCGAGATAATATCTCAACCCATTTCTGGCACAGTACTGAAACAGGTGTGAACTGTGGATAGTTTGCCGCTCGAGGTTTTTGAGTTGGTAAAGCTTTGTATTATGCCCTGTGGGTGAAGTTTGCTGGTCCCTGATTTTCATGCATGGCTATTGTGTTTACTTTTTTTTAAACCCCTGCAAGTGATAAAGAGGACCGTATTTCGACCCAGGTAATACTTGCAATTCTCCATTTTCAGCAAAACATTTCTTTTAAACAATACGGACTCTGGATTGGGACAGGGAAGGAACGGTTTATCAAAAGATATATTTCCTGAAGTGTGACTGTTGAATGATGACCTCTAATTAACTTCAGTCGCTACCTATCGGACTTCATATTGATCGGAAATGTAGCTGAAGAGGTTCCCCAGTGACAAACCCTTCGCTGTAAGACTCTGCCCCAGACACACTTGCGTCTCTCACATGTGCTTCCTCACTCAGTACGCACGACAACCTAATAGCGTTAGAGTCTCTTCCCCCCCCCCCCCCCCCCCCCCTTCCCTTTGTACAAAGGATGATACTAGATTTCTGGACTAGCTTCTCCATGGCGATCGCTCGCTAATGAGTAAGATTGTCCACCAGAAGAAGCTCCATGTTACTGGTCACGGGCTCTGCGGCTCCTTGCGATTCGAGAGCTCCATCGCCAAGCGCACACTTGGCGGGTGTTTCCGAGAGATGGAATCGATCCTCGGACACTACACCGCTGGTATCCCTTTCTCAGGCACCATTCCCAGGCTTCCTGTTGCCGTCAAACATCCTCGAAGAATTGTATCCCCGTAGAAATGTGTCCCGAGTACAGGTCATTGGAACGACAAAATGTACTCGCCATTTATCACAAGCCTTCTCTGGAATTTATTTCATTAAACTTCTGCCCGAGGAAGTGTCGGATCGAAGCGCTTCTATTTTTCACATTGAAGACTGACTGTGATCAGTAACATGCATTGATTCTAAAGGAGTCTCTCGGAAGGGTTAGAACTAATTCGTTCATTCCCCTCTTCCCCCTCCACCCGCAAACATATTCCACAAGCCTAACAATGACAGTAATCTTCTGATATATGTACCGGATGTGTATAATTTATATTACCTGTTCTAATTCAAGTCTTTTTTTTTTAAACCCTGCTGTTCTGCTGGAATTCTGTAAAATTTGTCTGAAACATAAAACATTGAAAGTCAATATTGGCTGTTGATGGGATCTGGGTGAATGTTTGCATTGTTAAAATCCTCAGCGCTAACCCCCCCTCCCCCCCCCCCCCCCCCCCCCCCCCCCCCCCCCCACCCAGGTGGGTCAGAATGCCAGCCCTGTAAAAAAAAATGAAATGAAAATTGCTTCTTGTCACAAATAGGCTTACATTAACACTGCAATGAAGTTACTGTGACAAGCCCCTAGTCGCCACATTCCGCCGCCTGTTTGGGGAGGCTGGTACGGGAATTGAACCCGTGCTGCTGGCCTGCCTTGGTCGGCTTTCAAAGCCAGCGATTAAGGCCCTAGGTTTAAGCTACCTGCTAAGCTAAGCTACCCGATCTCGGCCAAGACTGGGAGGTAACAATTCCAATCCACCCCATTCCAGTTTGTGATTTTTTTTCCTTTTTTAAAAAAAGATGGCCGAATTTGAAACCTTTTTGCAATATGGGGGGGGGGGGGGCATGCGGCAGGGTGATGCAGTGGTTAGCATTGCTGCCCCTCAGTGCTCAGGACCCGGGTTCGATACCAGCCTTGGGTCACTGTCCATGACTGCGTGGGTCTCACCCCCACAACCGAGAGAGATGTGCAGGGTAGGCGGATTGGCCGCGCTAAATTGCCCCTTAATTGGAAAAAAAAATAATTGGGTTCTCTAAATTTATTTTAAACAAAGTGGGGGAGGAAAATGAGTCTGACAAAGGAGTGAGGGGGCAGGAGGAATGGCCATGGTGTAAGGGAAGGGCTGACGGGCCATAAGATATAGGAGCAGAATTGGGCCACTCGGCCCATCGAGTCTGCTCCACCATTCAATCATGGCTGAAATGTTTCTCATCCCCATTCTCCTGTCTTCTCCCCATAACCTCTGGCCCACTTATTAATCAGGAACCTATCTATGTCTTAAAGGCACTTAGTGATTTGGCCTCCACAGCAACCGAGCTGAAATTGAGCTGACAAACTGCATCTTACCACATGTAAACTGATCTCAGAGAGGCAAAGCTCATACAAAAGAAAATACGCTTTCAGCACCGACAACTCGTAAGGTGAAAGCTCAGCATGTGGCAAAGGTTGAAGCTCAAAGGAGCAGTAAATAAATGTACATCAAACATACTTCAATATAATTTTGCTAAAATGGTGCGTCAGCAATAATGGCACGAAGATTAGAAGCGATGAGATGCTTTTCCTCTCATTTAAAGTGCTTGCGACAATGTCCCTTCACCTGAGCACTTTATGGGATGAGATCCCTTTGGCTCAGTCGGTTGAGTTGAGGCCAATGGCCTGATCAGCTAGGCCAGATACAGAATTGGACAATCTAAATTAAGCAGCGGGCAACAGCTTGAGCAGCCAAGCTTGATGGGAATTCGGACAGGCAGAGTTTAAACACTAGACACTGGTCAAGGTCAAGCCGAAACAAACCTGTTGGACTTTAACCTGGTGTTGTAAGACTTCTTACTGTGCTCACCCCAGTCCAACGCCGGCATCTCCACATCAAGCCTAGCCTTGTGCTGGGAGCGGAGGTGCTCGACCTTGACCAAATAAGTTTGTGTATTTGTTGTGTTTTGTTTATTTGCCAGTATCGGCGAGACTCACTGGAAGTTAGTGAACCTTCCAGAAGGGTGCGGAAAAATAGGGGAGGGGGTATAAGAAGAGACATCTGGAGGCGACCCCAAGCGAAGACTCGACCACCTAGCAAAGACACAACAGTGATGGAAAAGGGCCTGCGAGGCCAACTCTCGCGAAGAAGACCCCGAGTTCAGAGACAAGGTCATCGTAATCGTCAAGAGCTTAGCGAAGACAAAGAGTCGTACCCAGTGGGGGGTGCAGCCTGGCCAAGATTAACTGCACAAGTAGTATCAAGAGTCTCAGACAGTACAGTGTTGCTAAGTTTGATTGAGGGTTACGAGTCTTTTTAATCGAGTTGATATTAATAGAACATAGAACAGTACAGCACAGAACAAGCCCTTCGGCCCTCGATGTTGTGCCGAGCAATGATCACCCTACTCAAACCCACGTATCCACCCTATACCCGTAACCCAACAACCCCCCCCCTTAACCTTACTTTTTAGGACACTTAGCAATTTAGGACACGGGCAATTTAGCATGGCCAATCCACCTAACCCGCACATCTTTGGACTGTGGGAGGAAACCCACGCACACACGGGGAGGACGTGCAGACTCCACACAGACAGTGACCCAGCCGGGAATCGAACCTGGGACCCTCGAGCTGTGAAGCATTGATGCTAACCACCATGCTACCGTGCTGCCATAATAAGGTTCTTTAAAATCAGGTTGAACCACAATTCGACTCTTGTCCTTTGTTTGGCTCATGAGTAAGTGCTCCTGGGTAAACGGGTTTTAGTATAAATTGGTTGAAAGTGTCTAACGTTACAGACAACGGCGATGGTGCTGGGTGCGGGTGTCGTGTTACTGTTCACTCAAGAGTCCAGTTCTATCCTTTCATGGGTCGTAGGCGACACCAGCGGGCCAGCAATTGTTGCCCATCCCAGGGCCGCACGGTGGCGCAGTGGGTTAGCCCTGCTGCCTCACGGCGCCGAGGTCCCAGGTTTGATCCCGGCTCTGGGTCACTGTCCGTGTGGAGTTTGCACGTTCTTCCCGTGTTTGCGTGAGTTTCGCCCCCACAACCCAAAGATGTGCAGGGTAGGTGGATTGGAAACGCTAAATTGCCCCTTAATTGGAAAAAATGAATTGTGTACTCTAAATTTATATATTTGTTTTAATTGTTGCCCATCCCTAATTGCCCTTCAACTGACCTTGGGGAGGCTGTGGGTTTGGAGTCTCATGTAGTCCAGGTAAGGACGGCAAATTTCCTTCCCTAAAGGGAGGGGGCGTTGCGCGCGCCCCCCCCCCCCCCCCCCCCCCCCCACCCCCGAGCTCCTAAATTCTGGAATTCTTCCGATCCTCCCCCATTCTGTTTTCCTTTTTAAGATTCTCCTTGGCCAACCTCACCTGTCACCTTGGCTTGGCGTCAATTCTTTTGTCTCTTAACACCCATTGTACCATCCAAATGCAAATTGTTAATGAGGACGAAATGTTCCCGAGGCGATGAGGAGGGATTGGCAAGATCAGAGCTTGAGGCACATTTGCATAACGAGTTTTCCTGTGCGATACTTTCATGTGTGTACATGCTGTGTTTCTTATAACCAGGCCACACTTCAAACCATGTGCAAAGCCGCCTCTTTTGATATCGCTGTCTGTGATTTTGTTTAATATAAATTTAGTGTACCCAATTAATTTTTTACAATTAAGGGGCAATTTAGCGTGGCCAATCCACCTACCCTGCACATGGAACATAGAAAATACAGCACAGAACAGGCCCTTCGGTCCACAATGTTGTGCCAAACTTTTGTCCTAGATTAAGAACAAATCAATCTACACCCGAGCATTCTACCGTAATCCATGTACCTATCCAATACAACTGCATCATCACCTCACGGCTCTTAAATTCAATCCCTCTGCTAATGAACGCTAGCACACCATAGACCTTCTTCACAGCTCTATCCACATGAGTGGCAACTTTCAAAGATCTGTGAACATAGACCCCAAGATCACTCTGCTCCTCCACATTGCCAAGAACCCTACCGTTAACCCTGTATTCCGCATTCATATTTGTCCTTCCAAAATGGACAACTCGCACTTTTCAGGGTTAAACTCCATCTGCCACTTCTCAGCCCAGCTCTGCATCCTATCTATGTCTCTTTGCAGCCGACAACAGCCCTCCTCACTATCCACAACTCCACCAATCTTTGTATCGTCTGCAAATTTACTGACCCACATCCTTGGGTTGTGGGGGCGAAACCCACGCAAACACGGGGAGAATGTGCAGACTCCACACGGACAGTGACCCAGAGATCGAACCTGGGACCTTGGTGCCATGAGGCTGCAGGGCTAACCCACTGCGCCACCGTGCTGCCCCCGCTGTCTGTGATCTAACTCCACTTCACTTTCTCACTGGGGAGTTTCATCCAGAGGTAAGGACCTGCCTCTTCCACACTCTACTTCCAATTCACTCAGGTACAGTTCTCCGAATGTTATACTCACAGCTCAGATTGCAGCTTTCAAATCCCGGCTCCCAGGGGTAGCGGTGACTACTAAGTGCTCTGTGTGTATGGATTATTTATGTTTTAATATTTCCAATTAAGGGGCAATTTAGCATGGTCAATCCACCTTACCCTGCACATCTTTGGGTTGTGGGGGCGAAACCCACGCAAACACGGAGAGACAGTGACCCAGAGCCGGGATCGAACCTGGGACCTCGGCGCAGTGAGGCAGCAATGCTAACCACTGTGTCACCCTTCATTGGTGAATTATAGCGCTTTGGATGTGGGTTGCTAACTGGTTGGATGTATTCCTGGAGCTTACTTCCAGCCTGCCTCCTCACTTCTGCCATTGGTCACCAGATCTGTCCATCTTCACAGTGCCTTCCCATAGACAATCGGAAAGCAAAGAGACTCTTATTTGCCCAACTGGGCATTTTAAAACATTGATAAATGTTCAAACTAAATGGCAAATAAAAATATGGCCCAATTTAACGTCCACCTTGTTTTTGGCTCGGAGGTTTGCTTGTTCCTGGGGATTCTTTCATTCCTGAAGACACTGAGGGTTGGCAACCTCATGTTGCCTGGAACACTTCCAAGCTTCATCCAACCTTTCCCAAATTGAAACAGGATGGGAAACGGCCAACAGTGGGGCAACGCTCGGGAAAGGTGGGCTGCGAACTTGGTCAAAGAGGCCTTTCCAGTGGAGAATTTCAGAGAAGAGTGAAGTGAAGAGGCCGAGGGATTTGAGGAGCATGTTCAGAGAGTATGCCACGGTTGAGATGGGATCTGGGCGGACGATGGCAGCCTGATTTACAGCATCTGCAATATTTCGCTTTTATTAGACGACGAAAGGAAAGCCCAGAAGATGTGACAAGTGTGAGGTTGTCCATTTTGGAAGGACAAATATGAATGCGGAATACGGGTTAACGGTAGGGTTCTTGGCAATGTAGAGGAGCAGAGACGTCTTGGGGTCTATGTTCATAGATCTTTGAAAGTTGCCACTCAAGTGGATAGAGCTGTGAAGAAGGCCTATGGTGTGCTAGCGTTCATTAGCAGATGGATTGAATCTAAGAGCCGTGAGGTGATGATGCCGCTGTACAAAACCTTGGTAAGGCCACATTTGGCGTACTGTATGCGGTTCTGGTCACCTCATTTTAGGAAGGATGTGGAAGCTTTGAAAAAGGTGCAAAGGAGATTTACCAGGATGTTGCCTGGAATGGAGAGTAGGTCTTACGAGGAAAGGTTGAGGGTGCTAGGCCTTTTCTCATTAGAACGGAGAAGGATGAGGGGTGACTTGATAGAGGTTTATAAGATGATCAGGGGAATAGATAGAGTAGACAGTCAGAGACTTTTTCCCTGGGTGGAACAAACCATTACAAGGAGACATAAATTTAAGGTGAATGGGGGGATATCAGAGGTAGGTTCTTTACCCAGAGAGTAGTGGGAGCATGGAATGCACTGCCTGTGGAAGTAGTTGAGTCGGAAACGTTAGGGACCTTCAAGCGGCTATTGGATAGGTACATGGATTAGGGTAGAATAATGGAGTGTAGATGAATTTGTTCTTAAGGGCAGCACGGTAGCATTGTGGATAGTACAATTGCGTCACAGCTCCACGGTCCCAGGTTCGATTCCGGCTTGGGTCACTGTCTGTGCGGAGTCTGCACATCCTCCCCGTGTGTGCGTGGGTTTCCTCCGGGTGCTCCGGTTTCCTCCCACAGTCCAAAGATGTGCAGGTTGGGTGGATTGGCCATGATAAATTGCCCTTAGTGTCCAAAATTCTATGATAATCTATGATTAATCTATGAGGGGCTGGTTTAGCTCACCAGGCTAAATCGCTGGCTTTTAAAGCAGGCCAGCAGCACGGTTCGATTCCCGTACCAGCCTCCCCGGACAGGCGCCGGAATGTGGCGACTAGGGGCTTTTCGCAGTAACTTCATTGAAGCCTACTCGTGACAATAAGGCGATTTTCATTTTCGATTAACCTTGGACAAAAGTTCGGCACAACATCGTGGGCCGAAGGGCCTGTTCTGTGCTGTATTTCTCTATGTTCTATGTGTCAATCCCTAGATCTCTTCCTCTCCGCCTTTTAAAAACCCTCAGAAAAATAAACTCTTTAACCAAGCTCTCAGTCACCCCCCATAATTTATTTTTGGCTGTTTTGGAAGGAAAGTCGTCTTATGATAAAGACACAGGAAGTGACCATAGTCCCAGATGACCATAGGCTGCTTTCCTCTTTGAGGGGGAGAGCTGACTGGTGGTGATTTAACCTGAGGGTCACCACACCTCAGGCGAGGTTGTGAAGTCAGGGCCTTCATGGTCACCTCAGCTGGTACATAAGTCACTGTAATTCTGTAATAAAGGTATATCACCTTCCAATTAGGCACTTTACAACCTCCTCGGTGTCTTCGGGAATGAAAGAATCCCCAGGAACAAGCAAACCCCCGAGCCATAAACAAGGTGGACATTAAAGTCTGACTGTCTATCTATTCCCCTGATCATCTTATAAACCTCTATCAAGTCGCCCCTCATCCTTCTCACCAGTTTGACTTTTTATTTGCCAAGTGCTTGTCTGCATCTGATTTTCATGTTTATTTGTCCAGACAATCCTTTATTCTGCCATTAACACTTAGTCTTTGCTACAACCATTGGGCAGAGAGTCAGTTCTGAGAGAGTCATATTGGACCTTTGTTCCATGGCATCTTTGCCATTTAATATGTCCCGTCCTCTATCCTATCCGTAGAATTCCGACAGTGCAGAAGGCCATTCAGTCCATCGGGTCTGCACAGAAAGAGCACCTGGTCCACTCCCCTATCTTTTCCCCGTCACCCCCGCGGATTGATCGTGGCCAATCCACCTAACCTATACCCTTGGACGCGAAGGGGCAATTTAGCACGACCAATCCACTTAACCCGCACATCTTTGGACTGTGAGAGGCGGAGCACCCAGAGGAAACCCACGCAGACACGGGGTAGGGTGTGCAAACTCCAAACAGCCAGGTCACCCAAGGCCGGAATTGAACCCAGGTCCCTGGTGCCATGAGGCGGCACCGCTAACCGACCGCTGTGTCGCCCTGGCTTTCCCTTTTGTCTTACCCGCCCCTCCACATTTTTCATCAGCGTAAAGACCCATCATATTTATACCTATCTTCACTTCGGAAGAGCGATCTTCGACTTGACTGTTCCTCCCTCTGGCAACACATGTTGCCAGACCTGCTGAGTTTATCCGGCATTTACTCTTTTAATTGCGGTCAGCGCAGAATGTGGACATACGACAGACCAGGTGCTTAAAAATCAGAATAATCCTAATGTATCACACATCGGCCAAAGAAATTGGACGAGACTGTCTTTTGGAAGAGTCTTTATTGCGTTAGAAACTTTCCCGGAAACCGGTGAGGGAGCACATTCTGGTTGAAGACACTAAACCCAGAGTGTTTCACACTCCCCCACTCCAATCGGAACAATTGAGCGACTGAATCAGTCATTTCCTCAATATTCTTCACTCTGTCTCCGTCAGGAAATAAAGTTTCACGTTCTCAAACAGCTCCCATCAGTGGAGAATTCCTTTTTCTTTTACCTCGGCTGAGCTCAGCCCTTGAGACGCTGCAGCGTCAAAATATCATTTTCGATCGTATCGAATGGTGTATCAATGTCATATCTACACACAAAAGAGACCGAAAGGGTGATTGGTACCTGGGAGTCCAGAACAAGAAAATTAAAAACCAAACTGGTCGCACAAAATTCAGTGGAAATCTGGAACCTCTACCCACCTCCACGGAGAAACTGGTTGACAATGGGTGTTCAAAACTGAGGTTGCTGTTGGGTTAAGTCTGGTGGTGTTAAAGGGTTAAGGGCGGACGGGCAGGATCTCCAAGGGTCATGTGACCCATAGGGCCAATTGGACCGGAGCACGAGAATCCTGGGGCTGAGCGTGTGTTTTACTGTCAGGAGTTTTGGGTCGTGGAGTATGGTAGCCTTTATCTCACGCTCCGAAAATAATTATTTGCCTTTTAATAGAACCTATTATTCGTTCACCTACTTGGGGATCGTCAGTGTTTCTAGATACTGTACTCAAGATAGACTTTTGAAAATTCATTCATGGGGTGTGGGTGTCGCTGGTTAGGTCAGCATTTATCGCCCATCCCCAGTTGCCCTTCAGAAGGTGGTGACTTCTTGAGCCGCTGCAGTCCATGTGGTATAGGTACACCCACAGTGCTGTTAGGGAGGGAGTTCCAGGATATTGCCTCAGTGACAGTGAAGGAACGATCAATATATTTCCAAGTCAAGATGGTGGGTGATTGCAGGGGCAATGTGCAGGTGGCAAGGTATCTGCTGCCCTTGTCCTTCTTAGCGTCCAAGGTTACAGGTTAGGTGGATTGGCCACGATCAATCCACGATGGTTCCCAGGTATCTGCTGCTCTTGTCCTTCTAGATGGTGGAGGTCGTGGGTTTAGAAGGTGCTGCCTGAGGAAGTTTGGTGAGTTGCTGCAGTGCATCTTGTAGATGGTACACACAGCTGCCACTGTGCATTGGCGATGGAGGGTATGAATGTTTGTGGAAGGGGCGCCAATCAAGCGGGCTGCTTTGTCCTGGATGGCATCGAGCTTTTTGAGTGTTGTTGGAGCTGCACTCATCCAGGCAAGTGGAGAGTATTCCATCACACTCCTGACCTCTGCCTTGTAGATGGTGGACAGGCTTTGGGGAGTCTGGAGGTGAGTTAGTCACTGCGGGATTCACAGCCTCTGACCTGCTCTGGTAGCCACAGTATTAATATGGCTGTGTCCAGTTCAGTTTCTGATCAATTACAACCCCCAGGATATCGATATTAGGGTCTAGGAATGATGCAAATCAGCCATGATCTAATTGAATGGTGACATAGACTCAAGGGGGTGAATGGCTTCCTCCTGCCTCGGAAATGCATCACAACATAATCATAAGTAAGTGGCTTGAATTCTGAAGGAGTAACGGAGATTAGCCGATCTCTTACAATTTGCCAACACAGAGGATTCCTTTCCGTAAACCCTGTGACAATTGATGCTGGTAAATGGCGCCACCGAGTGGCCGTGTCACAGATATCAGTCTGGACGGTGAGTGGGGAAATAGAAACACACAATGTTCAACTGCAGGTGGGTAAGCATCAGGGCTGAGATTGGCCTCCCTTTCTGAACTAACATCCGTTTAAAGAGAAAGCACATGCATTTATATAGCACCGTTCATGAGCACAGGGCACCCCCCCCCCCCCCCAAGTATTTTCCAGCCAATTCTGAGGTTTAGCCACCGTTGCGATGCAGGAAACGCAGCAGCCAATTTGTACACAGCAGGATCCCACACACAGCCATGTGTTTTTCGGATTATGCTGGGTTGAGGGGTGGTTTGTTGGTCTGGGCACGAGGATGAACTCTTCGACTTGTTGAAATCGTGCCATGGGGTCTGAGAGGTCAGGTGGGGCCTCAGCTTAACATCTCCACAGAAAGACAGCATCGTTAACACTGCGGCACTGCCTGGGTACCGCACCGGAGTGTCTCAGTGTACCCTCCAGCAGTGAGTGTCACACCGTGACCCTGAGCGAGAGACCTGGTCGATTTTAATTTTCCCTCCACTGTTTCGGGGACCAGGGGCCAGTTTATTTGTGTCCACTGATACCAGATGAGTCAGCACAGATCAGGGGCTGGATTCTCCGCCGACGGGATGCGCCATTTTGCCGGCAGCCGGGGGGGGGGTTCCCCGATGCCGTGGGGCTGCCCCACAATGGGAAACCCCATTGACCAGCCGGCGAAACGGAGCATCCCACCGGCGGGCTGAAACAGAAATGTGGTGCGGCGGAGCAGGAAAACCCAGCCCTCGAAATCCAACGTGCAAATTTGTATTCTGCCCGGCTCCAGGCCGGTGCTACGCTGATTTACCATCTCCATTAATTACTACGATGAGGGGACCTTTTGTAATGCATCCAGGCTTGGTGACAATACAAAGTTAGCTGGGAAAGCTAAGCTGAGGGGAAGACAGAGAGGCTGTGAGGGGGAGACAGAGAGAGACTGAGAGAGGGAGACAGAGAGAGACTGAGAGGGGGAGACAGAGACTGTGAGGGGGCGACAGAGACTGTGAGGGGGAGACAGAGAGACCTGGAAAATATCCAGGCTTGTGTTGACAAGTGGCAAGTTACATTCGTGGCACACAAGTGCCAGTCAATGACCATCTCCTCCTACAAGGGACGATCTCACCATTGCCTCTTGACATTCAATGGCATTACCATCACCGAATCCCCCACAATCAACACTCTGAGGGTTACCATTGATCAGAAACTGAACTGGGCTAGCCACGTTAATACTGTGGCTACCAGGGCAGGTCAAAAGCTAGGAACCCTACGGTGAGTAACTCACTTCCTGACCCCCCAAAGTCTGGTCCACCATCTACAAGGCACAAGTCAGGAGTGTAATGGAATACTCTCCACTTGCCTGGATGAGCGCAGCTCCAACAACACTCAAAAAGCTCAACACCATCCAGGACAAAGCAGCCCTGCTTGATCGTCACCTGATTCACGAACGTTCATCCCCTCCACCACCGACAAACAATGGCAGTGCCGTTGGTGTACCTCCATCTCAGGGGCTGCAGCAGTTCAACAAGGCAGCTCACCACCACCTTCTGAAGGGCAATTAGGGATGGGCAAAAAAGTGCTGGCCAGGGCAGCACGGTGACGCAGTGGGTTAGCACTGCTGCCTCACGGCGCCGAGGTCCCAGGTTCGATCCCGGCTCTGGGTCACTGTCCGTGTAGAGTTTGTACATTCTCCCCGTGTTTGCGTGGGTTTTTCCCCCACCACCCAAAGATGTGCAGGGTAGGTGGATTGGCCACGCTAAATTGCTCCTTAATTGGAAAAAATAGAATTGGGTACTCTAAATTTAGGGAAAAAATGAAAAGGACGAGAGAGAGGCCGTAAGAAAACGTGGACAGTTTTAATGGTCAAGAACATGGCAGATGGAATTTAATGTGGAGAAATATGAATTGATCCACTTTGGGCGAACAAATTGAAAAGCAGAGTATTTTCTAATGGTGGTTGAGTGGAGAATTTGGTACTCAGCGGGCCCAGGTACAGCGAGCAATTAGGGAGGAAAATGACATGTCAGCTATCAATGCATAGATACATAGAAGATAGGAGCAGGAGGAGGCCTTTTGGCCCTTCGAGCCTGCTCCGCCATTCATCACGATCATGGCTGATCATTCAACTCAATAGCCTAATCCTGCTTTCTCCCCATAGCCTTTGATCCCATTCTCCCCAAGTGCAATATCCAGCTGCCTCTTTCATAGAATCTGCAGTACAGAAGGAGGCCATTCGGCCCAGCGAGTCTGCACCGGCTCTTGGAAAGAGCACCCTACCCAAGCCCACACCTCCACCCTATCCCCATAACCCAGTAACCCCACCCAACACTAAGGGCAATTTTGGATACTAAGGGCAATTTAGCATGGCCAATGTGCCTAACCTGCACATCTTTGGACTGTGGGAGGAAACCGGAGCACCCGGAGGAAACCCACGCACACATGGGGAGAACGTGCAGACTCCACACAGACAGTGACCCAAGCGGGGAATCGAACCTGGGACCCTGGAGCTGTGAAGCAATTGTGCTAACCACTATGCTACTGTGCTGCTCTTGAATACATTCAAAGTTTTAGCATCAACGGCTTCCTGTAGTAATGAATTCCACAGGCTCACCACTCTTCGGGTGAAGAAATGTCTCCTTATCTCTGTCCGAAATGGTTTACCCTGAATCCTCAGACTGTGACCCCTGGTTCTGGACACACCCATCATTGGCAACATCTTCCCTGCATCTACCATGTCTAGTCCTGTTAGAATTTTATAAGTCTCTAAGAGATCCCTCCTCATCCTTCTGAACTCCAGCGAGAACAATGCCAACCTAGTCAATCTCACCTCAGATGACAGTCCCACCATCCCTGGAATCAGTCTGGTAAACCTTCGCTGCACTCCCTCGAGAGCAAGAACATCCTTCCTCAGAGAAGGAGACCAAAATTGCGCACAATACTCCAGGTGTGGCCTCACCAAGGCCCTGTACAATTGCAGCAACACATCCCTGCTTCTATACTCGAAAGCTCTCGCAATGAAGGCCAACGAACCATTAGCCGTCTTTACCGCCTGCTGTACCTGCATGCTTACCTTCAGCGAATGGTGCACAAGGACACCCAGGTCCCGCTACACACTCCCCTCTCCTAATTTACAACCATTCAGGTAGTAATCTGCCTTCTTGTTTTTGCTTCCAAAGTGAATAACCTCACACTTATCAAAATTATACTGTATCTGTCATTGATTTGCCCACTCGCCCAACCTGTCCAGATCATGCTGTAGGATTTCTGCATCCTCGTCACAATTCACCCTCCCACCTAATTTGGTATCATCTGCAAACTTTGAGATGTTACATTTTGTTCCCTCATCCAAATCATTAATATATATTGTGAATAGCTGGGGTCCCACCACCGATCCCTGTGGTACCCTGTGGCTACTGCCTGCCAATTTGAAAAGGACCCATTAATCCCTACTCTTTGTTTCCTCTTGACCAACCAGTTTTCTATCCACCTCCATACATTTCCCCCAATCCCATGCCCTTTAATTTTGCTCAATAATCTCTTATGCGGGACTTTGTCAAACGCCTCCTAAAAGTCCAAATATACCACATCGACTGGCTCCCCCTTGTCGACTGTACCGGTTGCCTCTTCAAAGAATTCCAACAGATTTGTCAAGCATGATTTTCCCTTCATAAATCCATGCTGACTGACTGATCCTGCCACTGCTTTCTAAATGTTCCGCTATAAAGTCCTTGATAATGGATTCAAGCATTTTCCCCACTACCGATGTTAGGCTTACTGGTCTACAATTCCCTGCTTTCTCTCTACCCCCCTTTTTGAATATCGGAGTGATGTGAGCTACCCTCCAATCTGCAGGGGCAGTTCCAGAGTCTACAGAATCCCGGAAGATGATCACCAATGAATGAAAATCGCTTATTGTCACGAGTAGGCTTCAAATGAAGTTACTGAGGAAAGCCCCTAGTCGCCACATTCCGGCGCCTGTTCGGGGAGGCTGGTACGGGAATTGAACCGTGCTGCTGGCCTGCCTGGTCTGCTTTCAAAGCCAGCGATTTAGTCCAGTGCTAAACCAGCCCCTAAATGCATCAGCTATTACCAGAGCCACCTCCTTAAGCACTCTGGGATGCAGATTCTCAGGCCCTGGGGATTTATCCACCTTCAATTCCATCAGTTTTCCCAGCACAATTTCTCTACTAATGTTGATCTCCCTCAGTTCTTCCCTCTCACTAAACCTTTCATTCTCCAACATTTCTGGGATCTGATTTGTGTCCTCATTTGTGGAGACAGAACCAAAGTATGTATTTAATTGCTCAGCCATTTCATTGTCCCTTATTGTGCATTCCCCTGTTTCTGTCTCTAGTGGCCCTACATTTCTCTTTACCAATCTCTTTCTCTTCACATATCTGTAGAAACTCTTAGTTTCAGTCTTTATGTTCCCTGCAAGCTTCCTTTCGTACTGTACTTTCCCCTTCTTAATCAATCTCTTCGTCCTTCTTTGCTGAATTCTAAACTGCTCCCAATCTTCAGACCTATTATTTTTCTTGGCCAATCTGTATGCTTCTTCCTTGTATCGGATACTATTTCTAATTTCCTTTGTGAGCCATGGATTGTCCCTCTTACCCACTTTGCTTTGTGCCAGACAGGAATGAACAGTTGCTGTAGTTTCTCCATGCGTTCCTTGAATGTTTGCCATTGTCTATCCACTGTCATTCCTTTAAGTAACTCTCCCCAATCTATCAAGGCCAACTCACGCCTCATATCCTCATAGTTCCCTTTATTAAGATTCAGCACCCAAGTCTCCGAATCAACTACTTCACTCTCCATCTTGATAAAAAATTCTATCATGTTATGGTCGCTCATCCCTAAGAGGCCTTGTACAGCCAGATTGGCAATGATTCCCTTCTCACTTCACAGTACCCAGCCTAAGATGGCCTGCTCTCTAGTTGGTTCCTCCACATATTGGTCAAGAAAACCATCCTGTATACACTCCAGGAATTCCTCCGCTACGGCATTGTGACTAATTTGATTTGCCCAATCTATGTGAAGATTAAAATCACCCATGATCATCGATATTCCCTTATTACATGCAAAGGGATTGGCTATAAGAGGAAAGGATTTAGAGACCTGACCTGGAATACTGTCCATAGTTTTAGTGTCGTTTTCCAAGGAGGAATAAACTTGTCTGTGAAGGAGTGCAACAATAGTCACTGGATTGACTCCTCAGATAAGGGAATTGCCCCATGATGAGAGATTGAGTACACTTCTTGTCTTGAGTTTGGAAGAATGAGAGGCAATCTTGTGGAAATCTATTGAAATTCTTAAGGGCTTGGCAGGGTACTTATTCTGACTGAGAGAGGGCTCCACGTTCTGGGGCGATCACTCTCTCTCGGTTCCGAACGCATGATCCGTCAACTGAAGGGCTCGGCCATCTTTATGAGAAAAATCCTCACGCGGAGGGTTTGTGAAACTTTGGAATTCTCCACCTCAGAGGGCATGGAAGCCCAGGCGGTGAGTTTGTTGAAGGACGAGATCGATGGATCTTAGGACAATGAGGGATATAAGGAACATGGAGATCTGGCGGGAAGGTGGAGTTGAGCTGGAGATCTGCCATGATCGTACTGAATGACAGAAAAGGTCAGCGGTCCGAATGTTCTACTTCTGTTCCGATGTTCTTTTTTGTCATAAATTTAAAGTACCCAATTAATTTTTTCCAATTAAGGGGCAATTTAGCATGGCCAATCCATCTACCCTGCACATCAGGGCACACACAGGGCAGCAGGGTAGCATGGTGGTTAGCATAAATGCTTCACAGCTCCAGGGTCCCAGGTTCGATTCCTGGCTGGGTCACTGTCTGTGTGGAGTCTGCACGTCCTCCCCCTGTGTGCGTGGGTTTCCTCCGGGTGCTCCGGTTTCCTCCCACAGTCCAAAGATGTGCGGGTTAGGTGGATTGGCCATGCTAAATTGCCCGTAGTGTCCTATAGTAAGGTTAAGGGGGGGAGTTGTTGCGTATAGGGTATAGGGTGGATACGTGGGTTTGCGTAGAGTGATCATGGCTCAGCACAACATTGAGGGCCGAAGGGCCTGTTCTGTGCTGTACTGTTCTATGTTCTATCTTTGGGTTGTGGGGGTGAAACCCGCGCAAACACGGGGAGAATGTGCAAACTCCACTGTTCCGATGTTCTACGAGGCACTTGTACATTGAATAGATTTTCACGGTGGCGCAATGTTTAGCACTGCTGCTTCACGCGCCGAGGTCTCAGGTTCGATCCTGGCCCCGGGTCACTGTCTGTGTGGAGTTTGCACATTCTCCCCATGTCTGCATGGGTTTCGCCCCCACAACCCAAAGATGTGCAGGGTAGGTGGATTGGCCATGCTAAGTTACCCCTTAATCGGGGAAAAAAGAATTGGGCACTCTAAAAAAAAAAATTTTAAATTGAATATATTTTCAACCCTGATTTTTCTTTTCACAGAAATGGAGTTCATAGAATTCCATAGAGTTCCTACAGTGCAGAAGGAGGCCATTTGGCCCATCGACTGCACCGACCCTCTGAAA
The DNA here is from genome assembly GCF_902713615.1 of Scyliorhinus canicula. Lineage (NCBI taxonomy): Eukaryota > Metazoa > Chordata > Chondrichthyes > Carcharhiniformes > Scyliorhinidae > Scyliorhinus > Scyliorhinus canicula. Next base: position 22,801,406 of record NC_052167.1, read on the forward strand.
GGGCATCCTACCTAAGGTCAATCCCCCACCACCCCACCCAACCTTTGCACACTAAGGGGCAATTTAGCGTGACCAATCTACCTAACCTGCACATCTTTGGACTGTGGGAGGAAACCGGAGCACCCGGAGGAAATCCACGCAGACACGGGGAGAACGTGCAGACTCCGCACAGTGACCCAAGCCGGGAATCGAACCTGGGACCCTGGAACTCTGAGGCAGCAGTGCTAACCACTGTGCCACCATGTGGTGTCTTGGCTCCGTTACTTCAGCAGTTAGACTAAGTGTAAAATATCTCTGTTTCCCACTGACACTAACGTGTGTGCTTTACCTTCTCAATGGTTGTCCATCCACATCAACCAAGAACTTCTCAAAGTTCCAGCGAACATCACTCACTTTCAAGGGAGACCAGTGCAACCTCGCTCCGTCCCCAATCATCGGGTTCACAAAGGGGCATGAAACCTGTTGGAAAAAAAGAGAGAAGTTCCAATTTGACACTATGTGTGTGTGTGTGTGTGTACATAGTGTGTGTGTATGAGTGTGTGTGTGTGTTTGTGTGTGAATTTATATGTGTGTGCGCATGTTTTAGAACAGTACAGCACAGAACAGGCCCTTCGGCCCTCAATGTTGTGCCGAGCAATGATCACCCTACTCAAACCCACGTATCCACCCTATACCCGTAACCCAACACCCCCTCCCTCCCCCCCTCCCTCCCCTCCCCTCCCCCCCTCCTTCCCCCTCCTCCCTCCCCCTCCTCCCTCCCCCCCTTCTCCCTCCTCCCTCTCCCTTTCCCCCTCCCCCCCTGAGTGTGAGTGAGCGTGTCAGTGAATGAGTGTGTGTGAATGAGTGAGTGTGTGCGAGTGAGTGTGTAAGTGAATGAGTGTGTGCGTGTGTGTGTAAGTGAGAGAGAGAGTGTGAGTGAGTGTGTGTGTTGTGGAATTGTGCATGAGTGTGAATGAGTGTGTGCATGTGTGTGAGTGTCTGAGTGTGTGCATATGTGTGTGTGTCAGTGAGTGTTGTGTGTGAGTGTGTGAATGAGTGAGTGAGTTGTGTGTGTGAGTGTGTGTTGCGTAATTGTGCATGAGTATGAATGTGAGTGTGTAAGTGAGTGAGTGTGTGTGAGTGAATCTGTTTGTAAGTGTGTGTGAGTGAGTGTGTGTGTGTGTGAGTGAGTGTGTGAGTGTGCGTCTTTCACAATCTCAGGATGTGCCCATTTGCTTTCCAACCAATGGAGCAGTTCTGAAAGGTAGTCACTGCTGTGATGTAGGAGGGTCAACTTGTGCACAGCAAGCTCCCACTAACATCAGTGAGGTAACGGTCAGTTTAGTGATGCTGATTGAGGGAGAAACAAGACACCGAGGAGAGCTGCCCTCCTCTCCTTCAGGAGAGCGGCGGGGGATAACTCGGTCCTCCTGAGGGGGCAGTTTTAATGTCTCATTCGGAAGATGGCTCCTCTGACCGTGCAGCACCCCCTCAGCACAACGCTGACGTGTCAGCCTAGATTCTGTGTCCCTGGACCCGGGCCTTCTGACTCTGTGCTCCCCGTGCTCGGCTGTGGAGGGAAAGGGGGGTCACGATTTTCTTCCGGGGCACTCAGTTAAGTGTTTCTCGGCACCGAATTAGGACTGAGTGGCCCTGTGTGGGGAGAGTTTGAACAGGTGCAGTGTTGTAAGTAACTGAGGGAATCATGGCCTACTCTACACCTCCGAAAGACAGCCTCTGTGAGCTGCTTTGCTACAAGGTGGGTTTGTGTCACGTTAGCTTGGCATCCCAATGTAGGATGACTTCGCATGGCCATAGCACAAACATGCACGATTTTGTACACTTGGCAAGAACCCCGACAGGCCACGGGCTGCCTGAGGAGTGAGTTTAGGGAGAGACTTTCCTCCTTACTGGCGCCATCCTCAACAGTACGCATGGGGGAGCGAATGGAGACACGACGTGACTGCAACAAGGTGAGAGACCCCGATCATTAGTGATACTGAACATGGGGTGTCACGGTGGCAGTGGGGCAAGCACTGCTGCCTCACAGCGCCAGGGTCCCGGGGTCGATTCAGGCCTTGGGTGACCGTCCGTGTGGAGTTTGCACATTCTCCTGCGTGGGTTCCCTCCGGGTGCTCCGGTTTCCTCCCACAGTCCAGAAATATGCAGGTGAGGTGGATTGGCCAAAAGCAATTGCCCCTGAGCGAGCAGGGATGTGCAGGTTAGGTGGGGGTTGCGGGGATAGGGCAGGGGAGTGGGCCTCGGTAGGGTGCTATTTCAGAGGGTTGGTGCAGACTCAATGGGCTGAATGGCCTCCTTCTGCACTGTCGGGATCCCATCATTCTATCCTATGACTCTTGATGTCTCATTAATTATCCACAACATGGCGCCGACCATCACTGAGAAAACTCGGAGAGTAACCGTCAGGAAGTTGTTCCATACCTCCTGACCCTCTGTGGCTCAGCAACAACAACTTTTATTTACATGGACCTTTAAAGGCCCCAAGGCTTTTGACGGGAATATTACAGAGCAAGGTCTGACACCGACGCCCTACTGGGCAATATTGGAGAGGAAGCGCAAAAGTCTGGTCAAAGACATAGGTTTTAAGAAGCATCTTTGTGGTGAATGTAACTCCGTAATTCACACTGTATTGTATATACATGAGACCATGCATTGATAAGCGCAGCTGCGTTGCCCGACCACTAGGGTGAGCAGCGCTGGGAATGCTTAGGAGTTTGTACAGGGCTCCACCCTTGGCTCCGCCCACGACTCCTCCCCCTGGACTGCTGTATAAATACCAATGCTCAGAGCCAGTCGTTCAGTTCATCGAGAGTTCAACGTGGAACAGGCTGGCTCTGTTGTAAGTAGATTAAAACCACTGTTCATATCTTAAAGCACGTGTCTAGTGAATTGATGGTTCCATCAATCTTAAAGAAGGAAAACAAGAATGGAATGGTCACCAGCAGTGAGGTGTTTTTTTAATGTATTCGTTCACAGGACGTGGGTTTCTGTGCCTCTCTCTCTTGGGGCAGCTGACAGTGATTTTGACAATCAATGATAGCTTTCTGAGATGAGGTTCATACTTCGATTTTAACTCATTGAATTTAAATTCCCCCAGCTGTGGTGAGATTTCAGCCCACGTCACCAGATCATTAACCCGGGTCTCTGGATTAATGATCTCTGGCCTCACTAAAATTGGCTCTCATAAAGCCAGAATTAGAGGGAGGCAGAGGTCCGTGGATCTGGAGGAGATCACAGAGATCGGGAGGGACGAGGCCATGGAGGGATTTGAAAACATGGATGAGAATTTAAAAATCGAGAGTGTTTTTTAAAATAAATTTTAGAGCACCCAATTCATTTTTTCCAATTAAGGGGCAATTTAGCGTAGCCAATCCACCTAGCCTGCACATCTTTGGGTTGTGGGGGCGAAACCCAAGCAGACACGGGGAGAATGTGCAAACTCCACACGGACAGTGACCCAGAGCCGGGATCGAACCCGGGTCATCAGCGCCATAGGCAGCAATGCTAACCACTGCGCCGCCGTGCTGCCCTATTGAGAGCCTGTTTGACAGGGAGCCGGTATCAGTGAAAACGGGGGAAATGAGACTCTGTGTTTCACCTTCTGTTTCCTTGTTCGCCCCCCCCCCCCTCCCCCTCCTTGGCAGGGGACAGGGTTGCGGAGTTTGTGAAGATTCCCGAATGGGAGAGATATCTGCAGTATTGGCAGTGAATATTCTTTGTGAATAGCTTGTTTTCTGGAGTTACTCTCTCCCTTGAAGATTGATACGGCTTTGATACCCACATTTCCAAGCTTTGTACAGTCCATGTGCTTCAATCTCACGTTCCATCATGGCTTGATGGACCAACTAATCCATTCCTGCCTCTCATTTAAAAAAAATAAATTTAGAGTACCGAATTAAAGAAGATGAACCACAGAGTCCCTTCCGATAACGCCGTCCCATTTCCCCCGTCCCAATCCATCTACCCTGCACATCTTTTTGGGTTGTGGGGGTGAGACCTACACAGATACGGGGAGAATGTGCAAACTCCACACGGACAGTGAGCTGGGGTCGGAATCGAACCCGGGTCCTCAGCGCCATGACGCAGCAGTGCTAACCACTGCACCACGGTGCCGTCCCATTCCTGCCTGTCATTAATGTACATTTTAACACGTAGAAAACATGCTCACAGAGAGATCACCAAGCGTCGAGCGTAAGCAACACTGATCACGAGAAACATACAGGGTGCATGGTCAATGATACTGACGATCATGAAATGGCCGACTGTTCCTAACTCCGACGCAACGTCCAGGGCGAAGTCTCGATCAGACTGACCTTCAGAAATGTGTAGAGAGGATGCTCTTTTTCCCCGTTCACTTCGATCTTGCCAAATACAGGGAACCGAGGGACAAAGTCCCCGCCTGGACGGACAAACTTGAGGACATTCAGAGTTTCATGGTCTTTCTCTAAGGAGAAATATTTCAGCACAAAGGTGATGCTTTAGGTGGAACGTCAACAGCTGAAGGCAAAGGCTTTCAATGACCGATAAGATGATGTGTTAAAAGTACGTGTTCAAAGTACAAGACACCTTGGTTAGAAGCTGAAATGTGATTCTGGTATTGGGTTGCGCTAAGCAGTCCTTACGCATGGTGGTTAGCATAAATGCTTCACAGCTCCAGGGTCCCAGGTTCGATTCCCGGCTGGGTCACTGTCTGTGTGGAGTCTGCACGTCCTCCCCCTGTGTGCGTGGGTTTCCTCCGAGTGCTCCGGTTTCCTCCCACAGTCCAAAGATGTGCGGGTTAGGTGGATTGGCCATGCTAAATTGCCCGTAGTGTCCTAATAAAAGTAAGGTTTGGGGGGGGGGGGGGTGTTGTGGGGTTACGGGTATGGGGTGGATACGTGGGTTTGAGTAGGGTGATCATGGCTCGGCACAACATTGAGGGCCGAAGGGCCTGTTCTGTGCTGTACTGTTCTATGTTCTATGAGTGCTCTTATCTCACCAATCTGCTCATTATAAAGCCAATAATGTTGAGCACAATGCATGATCGTTGCTGAAACGGAACTGCAAGACTAAGAGACTAAATGTTAAATGAGCTCAGGTCACTCGGAGATGAATTGTGAGACTCTGCGGACTAGAATAGTCTTGCCGACTTCTGTCTGGCGGTGGGAAGCACCCAGAAATTATGGGCTGGATTCTCCGGTTACACCAGCCGCATATTTCTCGGTAGCACTGGAGGCGGGATTCTCTACTCCCAGATTTCCCCACACCGGGGTCCACTGCCGCCGGGAACAGAGAATTCCGGCCTTTAAGGACTGAACTGAATTTGCCCGCCACATAACCTTTACAATACTGTATATCTAAGGATTTGAAAATGTTGTGTGGAGTATTTACTGCCGTTGCAATTCCATGTTGGGATGAGGCCATTGCTGGCATTTATTACCCATCCCTAGTTACCCTGGGAAGGTGATGGGACACCTCGAACCACTGAAAGTGCTTTTTAGTGAACCTTGTAGTCTTGAGTATGTTAACAGCAAGTCTTAATGAACAACTCATAACTATACACATATAAGCGATAGAGGGCATGAGGTTAACTTAGTCTCTACACGTCTCTGTCCATCTCTAGGCTGACCCCTGGGCTCTGGATCCTGTGCTTTCTTACCTCATTTTGTGAGGCGGTTCTCTGCTCAGTCTCACGTTAACCCTTTGTGCACAAGACCCCACGATTACAGCTTAGATGCGGATGAGTGACTTAATCGGCCATTTCAGAGGGCAGTTATGAGTCAGCCCCCTCGATGCGGGACTGGAGTCACATATCGGCCAGTCTGGGTAAGGGGGGGCGGGGGTTTCTTCCGAATGAACGCTCGACCTCAGCACATTCCCCTGCTCTATCCCCGTCACCCCCGCCCAGCTTTTGGACACTGAGGGGCAATTTATCATGGCCAATCCGCCTCGCCTGCACATCTTTGGACTGCGGGAGGAAACCGGAGCGCCCGGAGGAAACCCACGCAGACACGGGGAGAACGTGCAGACTCCGTGCAGACAGTCACCCAAGATCGGAATCGAACCCGGGTCCCTGGCGCTGTGAGGCAGCAGTGCCAACCACTGCGCCGCCGTGACGTCCCAGTAGATGGATGGAATGTTAAAAAGAATAGAGAGGGGGTGTGATGCACTATCAATTACGACGAGACGAGAGTAGAGAGTAATCGAGGCTTTATTAAGCAGAGATGTGTAGCCTCCTGCAGCTGCTGCCGAAATGGCTGCAGCTCGGTGAGCACACACATTTATACTCCGCCTACTGGGCGGAGCCAGCAGGCAGGGTCAGTACCCCCCGTACCTGTAGTACAGGAGCCTTACCGTATCACCTCTCATATATGTATTATACAAACAGTGGTGACTACCACAGGGTGTGTAAGATGGAGGAAAAATATCTTTTGATCCTGGTTTTTATCTCCGGTTAGGTGCAAGCGGACCTGCCGGAATTTCCCAGCTTCCTCTGTTCCTGCTCCAGATTCCAGCTTCATTTTAGATTTATGCCCCAATCTGATTGCTGCATGGTTGCTCTTCCTGGGAATATATTTGTTCAAAACTCAATGCAGTTTCTCAAATGGCACATGCGAGACTGAACCAATTCACTGTATGAGATGTCCAACAACATTAAAAAAAAATTTGCAATTATGTAGCACCTAACGGTTGGACATCTCGAAGTGCTTCGCAGCCAATTAGGTGCTTCGCAAGTTAGTTGTTGTAATACTAAAAAAGCAACAGCCAATTTGTGCACAGCGAGATTGCCTGCTTTTGTGATGTGGATTGAGGGATGAATGTTGGCCCGGACATCAGGGAGCACTCCCCTGCTCGTCTTCAATATAGTATCACGGTGCCTTTCACATCCCTGTGGTCGGCAGATGGGGGTCTCAATTTAACTTCTCAATGAAAAGACAGCACCTCCGACAGTGCAGCACTCCCTCAGTACTGACCCTCCGACAGTGCAGCACTCACTCAGTACTGACCCTCTGACAGTGCAGCACTCCCTCAGTACTGACCCTCTGACAGTGCAGCACTCCCTCAGTACTGACCCTCTGAGAGTGCAGCACTCCCTCAGTACTGACCCTCTGACAGTGCGGCACTCCCTCAGTACTGACCCTCTGACAGTGCAGCACTCCCTCAGTACTGACTCTCTGACAGTGCAGTACTCCCTCAGTACTGACCCACTGACAGTGCTGCACTCCCTCAGTACTGGCCCTCGAACAGTGCAGCACTCCCTCAGTACTGACCCTCTGACAGTACAGTACTCACTCAGTACTGACCCTCTGACAGTACAGTACTCACTCAGTACTGACGCTGTGTCAGTGCAGCACTCCCTCAGTACTGACTCTCTGACAGTGCAGTACTCCTTCAGTACTGACCCTCTGACAGTGCAGCACTCCCTGAATACTGACCCTCTGACAGTGCAGTACTCCCTCAGTACTGACCCTCTGACAGTGCAGCACTCCCTCAGTACTGACCCTCTGAGAGTGCAGCACTCTCTCAGTACTGACCCTCCAACAGTGCAGTACTCCCTCAGTACTGACCCTCCCACAGTGCAGCATTCCCTCAGTACTGATCTTCTGACAGTGCAGCACTCCCTCAGTACTGACCCTCCGACAGTGCAGCACTCCCTCAGTACTGACCCTCTGACAGTGCAGCACTCCCTCAGAACTGACCCTCTGACAGTGTAGTACTCCCTCAGTACTGACCCTCTGACAGTACAGTACTCACTCAGTACTGACGCTATGTCAGTGCAGCACTCCCTCAGTGCTGACCCTCTGACAGTGCAGCACTCCCTCAGTGCTGACCCTCTGACAGTGCAGCACTCCCTCAGTACTGACCCGTACTGACCCTCTGACTGTGCAGCACTCCCTCAGTACTGACCCTCTGACAGTGCAGCACTCCCTCAGTGCTGACCCTCTGACAGTGCAGCACTCCCTCAGTACTGACCCTCTGACAGTGCAGCACTCCCTCAGTGCTGACCCTCTGACAGTGCGGCACTCCCTCAGTACTGACCCTCTGACAGTGCAGCACTCCCTCAATACTGACCCTCCGACAGTGCAGCACTCCCTCAGTACTGACCCTCTGACAGTGCGGCACTCCCTCAATACTGACCCTCTGACAGTGCAGCACTCCCTCAGTACTGACCCTCTGACAGTGCAGCACTCCCTCAGTACTGACCCTCTGACAGTGCAGCACTCCCTCAATACTGACCCTCCGACAGTGCAGCACTCCCTCAGTACTGACCCTCTGACAGTGCGGCACTCCCTCAATACTGACCCTCTGACAGTGCAGCACTCCCTCAGTACTGACCCTCTGACAGTGCGGCACTCCCTCAGTACTGACCCTCTGACAGTGCAGAACTCCCTCAGTACTGACCCTCTGACAGTGCGGCACTCCCTCAGTACTGACCCTCGAACAGTGCAGCACTCCCTCAATACTGACCCTCTGACAGTGCAGTGCTCCCTCCGTACTGCACAGGAGTCTCAACCTCGATTAACCACCAAGTTACCAATGCATGCTACCTATTCTAAAACGTTATTACCTGCTCTTATGATATTTAGCTGTGTTTCTGTGGTGAAAATTACCATTGAACTTTCCTATGTCAACAGTCACAACATGGCCGCAGGCTCTGACCACTTTGGTAGTATTTTGGCGCAAGTTGCCAGATACCTTCCTGGCGGCTAAGTCACTGGGGGAGGGGGGGGGGGACCTCAGATACATCAGCTGACTGCTGGCAGAGACATCGGCAATTCACAAATAAATACACGGACGTTGTGCCCACGTGGTATTGGAGAACGTGTTTTCCTTCTTACCTGGATCCTCTCGTCCAAACTGGTTACAGGGGAAAGCTAAAACAGTGAATGAGGAATGGCAGAGTTTATCCATCAGGGCATTCAGTTTGTGGAACTGTTGAATAAAGAGGAAGAGGAATAGAATCCGGAGTTAGAACTTGTCCAAACCTATCCAGATAAAATAGACCAAAGCTATGGCCTTGATGCCATAACAGTCCTAGATCCAGCTATATACTCATCTGTGTATCACTCATCCAAACATTACTTAACAGGTGAGGACATTCTCTTAGCGCCAATAGTTTGAAGAATAGACAGTTATGTAGTGTTAATGTCATAGAATCCCTACAGTGCAGAGGAAGGCCATTCGGCCCATCGAGTCTATAGCGATCCACCAAAAGAGCACCCTACCCAGGCCCACTCCCTCACCTGTCCCTGTTTCCCCACCTAACCTTTGGACACTAAGGGGCAATTTATCGTGGCTAATCCACCTAAGCTGCACATCTTTGGACAGGGAGGAAACCGGAGCACCCGGAAGAAACCCACGCCCACACGGGGAGAAGGTGCAATCTCCTCGCAGACCGACACCCGTGGCCGGAATTGAACCCGGGTCCCTGGCGCTGTGAGGCAGCAGTGCTAACCACCGTCCCGCCCGCTGTCACTGGGCTAGTGACCCAAAGGCCCAGGCTAACACCCTGGGGACATGAGTTCAAACCCCACCATGGCAGTTGGAGGAATTTAAATGGACTCAATAAGCCTGGAATATAAAGCTGGTGTCAGTAATGGCGATCATGAAACTTACCTGGTTCTCTGATATTTCGGGAAGGAAATCTGCCAACCTTACCTGGCCTGGCCTACATGGGACTCCAGACCCACAGCAGGGTAGTTGGCTCTGAAATGATCGAACAAACCTCTCAGTTCAAGGGCAATTAAGGATGGGTAACAAACGCGAGGCATCGCATAAAAGGATCAAAAATAACATTAGGTATTTGGATTCACTAAGAGAGATGCTCACTTGGAGAGATAGTGCAGGAATGATGGGCTGAATGGCCTCCTTGTCTGCTGTACAGATTCTGAAACCTCAGAATGTAGCTTTATTCCTAAACCTTGACTCAACGTTCTATTGAAGTAATGATCCTCAATACTGACCATTGGAGATGTTCCTTACCTGAGGTATCGTTGACCCTCAAAATGCGGCCACGTTGGTGACCAGCAGAATCTTCCCCCGATACTGTCGCAGAGACAGGGTTGCCCCGTCCAGCGTCCTCACTGTAAAATCATGCACCGAATCAGCTGGTTCTTCCTGGGCAGAAAGCGGCAGAGAAACGTCCAACAGAGACATCATCAGCAGTAAGAATAACTCCCCGGACGTTTCTGTCTCTCTCTCTCTCTCCCTCCCGCTCCTGTTCCCTGCCCCCTCCTGGACCACCATCCCCCACTTCCCCAGCGTCTGATTATTCTGCCTCAGTGACTCCATAGATCTGCTATTGTGCTGTGATTGACTGGGCTTCCTGCACACTCATCACTCTGTCAGATGTGTACATTTCAATGAACAATCTTTGGATCTTGTATAAACCTATTTATGCGAGTCGGCAAGAGAGAGATTGATTAAAAAAAAGAGAGGGAAAGAAAAACACAGTCAGGGACTTGCAGGTTAGAGGCTAGGAATCCTGTGGTAAGTAACTCACCTCTTGACTCCTCAAAGCCAGTCCACCATCTACAAGGCACAAGTCAGAAGTGTACAGGAATACTCTCCACTTGCCTGGATGACTGCAGCTCCAACAATACTCAAGAAGCTCGACACCATCCAGGGCAAAGCAGCCCCGCTTGCTTGCTCCCCCTTCCACAAACATTCACTCCCTCCAACTCCAATGAACAATGGCAGTCGTATGGACCATCTACAAGATGCACTGCAGTAACTTGCCAAGGTCCCTGAGTCAGCACCTTCCAAACCCACGGCCGCTACCATCTAGAAGGTCAAGGGTAGCAGATACCTGGGAATACCACCACCTGGAGGTTCCCCTCCAAGTCACTCACCACCCTGATTTGGAAATATATCGGCCGTTCCTTCACTGTCGCTGGGTCAAAATCCTGGAACTCTCTCCCTAACAGCACTGTGGGTGTACCTACACCTCAAGGACTGCAGCGGCTCAAGTATTCAGCACGGTGACGCAGTGGCTAGCACTGCTGCCTCACGGTGCCGAGGTCCCAGGTTCGATCCCGGCTCTGGGTCACTGACCGTGTGGAGTTTGCACATTCTCCCCGTGTTTGCGTGGGTTTCGCCCCCACAACCCAAAAGATGTGCAGGCTAGGTGAATTGGCCACGCTAAAGTGCCCCTTAATTGGAAAAAATGAATTGGGTAGATTCATAGATTCATAGAATTTACAGTGCAGAAGGCGGCCATTCGGCCCATCGAGTCTGCACCGGCTCTTGGAAAGAGCACTCTACCCAACCGCACACCTCCACCCTATCCCCATAACCCAGTTACCCCACCCAACACTAAGGGCAATTTATCACGGCCAATCCACCTGACCTGCACAACTTTGGACTGTGGGAGGAAACCGGAGCACCCGGAGGAAACCCACGCACATTAAATTTATACTCTAAATTTATTTATTTTTTTTAAATTCAGCCCACCACCACCTTCTCAAGGGCACTTAGAGATGGGCAGTAAATGCTGACCTAGCCAGCGACTTCATATCCCATAGATAAATAAAACATTTCCAAAGCACATCTTGGAAATGGCCAAAGCCTATACCACGTCCAATGAGCTACCTTGAAATGCAAACACTGCTGCCATGTCAGTAACTGTAGCAGGCGGATTGTGTGGCAATATCAGCCGCCAACTGCAAGAAGGTGAATGAGAGAAGCCGGTTCCGGCTTGCTGATGTTGCTCGCAGTGGGGAAGAGTTGGCAGCGACGAGAGAACTCCTTCCAACAATGCCACGGGACCCTTTACCATCCATCACAAACAGCCAGAGAGGGCACACCCCAAACCCGGCAAGGCGGCATCCTCGGGGCCTCACGATAGCATGGTGGTTAGCATCAATGCTACACAGCTCCAGGGTCCCAGGTTCGATTCTCGGCTGGGTCACTGTCTGTGTGGAGTCTGCACGTCCTCCCCGTGTGTGCGTGGGTTTCCTCCGGGTGCTCCGGTTTCCTCCCACAGTCCAAAGATGTGCGGGTTAGGTGGATTGGCCATGCTAAATTGCCCGTAGTGTAAGGTTAATGGGGGGATTGTATACGGGTTACGTGGGTTTAAGTAGGGTGATCATTGTTCGGCACAACATCGAGGGCCGAAGGGCCTGTTCTGTGCTGTACTGTTCTATGTTCTATGTCTAAGGGCCAGCATTCACCCGGTGCGTGACCTTTGTTGTCGGGGTCATCGATGTGAGGGTTGCATTGCCGGCCGATGAGAATCCCCTCCAGGTCAAATAGCCTGTAAACATTCAATTGCTCACAGTGGGGAAATAGCTGAGGCAACAGGCAGTTAATTGACGGGAATAAATCCCGTGCAAAGAATCAGAGTTGGGAACCCTCCCAAAACGGGAGTGACTTTGAGTTTATTTTCAACAGTCAACCATTAAGATGTGGACGATCAAAGACTTATGAGAAAAACACCGAAACAGCAAACCACTGACCTCCTCGTGGACAATAAGTTGCTGATGTGTTTTGGAATCGATTCATCTTGTTTAAAACAAAAAAAAAAAAATCATTAGAAACGCAAGTTTGCCTCCAGACCTGTTTCTACCTATCGAAGCGATTCATCTTGCCTTAGTCAGGATTTGCAGTCTGGGACAATAAAACCTGGAATCTGATGGTTTGTGAAGCTCGTGCACCCGTTTCCTGCTGAGTTTGCAGCTTCTGTGTCTCTGAAATCAACCATCGCTGTCAATTCACAGCGTGCCCCAGAATATTCCACCTCTTTTGTTCGTAGAAACTGCTGCCTTGGGCTTTCTCTCTGCTGCTCGCTCAGCACATTCACTGTCGGTTGGCATACATTTTACTCATTAGCTGTGCTTGCCCTCTCTCCCGATTGATGCGCTAACAATTGCACACAAAGGCACGAATCGGTACAAGAGAGGCTTTATTACCGTGAGATGTTATTCCCTCGACTGCAGCTGGTAGAATGGCAGCTCAGGAGAGCTCATGAATATTTATACTGCTCCCTGTGGGCGGAGCTAGCCAGCAAGGGCTTACCGACAAACCTGTAATACAGGTACTGTTGTACATCCCCTAATACAGGCACACACACATATATACAGTGGTAGATTACCACATTCACCCCCTGTTAAGAATGAGTCCGGCGGGGGTGAAGTGAAACTATTATACATAAGCAGTGATTTATTTACAGAGGGGGGGGGGGAGAAAAAAATCAAGTGTCCATCTTGCAATCCGGTGCCCGTCATAGGTTGAGTCTGTCCGGTGGTCTGACGGTTCGTTGAGAGCGACGCAGCAGCGGTGGCGACCTCTGCACAGGCGATGTCGGCGTCGACGGCATCGGCGGTGGCGGTGTTGGTGCTGGCCAGATGCTGGACGACTCCGGGAGCGTGCCACAATCTTCCATGTCCTCTCGTGTGGGCAGGGGAACGAGGGATGGACCTGGTGGGGCTGATTTGGGGGCGCCGGGGAAAGGGATGGTGGGGCGTGGGATCGGCACTCGAGGGAGCCAGGTCCCTGAGCGAGACAGTATCCTGGCGGCCGTCGGGGAACTCCACATAGGCATTCATAGAATTTACAGTGCAGAAGGAGGCCATTCGGCCCATCGAGTCTGCACCGGCTCTTGGAAAGAGCAACCCTACCCAAGGTCAACACCTCCACCCTATCCCCATAAACCAGTAACCCCACCCAACACTAAGGGCAATTTTGGACACTAAGGGGCAATTTAGCATAGCCAATCCGCCTAACCCGCACATCTTTGGACTATGGGAGGAAACCGGAGCACCCGGAGGAAACCCACGCACACACGGGGAGGATGTGCAGACTCCGCACAGACAGTGACCCAAAACGGAATCGAACCTGGGACCCTGGAGCTGTGAAGCATTTGTGCTATCCACAATGCTACCGTGCTGCCCTACCCATACTGGGGGTTCGCGTGGAGCAGGCGTACCCTGTCCACCAGAGGGTCTGCCTTGTGGGCACTGATATGCCTACGAAGTACAAAGAACAAAGGAATTTACAGCACAGGAACAGGCCCTTCGGCCCTCCCAGCCTGCACCAATCCAGATCCTTTATCTAAACCTGTCTCCTATTTTCCAAGGATCTACTTCCCTCTGTTGCCGCCCGTTCATATACCTGTCTAGATGCCTCTTAAATGATGCTATTGTGCCCGCCTCTACCACCTCCGCTGGTAAAGCACAAGTAGGACCGGCCCTGGAGCTGCGAGCCACATCGGGAGCGACACGCCGGATGTAGACTTCCTAGGGAAGGTAAAAACACGTTCATGGGGTGTGTTGTTAGTCGCGGTGCACAGCAGTGACCAAATGGAGTGGAGTGCATCAGGGAGGACCTGCTGCCAGCGAGCGGCTGGGAGGTTCCTGGACCGTAGGGCCAGCTGGACGGCCCTCCATACCGTCCCTTTCTCCCTCTCTACCTGCCCGTTTTCCCGGGGGTTGTAGCTGGTCGTCCTGCTGGAGGCGATACCCCTGCTGAGCAGGAACTGACGCAGCTCATCGCTCATGAACGAGGATCCCCTGTCGCTGTGGATGTAGTCGGGGAAACCGAACAGAGCGAATATGGAATCAAGGGCCTTGATGACGGTGGCAGACGTCATATCCAGGCATGGGATGGCGAAGGGGAACCTAGAGAATTCATCGACCACACTAAGGATGTAGGTGTTGCAGTCGGTGGAGGGAAGGGGCCCTTTGAAGTCCACGCTGAGGTGTTCAAAGGAGCGGGACGCTTTCACCAGGCGGGCGCGGTCTGGCCGGTAGAAGTGCGGCTTGCACTCCGCACAGATCTGGCAGTCTCTGGTGACTGTCCGTACTTCCTCGACGGAGTAGGGCAGATTGCGGGCTTTGATTAGGTAGTACAACCGAGTGACCCCCGGATGGCAAAGGCTCTCATGCAACGCACGGAGCTGGTTCACTTGTGCGCTGGCACATGTACCTCGGGAGAGGGAGTCTGTGGGCTCATTGAGCTTGCCGGGGCGATACAAAATCTCGTAATTATAGGTGGAGAGCTCGATTCTCCACCGCAAGATTTTGTCGTTTTTGATCTTGCCCCGCTGCGTGTTGTTGAACATGAAGGCTACCGACCGTTGGTCAGTGAGGAGGGTGAACCTCCTGCCGGCCAGGTAATGCCTCCAGTGCCGCACCGCTTCAACGATTGCCTGGGCCTCCTTTTCAACAGAGGAATGTCGAATTTCGGAGGCGTGGAGGGTCCGGGAAAAGAATGCCACGGGTCTGCCTGCCTGGTTTAGAGTGGCGGCAAGGGCGACATCTGAAGCGTCGCTCTCTACTTGGAAGGGCAGTGACTCGTCTACTGCGTGCATACCAGCCTTGGCTATGTCAGGGCGAATATGGGCGAAGGCCTATTGTGCCTCGGCCGTGAGGGGAAATTGCGTGGACGGGATCAGTGGGCGGGCCTTGTCCGCGTATTGCGGGACCCACTGGGCGTAGTAAGAAAAGAACCCCAGGCATCGTTTGAGAGCGGGGCAGTGGGGGAGGGGAAGCTCCATGAGGGGGCGCATGCGGTCGGGGTAGGGCCCCAGTAGTCCGTTTTGGACTACGTAGCCGAGGATGGCTAAGCGGTCTGTGCTGAACACGCACTTCTCCTTGTTATAAGTGAGGTTGAGGAGAGATGCGGTGTGGAGAAATTTGGCAAGGTTGGCGTCATGGCCCTGCTGGTCGTGGCTGCAGATGGTGACATTGTCTAAGTACAGAAACGTGGCCCGCAGTCCGTACCGGTCAACCATTCGGTCCATTTCTCGTTGAAATACCGAGACCCCGTTAGTGACGCCGAAGGGAACCCTAAGAAATTGATAGAGCCGACTGTTCGCCTCGAAGGCAGTGTAGGGACGGTCCGATTTACGGATGGGGAGCTGGTGGTCGGCGGATAATACCCTCCCGAAGCAGCCGCTGGACTTCGGACCTGATGAAGGTCTTGTCCTGGTTGCTGTACCGTCTGCTCCTGGTGGCGATGGGCTTGCAATCTGCAGTCAGATTGGCAAAGAGGGAGGGAGGGTCAACGTTGAGGGTCGTGAGGCCGCAAATGGTGAGTGGGGGTAGGGGTCCGCTGAATTTGAGGGTGAGGCTCTGGAGGTTACATTGGAAGTCCAGGCCCAGTAAAAGTGTCGCACAGAGGTTGGGGAGAACGTACAGGCGGAAACGGCTGAATTCCACTCCTTGCACAGTGAGTTTGACCAGACAGAAACCCCGGATCGGGACAGAGTGGGATCCGGACGCCAGGGAGATCCGCTGGTTGGCGGGATGGACCGCGAGGGAGCAGTGCCTTACCGTGTCCGGATGGATGAAGCTATCGGTGCTCCCGCAGTCAAGTAGGCAGTAGGTCGTGTGGCCGTTGATGAGCACCGTCGTTGAAGCGGTAGCCAGGTTGCGAGGACAGGATTGGTCGAGCGTCATGGAGGCGAGTAGCGGACGATCGACCGAAGAGTCCGAAGAGTAGCGGCAGCGACCCGGGTCCCGTGGTCCAGTCCCGAGGGGAGGACAAAATGGCGGTGTCCGAAGTACCTGCGGGGAAGAAGATGGCGGCGCCCATGCAGCGCACGTGGCGGGACGGGGCAAGATGGCGGCGGCCACTGGTCACACGTGGAGTCGGGGAGGAAGATGGCGGCGCCCATGGTGCGCACATTGCGGGGGCGGCGAAAGATGACGGCGACCATTGATCGCACGTGGACCTGGGGGAAGAAGATGGCGGCACCCACTGGTCGCACATGGCCCTGGGAGCAGCGGACGGCTGGGCCCATTGCGCGATCGGCTAGGGAGAGGGGGAGAGGTCAGGCGCAATTGCGGCAACTGTGCAGGGCTAACGCACTGCTGCAAAGTGGCCTTTCTTGCCACAGGATTTGCAGGCCGTGGCGCGGGCCGGGCAGCGCTGGCGGGGTTGCTTCTGCTGGCCGCAGAAGTAGCAGTGGGGGCCCCCAGGGTGCGCGGTGTGGCGAGCAGTGCAGGCATACTGCGTGGGAGCGGCCCCGATCGGGGGGGGTCGGTTGCGGGGTTCACGAGGGGTAGGATGGGTGGGCCGCGCGATAGGATGTGTGGGTGTGGTAGGATTGCACGTTACGGGAAGCGACCGTCATAGAGAGCGCTAAAGTCTAGATCGAGCGCGGCCCCTTCCAGCAGTCGTTGCCGGATGGGGTCCGATGAAATACCCGTCACAAAGGCATCTCGCATGAGGAGGTTGGAATGTTCCGTGGCTGTGACGGCCTGGCACTCGCAGTCCCGTACTAGAGGGATAAGGGCCCGCCAGAAGTCCTCAATCGACTCACCCGGTTGCTGGACGCGAGTGGAGTACATGCCTCGCAAACAGAGTGTTCGACGACTGGACGTAATTTTCTTTGAGCAGTTCCATAGCACGGGCGTAGTTCGGCGCGTCCTGTATCAGCGGGAACACGCTGGAGCTCAACCTTGAGTAGAGCAGTTGAACTTTCTGAGCTTCCGATGGTGTAGGGTCCGCTGAAGTGATGTAGGCCTCGAAGACAGCCAGCCAGTGGTTAAAGTCTTTCCTGGCATTCGGCGATTGCGGATCCAGCTGCAGGCGGTCGGGTTTAATTCGGATGTCCATGATGTGGGAAATCTCACGGTAATAAATTGATGCGCTAACAATTGCACACAAAGATACGAATCGGTACAAGAGAGGCTTTATTATCGTGAGATGTTATTCCCTCGACTGCAGCTGTAGAATGGCAGCTCAGGAGAGCTCATGAATATTTATACTGCTCCCTGTGGGCGGAGCTAGCCGGCAGGGGCTTACCGACAAACCTGTAATAGAGGTACTCTTGTACATCCCCTAATACAGGCACACACATATATATATATACAGTGGTGGATCACCACACCGATGTTCTAACCAGCAACATGTCACCCGGTAGCACTGCTTCACCTGTTGTGAGTTCAGATCCCACTCCAGAGTCTTGCGCAGAGGTGCGCAGTACTGAGGGAGTGCCGCGCTGCTAAAGGTGCTGCTTTTTGGATCAGATGGGGCAACACAGTAGCATGGTGGTTAGCATAAATGCTTCACAGCTCCAGGGTCCCAGGTTCGATTCCCGGCTGGGTCACTGTCTGTGTGGAGTCTGCACGTTCTCCCCGTGTCTGCGTGGGTTTCCTCCGGGTGCTCCGGTTTCCTCCCACAGTCCAAAGATGTGCGGGTTAGGTGGATTGGCCATGATAAATTGCCCGTAGTGTCCTTAAAAGTAAGGTTAAGGGGGGGGGGGGGGGGTTGTTGGGTTACGGGTATAGGGTGGATACGTGGGTTTGAGTAGGGTGATCATTGCTCGGCCCAACATCGAGGGCCGAAGGGCCTGTTCTGTGCTGTACTGTTCTATGTTCTATGTAGATGTTTGTTGAATCCGCAATAAGCAGAACGCACAGTCGAAGGCAGAAATTAAAGAACAGGTTTATTCCAATACTCCTCCACTCCCCTAAGGGTCTCCGTCCCCGACCTGCAGCTAGGCCGGGATTTTTATACAACTGGGGCTCTCCTGGTAAAGGGGTAACCCCACCCCCTTAAACGGGAAGTCCTGCCTGCCAAAGGGCCAGTTCATATTCCGGGGAGGTCATGGGAAATCGTATGGTCCTGATTCCTGGACCTCCATTGGGGTTATAACAATGTTAAACCCGGGGCCTCGTCTGTCCTCTCGGGCGCGTATAGAAGCTCCTGTGCCCTCTGTTCCGTAGACGGCCAGGGAAGTTCCGAGGTGTGTGTTTTGAGTACAGCCAAGGAGCTACATCTGAATCCGTCTAAACTTAGGAAATGGGACAGCCTGCCTACGCACAGCAAGACTCCACACGCAGCGATCTGACTTTGGTGGTGCTGGTGGAAGGGCATGAATGTTGGTTGAACGCAAGAGCGAGGAGGCTACGTTAAGTTGGTACAAAATACTGGTTCAGCCTTAACTGGAGTATTACATCCCAGCTCCGGGCACCACGCCTTTACAAAGATGGTAAGAAGTCTTACAACACCAGGTTAAAGTCCAACAGGTTTGTTTAAAACACGAGCTTTCGGAGCGCAGCTCCTTCCTCAGGTGAATGCTCATTCACCTGAGGAAGGAGCTGCGCTCCGAAAGCTAGTGTTTGAAACAAACCTGTTGGACTTTAACCTGGTGTTGTAAGACTTCTTACTGTGCCCACCCCAGTCCAACGCCGGCATCTTCACATCTTTACAAAGATGTGAAGGCGTTGGAAGAGAGCACAGTAAGACGTCTTACACTAGGTTAAAGTCCAACAGTTTGTTTCGAATCACTAGCTTTCGGAGCACAGCTCCTTCATTAGGTTGGAAGAGAGTGCAGAGAAGATTCACAGGAATGATTACAGGGATGAAGACCTTTGGTTATGTATGTGGAGTGGAGAAGTTCGGACTGTTTACCGTGGAGAAGAACATAGAATCCCTACAGTGCAGAAAGAGGCCATTCAGCCCATCGGGTCTGCACTGACCCTCTGAAAGAGCACCTTACATCCCCGCCCTATGCCTGTAACCCTGCCCAACCTTTTTGTTTGGTCACTAAGGGCAATTTATCACGGCCAATCCACCTAACAGCACATCTTTCGGGACTTGTGGGAGGAACCCGGAGCGCCCGGAGGAAGCCCACGCACACACGGGGAGAACGTGCAGACTCCGCACAGACACTGACCCAGCGGGGAATCGAACCTGGGACCCTGGCGCTGTGGGGCAGCAGGGTGAGAGGTGATGTGGGTGACAGATTTCCCCCCCCCAGGCCTGGGCCACACATACTGGGCGGTCCCTGGCGCTCAGACTCGGGGCTGCGGCTGTTCCACCGCGCGGCCACCAGAGAGCGCACCGACCCTGCAGGGGAGCCGGGGGCGGGGAAGCTGAGAGCGGTGACACCGAGCGGAAGTGATGGCGGGGGACCCGGGGCGCGGTGACACCGGGCGGAAGTGATGCCGGGGCGCGGAGCCACCGGGCGGAAGTGGTGGCGGGGTGAGTGTCATGGAGACAGGTGAGAGCAGCAGGTGAGGAGAAGCCAGCGCTGCACCGACTGACAGGACTGGGCCTGAGGGGGAGGAGGTGTCCCACCCCCTAAACCCTCTCCCTGGGGGGGCGGGGGGTGTCCCACCCTCTAAACCATCCCCGTGGGGCAGGTGTCCCACCCTCTAAACCATCCCCCTGGGGCAGGTGTCCCACCCTCTAAACCATCCCCCTGGGGCAGGTGTCCCACCCCCTAAACCCTCCCCCTGGGGCAGGTGTCCCACCCCCTAAACCCGTCCCCTGGGGGGGTGTCCCACCCCCTAAACCCTCCCCCTGGGGCAGGTGTCCCATCCCCTAAACCCTCCCCCTGGGAGGGGTGTCCCACCCCCTAAACCCTCCCCTTAGGGCAGGTGTCCCACCCCCTAAGTCAGGTGTCCCAACCCCGAAACCCTCCCCTTGGGGCAGGTGTCCCACCCCTTAAACCCTCCCCCTGGGTGGGGGGGGAGAGTAGGTGTCCCACCCCCTAAACCCTCCCCCTAAGGCAGGTGTCCCACCCCACGGTTAATAGAGATAGGGAAAAGGCCCGTTGATTCATCAAGCTGCCTACTCTCATGGTGGCAGGGTACCGTAATCCAGACATTTCTACCCTTCCTCCTCCACCTCCCCTCTTCCCGGAACCAGGTAGCCTGGGCAAGGTGTAAGTGCATGAGCAACAGGGAGAAGGGGAGAGGTTGTGTGGGGGTGGGGGGCGTGTCCATAAAACTCTCCTCGGATTTCACGCGTGAGAGATGTTAACAGTGAAGATTTTAAGCAGGCTTCCCACACGAGTGCCAGGATTAAACACCTTCCTCAACGGCGGATGCCAGGAATCTGAAAAGAACTCAGCGGGTCTGGCAGCGACTGTGGAGAGAGAAACAGGAGCGAAGGTTCCGGGTTCGCGAGACGTCTTCAGAGCTGAAGAGAGGGAGAAACGTGATTTTGGGCCACGGACAAACAAAGATTCTGTGGTCGGGGTGGGGGACTAAGCTTGTCACCGATGAAAATAAACCGAACGTGTGAACAACGAATGTTTTGCAAATCGTGTAGAGAGAAATGGACTTTTGATATCTGATCTATATTGTATTTCCGGAGAGACTGATTGTTTTTCATTTGTTCATGGTATGTGGCCATTACTGGAGAGGCAAGCTTTGTTGCCCATTCCTAATTGCCCTTGAGAGCAGGTCAGAGTCTTGGAATTGCTGTGCGTCTGGAGTCACGTGTAGGCCAGACCGGGTAAGGATGGCAGATTTCCTCCCCTACAGGGACATTAGTGAACCAGATGGGTTTTTACAACAATCGATGATAGTTTCACGGACGCCATTATTGAGACTAGCTCCACATTCAAGATTTTAATAACTGAATTTAAATTCCACCAGCTGCTGTGGAGGGACTAGAACCAGCAACCCCAGAACGTTAGCCTGGGCTGCTGGATTACTATAATCCAGTGACATTACCACTACGCCAGCATGCCCCAGCCTAACTATCAACATTTTAAACAAAAGCCCTTCCAGCTTTCTCAAACATCCCATGCTGCTGTCCCTCCTCCCTCTTAATCAGCTCAATTTATAAAGCAGATGGGCAGCAAGGTGGCCCAGTGGGTTAGCACCGCTGCCTCACGGCACTGAGGTCCCAGGTTCAATCCCGGCCCTGGGTCACTGTCCGTGTGGAGTTTGCACATTCTTCCCCGTGCTTGCGTAGGTTTCGCCTCCACAACCCAAAGATGTGCAGGGTAGGTGGATTGGCCACGCTAAACTGCCCCTTGATTGGACAAAATGAATTAGGCACTCTAAATTTATTTTAAAAAACATAAAGCTCATTGTTGTTTGTGGGATCTTGCTGTGTGTAATGTTGGCTGCTGTGAGTGGACTTTTGAAGCAGTAATTAATTGGTTGTGAAGGCCTTTGAGCCATCCCATGGACATGCTGTACATGAATGTAAGTGCTTCCTCGATTGGATTCCAGCCAGGAACCCGAGCTCAGTCTGGCCCTCCCTCCCTCCCTCCCTCTGCCTGTTTTCACTCTTCAGCTTCTTCTCTTTCTTTCGCCCTAGGTGCCAGCTTCTGGAGCTGCCCTGGGAGGATGTTCTGGTTCCCCACATCCTGTGCCACCTCCCACTGTGCCAGCTGGTCTGCCTACAGCGGGTCAGCAAACAGTTCCACACATTGATCCAGCTCTACCTGGCCAACTGCCACACTCTGGACACCTCGCAGGTAACTCGCCATGGGGCCATCACGCCTCCCTCCACAACCCATGGGGGGAGCGGTGGGAAGAAGCAAAATCAGTCGTAATTTTCAAAAAGGAATTGAAAAGGGAATAAAAAACTTGCAGGACCATGGCAAGGAGTGGTGGGGGACTGTATGGGGGGCTGTTTCACAGAGCTAGCATGGGTACAATGGGCCGAATCGTCTCCTTTTGTTGCTGTACGGCTCTCCAATTTCAGAACCAGGCCTGTGCTACTTGGGACGGGTGGGATATTCTCACTTGAAGACACGTCGGGCTTTTCTTGTCCCCGGTCATCCGCTCTTTGGTGTCTGGTGACAACTTTAGTCCTCCGGATGATTGGAGTCGAGGTGGAGGGGTCAAGGGTTAGAGTTCACAAGGTGAGAGTCTGCCTCTGTCAAGGTCCATGCGAGAGCGAGTCACCTCTGTTGTTAGTTTTGCTTCGGAGTGAGGGAATAGTGAGAGATGTTTTGACAGGCACACTTTCCCACTCTGGAGAACCCGTCAATCTCAGCTAGCCAGGGATTATTGTGTGAGACGACAGCCTGGACTGACTGAGCGATGCAGAACAGTCAACATCCAAACCATTGTGCTGCCCAACGCAAGAGCACTGTAACTGCAAATGATAACAGTCGGAGTGCAGAAGTTGAAAGAATTGCAAAGTAATTAATAGAAATAACAGATACCCAGGGAAATGTATACACTTAAGAATTGGCATTTGAATCATAGAATCATTACAGTGCAGAAGGAGGCCATTCGGCCCATCGAGTCTGCACCAACCCTCTGAAAGAGCACCCTACTTAGGCCCATCCCCCGTTTGACCCCAATAACCCATTAACCTAATCAATGGGTGGCACAGTCGCACAGTGGTTAGCACTGTTGCTTCACAACGCCAAGGACCTGGGTTCAATTCCCGGCTTGTGTCATTGTGCGGACTCTGCACGTTCTCCCCGTGTCTGCGTGGGTTTCCTCCGGGTGCTCCGGTTTCCTCCCACAAGTCCCGAAAGACGTACTGTTAGGTGAATTGGACATTCTGAATTCTCCCTCTGTGTTCTCGAACAGGCGACTAGGGGATTTTCACAGTAACTTCATTGCAGTGTTAATGTAAGCCTACTTGTGACACTAATAAAGATTATTATTATTACACATCTTTGGACACTGAGGGACAATTTATCATGACAAATCCACCTAACCTGCACATCTTTGGCCTGTAGGAGGAAACCGGAGGAAACCCACGGAGAAACGGGGAGAACGTGCAGACTGCGCATAGACAGTCAACCAAAGCTGGAATTTAACCCGGGTCCCTGGCGATGTGAGGCAGCAGTGCTAACCACTGTGCCGCCCTGTGGTTGTCTGTTAATTCTCTTGCACAACGGGGTGGCAGCCTTACCAAGGCAGCCTAGTGTTTTGCGTCTTACCGAGATGAAACAGCGCACGTTAACCCTTGTGAATACAAATGTTATTTGGAACTTGTAGCTTTAACTGTTAAAAAATGATTGAGCCTCTGCTTTCCACGGCTAGTTGTAGATGGGAGCAGGTGGAGAGTGCTGTGTGGGTATAAAAAGGCTGCCAATTGTGGATTGTGTGGCACCAGAGGGGGGAATGTCCTGGGTTTTACCGGTACTGCAGATGTGGCAAAAGGTGGCAGAGGGGATCTATAGCCATTCGAGGGGGAAGCTGGGTGCATACACGAGGGAGTAAACAGAAGGATATACCGATCGGGTGAGGTGAAGTGGTGTGGGAGGAGGGGGCTCATATGGTTGTTGCTAGCATTGATCACATGTCCATCACCGTGGCTAATCAGTGGCTAACTGGCGGGGTTGGGTCCAGAATGGAGTGCTCCATAGAGACAGGGAGGTGAGAAGTTTGAGCATTGGAGATGTTAATGCATGTTCTGTCCTCCTCTGATTTGATTTCAGGTCGGAGCTGTCGTTCCCCAACACGCCTTCTGCCGAATGCTGAGAGGCAACACGGTGCTGCACCACCTGCTTGTAGGGAGCTGCTCCGATTGGCTGACAGACAACGAGCTCTTGCCGGTGATTGGCCAGAACCATCACCTGGCGAAGGTTGACATCACAGGCTGCCGAGGCCTGAGCCGACAGTCGCTGGTGGCCTTGTCCCTCAGCTGCGCCAACCTGCAGCACCTCTCCCTCAGGCAGTGCGACTGGGTGGACCCCCTGTCCCTGCGCAGCCTGGCGGACCGCTGCGGCCGGCTGCTGTCAGTCGACCTGACCGCCTGCAAGCAGCTGAACGACGAAGCCGTCTGTTACCTGGTCCGCAAGTGCCGAAGGATCCAGTCACTTTCCCTGGCGGTCAACGCAAACCTCAGCGACAGCTCGGTGCAGGAGGTGGCGAGACAGTGCGCTGAGCTCGAACACTTGGATCTGACCGGCTGTCTCCGCCTCCGGAACGAGTGCATGAGGTAAAGAGCAAAGGGCTTCGACTGTCAAACATTCCTGCTCCCTTCTGGTTTTAAAACCTGTCCCTTATAAACGGTTTAGGGCCTGCAGGACACTCCTGCTGGGGATGGTGATGGAGTGGTTAAGTTACTGGACTGGGTATCTCACACTGGATTCATAATCAGGAGAAATTAATTCAAATCCTGTTTTGGCCATCCCAAACGAGTTTAAAACAATTTGGAAATTGTGTCGATACAGAGTGACCTGTGAAGCTGTTACATTGCCGTAAAAATCAAACTCGTTCACTATTGTCCCTCAGGGGAGGCAATCTGCCATTCTTCCCCGGTCTGACCTACATGTATAATAATAACATAAGAACATAAGAACTAGGAGCAGGAGTAGGCCATCTGGCCCCTCGAGCCTGCTCCGCCATTCAATTAGATCATGGCTGATCTTTTGTGGACTCAGCTCCACTTTCCGGCCTGAACACCATAACCCTTAATCCCTTTATTCTTCAAAAAACTATCTATCTTTACCTTAAAAACATGTAATGAAGGAGCCTCAACTGCTTCACTGGGCAAGGAATTCCATAGTTTAACAACCCTTTGGGTGAAGAAGTTCCTCCTAAACTCAGTCCTAAATCTACTTCCCCTTATTTTGAGGCTATGTCCCCTAGTTCTGCTGTCACCCGCCAGTGGAAACAACCTGCCCGCATCTATCCTATCTATTCCCTTCATAATTTTAAATGTTTTTATAAGATCCCCCCTCATCCTTCTAAATTCCAACGGGTACAGTCCAAGTCTACTCAACCTCTCCTCATAATCCAACCCCTTCAGCTCTGGGATTAACCTAGTGAATCTCCTCTGCACACCCTCCAGCACCAGTACGTCCTTTCTCAAGGAAGGAGACCAAAACTGAACACAATACTCCAGGTGTGGCCGCACTAACACCTTATACAATTGCAACATAACCTCCCTAGTCTTAAACTCCATCCCTCTAGCAATGAAGGACAAAATTCCATTTGCCTTCTTAATCACCTGTTGCACTTGTAAACCAACCTTCTGTGACTCATGCACTAGCACACCCAAGTCTCTCTGAACAGCGGCATGCTTTAATATTTTATCGTTTAAATAATAATCCCGTTTGCTGTTATTCCTACCAAAATGGATAACCTCACATTTGTCAACATTGTATTCCATCTGCCAGACCCTAGCCCATTCACTTAACCTATCCAAATCCCTCTGCAGACTTCCAGTATCCTCTGCACTTTTCGCTTTACCACTCATCTTAGTGTCATCTGCAAACTTGGACACATTGCCCTTGGTCTCCAACTCCAAATCATCTATGTAAATTGTGAACAATTGTGGGCCCAACACGGATCCCTGAGGGACACCACTAGCTACTGATTGCCAACCAGAGAAACACCCATTTATCCCAACTCTTTGCTTTCTATTAATTAACCAATCCTCTATCCATGCTACTACTTTACCCTTAATGCCATGCATCTTTATCTTATGCAGCAACCTTTTGTGTGGCACCTTGTCAAAGGCTTTCTGGAAATCCAGATATACCACATCCATCGGCTCCCCGTTATCTACTGCACTGGTAATGTCCTCAAAAAATTCCACTAAATTAGTTAGGCATGACTTGCCCTTTACGAACCCATGCTGCGTCTGCCCAATGGGACAATTTCTATCCAGATGCCTCGCAATTTCTTCCTTGATGATAGATTCCAGCATCTTCCCTATTACCGAAGTTAAACTCACTGGCCTATAATTTCCTGCTTTCTGCCTACCTCCTTTTTTAAACAGTGGCGTCACGTTTGCTAATTTCCAATACACCGGGACCACCCCAGAGTCTAGTGAATTTCGGTAAATTATCACTAGTGCATCTGCAATTTCCCTAGCCATCTCTTTTAGCACTCTGGGATGCATTCCATCAGGGCCAGGAGACCTGTCTACCTTTAGCCCCATTAGCTTGCCCATCACTCCCTCCTTAGTGATAACAATCCTCTCAAGGTCCTCACCTGTCGTAGCCTCATTTCTATCAGTCGCTGGCATGTTATTTGTGTCTTCCACTGTGAAGACCGACCCAAAAAACCTGTTCAGTTCCTCAGCCATTTCCTCATTTCCCATTATTAAAACTCCCTTCTCATCCTCTAAAGGACCAATATTTACCTTAGCCACTCTTTTTTGTCTTGTATATTTGTAAAAACTTTTACTGTCTGTTTTTATATTCTGAGCAAGTTTACTCTCATACTCTATCTTACTCTTCTTTATAGCTTTTTTAGTAGCTTTCTGTTGCCCCCTAAAGATTTCCCAGTCCTCTAATCTCCCAGCAATCTTTGCCACTTTATATGCTTTTTCCTTCAATTTGATACTCTCCCTTATTTCCTTAGATATCCACGGTCGATTTTCCCTCTTTCTTCCGTCCTTCCTTTTTGTTGGTATAAACCTTTGCTGAGCACTGTGAAAAATCGCTTGGAAGGTTCTCCACTGTTCCTCAACTGTTCCACCATAAAGTCTTCATTGTCTTATTTTCTTAAATTTAGAATGTCCAATTTGTTTTTCCATTTAAGGGGCAATTTAGCATGGCCAATCCACCTACCCTGTACATGAATGTAAAATGAAATGAAAATCGCTTATTGTCACAAGTAGGCTTCAAATGAAGTTACTGTGAAAAGCCCCTAGTCGCCACATTCCGGCGCCTGTTCGGAAAGGCTGTTACGGGAATCGAACCGTGCTGCTGGCCTGCTTGGTCTGCTTTCAAAGCCAGCGATTTAGCCCTGTGGTAAACAGCCCCAGCAGCATCTTTGGGTTGTGGAGGCAAAACCCACACAAACATGGGGAGAGTGTGTAAACTCCACACGGACAGTGTTCCAGAGCCAGGATCGAACCTGGGATCTCGGCGCCGTGAGGCAGCAAGGCTAACCCACTGCACCACCATTCTGCCCAGTAATCTTCATTGTCACAAGTGGGCTTACATTAACACTGCAATGAAGTTACTGTGAAAAACCCCTAGTCGCCACACACCGGCATCTGTTCGGGTATACAGAGGGAGAATTCAGAATGTCCAATCCACCTAACAGCACGTCTTTCGGGACTTGTGGGAGGAAACCGGAGCACCCGAAGGAAACCCACGCAGATACGGGGAGAACGTGCAGACTCCACACAGACAGTGACCCAACCCGGGACCCTGGAGCTATGAAGCAACAGTGCTAACCACTGTGTCACCATGTGACCCCAGTCCCACACCAGTGTCGTTGAGTCTCATCTGCTCTCTGAAATGGCCAACAAGCCACTCGGCTGTGTTAAACCGCTGCTTTCCCAGTCAAGCTAGCTTGAATACCCCATTATTTATTTTGAAATGAAGCTCAGCCTACACAATGGGTTCAGGATGAATGTCACGTGGTATTAAGGCGCTCGGAGTGTGGAGATTCCAGGCTTGATCCGATGGTGTCAGCCTGTATGGGGCAATGATAGGTCTCCTTATAATGTATGTGAAATAATTCATTGTTTGTCTTGTCCGTCATCCGCCCTCATTCCGAGGGTGGGCCGCACTGTGAACTATTTTTCTTCACTGATTTCTATTCTCTGTTGCCCTCACTGCCTCTCCCATAGAGAGGCCAGTCCACATTGTGTCATTATCCATCCACAGCACCGTGGCTCTTCCTTGTGCATTTTTTCCAGGTGTTTTGCCTTACCCCTCTCCCCAAACAACAATGAAAGTGATTAAATAGTTCTTGGCCCTGGGTCTGGAGAGCAAAAAGAGAAAAGCTCCCACTGATGCGGAAAGTTACCCAGTAACTCCCAGTGGAAATGGCTCCAGGGTGGTATCAGGCCCGATCGCAGTGCTTAGGGATTCCAGTCCCGTGGGAATTGTGTAGCATCACAAGGGGGCTCCTCCTAATCCTGCATAAATGAAGGCAAGGCAGATGTTTCCGCATGACATTTATTCAGTGTTTTCAGGATCCAGTAAAAGACACAAGTGCTTGCAAATGACTCGCGCTTAGATACGGGAAAGACTTTTCCTGTGTCTCTTTGTTACAGCAGTGACTGTGTTTCAGAAGAATCTCAGTGCCTGCCTTTTCTTTAGCGGTTTGTAGTTCACGTCAGCGACACGGTGGATCGTGCACGAGAAAAAGAACTCTCGAATCTTTTGTGTTTTCCAGGACAGTAGCAGAATATTGCACGAAGCTGCACTCGCTGAAAGTGAATCACTGTCACAACATCACTGAAGGGAGTTTGGAGGTTCTGCGCAAGAAGGGAGTGGACATTGACGTGCAGCCGCCCCTCCAGCGAGCACTTGTCCTCCTGCAGGATGTCGTGGGCTTTGCTCCATTTATCAACCTCCAGATTTGAACAGGACTCTTTGGGTGAACTGGTTCTTCGCCCCCCTTTCCACCCCACCCCACCCCCAACTCCCCAACACGCACACGACACTTATGGTGCTTATGTAAACTTAGATTAAAGTAGATGGTATAATACTTCAGCAGCAAACTGCTGATACTTTGTCAAACTTGCAACCATTCATAGCAATATTGGAATGAATCAAGACCAGTAACTGATAGGCCGAGTCCCTTTGTAAATGGTATTTGATATAGTGAGCTGATGAGAGTGGCTATGCTGTGCAGTGGTGGGGGCGAGGCAGTGTTACGATTGTGTACCCACATTGTCGATTCCTTTTCTTAAAGAAAAATTATTTTTATCCGGCCATGTATACTTTGAATATTAATCCTAAACTCACCAGAATCAAGAAATATTTCACTATTTAGACTTAGTTTTAAGTTTGTAAGAACTGACCCCGGGTAATATTCGATTAAATCCACACTGTACCTGCTCTGGGGTCACCGTTTCTGGATACACAGCCACTCGCAACGTTGGCTTAGCCCAGAAATGATGCAGATACAACACCAAGCAACTCCCCGAGACCAATTTTGTTATCATTTCTTTGAATGTCCTCAGAGAATCTATACAGGAGGCTGTCATTCGGCTCATTGTATGTATACTGGCCCAATTGAAAGAATTAGTGGCACTCTCACATGCTCCTGAGCCCACTGTCCTGCATTGTTCTTTTTCAAACCTGTATCCAATTCCCTAATGCATCTATACCCAGCACCCCTTCAGGTAGTGCTTTCGAGATCATGTAAAAAAGAAAAGAAATGCTTCTCAATCTCCTTCCTGGTTCTTTAAGATAATTATCTCCAATCTGTCTCCCCTAGTTACTAATAATAATTTCACATTTACTCTTTGAAGACCTCGCAATTTTGAATTAAATCTCCCCTAATTCCATCTGCTCGGAGAACAGTCCCAGCTTCTCTCGTCTCTCTCTGGTACCATTCTTGCCAGCCTTCCACCCCAGCCTCAGTGGAAGACCCAGCTCTGATTGGCAGACGTACATGCAGTGGCTTTGCCATGCCCGTCTCCCAGCTTAACATACGTATTGCCGAGTTATTTTAAACACTAAAGCGGCCAAACCTATTTATTTTATTTCTCTCAGTTTTCCGTCTCCACACAGGGGGTTGTGCGTCCAAACGCCGTTCCAGTACTTAGAAGGACCATCTAGGCTGGAACCTCAGTGCAATATTGAAGGGGTGCTACACGGTCAGTGATGCTGCCTTTCAGGTGAGACATTAACCTGAGACGTGATCTGGTGGACGTTAAAGATCCTATTTCAAAAGAGTAGGAACACCATCCCAGGCCTCCTTACCAATACGGGTAGGAAGAGTTCTTCAGGTGATCTGGCCAACCTTCGTTCCTCAAAGCTGGTCAACTGGTCATGGAAGGAACACTGATGTGTACAAATTGGCTGTTTCGTTTGGCAATAAATAATTGATTCGAAAAGAAGTGTAGTTGGCAATGAATCGCTCTGGAATAATGGGAAAATGAAAGAGGTATAAAGTTTTTATTTTCCTGCCTGAACAATTAAGCAGCGTTTAGAACTACTCGCCAACACCTTTCCCCGATCAAGTGCGCAGATTTGAACCCGTTATGGTTTTCTCAGCTGGGGTGATAGCATCAAGGCCACTGGGTGTCCTTGCTGTTTGCAGACTAGTATGGCTTGCTACTGGGCTGCGTTGGAAGGCCAACAGATAGTCGGGGCCTGGAGAAACATGTTACACCACACTGGGAAGGCTCTTTTGCTTGATGAACGTCAAACATTTCGAACAACAAACAGCAAAAATATTAAAACCCATTTTATTGTTCAGAAGCAACGTAGCAAATTTACAGAATGTAAACAGTAGTATCACAGGACGTAATATCTCACACACATTGCAAACAGCAGGGAACAGACTATTATAAAAACAAGGACGTTTAGTTTACATTACAGATTGCTTAAATTATTTCACAGACAAGTACAGTGATTTTAATAAAAGACCCTACCTCAGGCCTCAACTCATCCCCCTGAAGTTCAACATTGTGTACTTGGCTGACTTGATGTTATGAATCATCACATGCCACGTCGATGTCATTTAGTAGCATATATTAACCAAATTTCAGCTGGTGATGGACAACAGAGAAGTTAGTCGAGCCACATTTACAGAGGAAGCTTTCACCCTTGTTAGCTCGTGCATCGGTTAGGAGGCTAACAATATATTCAAACTTCCTTGCTACCATTATTTCACTGATCGTTACAAGTCTAGTAACAAACCAAAAACTTTAGCTCTATTAATACAAAATAAAATAATTTAAAAATTCCACCCGATAATTTTTTTTTCCTGATTGCAAAGTAGAAATCCAGTCTTTAAACGCGATGTGGCAAATAATTAATCCCGTTTGAGCCAACTCAAAGAAAGCTCAAAGTGACCACGTATGTACACAGTTTCAACTTGAGGCAATATTATAAAATGCTGTGATTTCCCTTTAAGGATCACAGCTGGTCACACAAATATCGGAGGACACTGTCAGTGCACAGAATATATTCAGTAGACCCACTGAAAAATGTTAATTACATTAAGTGGTCTGGCGATGCGTCTCCTGCTCGACCAGCGTGTAGACTTCGAGAGGGACAATCTATATTTTTTTTAAGTACTTACAGTTCAAACTCGCGCTAGAGGGATAAACTCGGAGTGGTGGGAGGGGTATTGTACAATTTACAGTGCTGGAGGCCATTCGGCCCATTGAATCTGCACCGGCCCTTGGAAAGAGCACCCTATTTAGGCCCACCTCATCCCTGTAACTACACCTAACCTTTTTGGACACTGAGGGACAATTTAGCGTGGCCCATCCACCTAACCTGCACATCTTTGGACAGTGGGAGGAAACCCACGCCAACAGGGGGAGAACATGCAGACTCCACACAGACAGTGATTAAGCTGCGGTGGTTAGCACTGCTGCCTCACAGCTCTGAGGTTAGATCCCGGCTCTGGGCCACTGTCCGTGTGGAGTTTGCACATTCTCCCCGTGTTTGCGTGGGTTTCGCCCCCACAACCCAAAAGATGTGCAGGGTAGGTGGATTGGCCAGGCTAAATTGCCCCATAATTGGAAAAAATGAATTGGGTACACTAAATTTACGTTTAAAAAATAGAAAGAAAAGACTAAGCTGGGAATCAAAAACAGACTACTGAATTTTTATTCTATTATAATTGCAAAGCCCTTAATCCATCTCATTGCTCGCTCCAAAAACAAATTGAAATGGAATCCAATTCATGGTCTCCACAAGAGACACACACAAGATCCAAATGACAAGAAAAGGCTAAGCACCTCATCCTGGGCTGGATGTTAGCCAGAAGGCCCAGAGGTTAACATTAAGACCACATTTAGATAATGTTCTGAAGCACGTCAGTGAATTCAGCTGTATAATATTACTGCATATTGGATGCTACAAGATGCAGTGCCTACAGACTGCAACAGCTCAGTGTACAGGCTAACAATACATAA
This sequence comes from Scyliorhinus canicula, assembly GCF_902713615.1. Taxonomy (NCBI): domain Eukaryota; kingdom Metazoa; phylum Chordata; class Chondrichthyes; order Carcharhiniformes; family Scyliorhinidae; genus Scyliorhinus; species Scyliorhinus canicula. The sequence goes on from NC_052167.1 coordinate 22,833,845, forward strand.
CAAAAAAATATTATTGCCGGGGGCGCATTCAAATCATGGTTTACAGTGGTAGTGTAGACCCCCTTCATCATCAGACAGGGTACGAGCATGTGCTTTGAACTCTCGCGACCACACGAGTGTCCAGTTCAGGAAGGAACTTGAGCTGTGTTGGGTGGTGGGTGAATCGAAGTTAACCAATACTGGGGCCCATGGATTGACCCGTGAAGCGCCCAATCGGCATCTCAGTGGAACCTGTATTTTCTGGAAGGTTTCAGATTGATGTAGGTTTTCTTAATCTCATCGCCTTCCGTTTTCTTCACTTCAGTGTACCGCTCACCCTTTGTGCTCACCACCTGGTTGTCTATGTATCGAATAAGCTTCTTGGGAGCCTGGTAGGGAGCAGAGGACACAGTTCCATCAATCATAAGTCAATCTGATTGTGCCCATTTATCACCACCTCAATTGTCGGCGATGGAAAATTTACATGGGTGAATTTGGGGTGTTGTGGCAGTGATTAAGACTGAATCCAGGGTCGAGACTAGAGCCAGCCTTATTTTACCTTAAGTGTAAGCTGGCCTGTCTAGAGTGTGTGCTTGGTGGGGCAAAGGTGAATCTTCAACTTGGCTGAATTGGTAATAAATCCCATTCACGTCCATTGTCTATTTGGGCAGCATGGTAGCACAAGTGGATAGCACTGTGGCTTCACAGCGCCAGGGTCCCAGGTTCGATTTCCCGCTGGGTCACTGTGCGGAGTCTGCACGTTCTCCCCGTGTCTGCGTGGGTTGTCTACATGGGTTTCCTACGGGTGCTCCGCTTAACTCCCACAGTCCAAAGACATGCAGGTTAGTTGGATTGGCCATGAAAAAATGCCCTTAGTGTCCAAAAAGGTTAGGAGGGGTTATTGGGTTATGGGGATAGGGTGGAAGTGAGGGCTTAATGTAGGTCGATGCAGACTCAATGGGCCGAATGGCACTGTGTTCTATGTTCAATGTACCCTTCCTGCTCAAACTTGACCACCTGGCAGAAAAAAAATAAAGCTGGTTAATGTTACCCGACCACCTTCAGTGCCGAATCTGGGGTAGGCCTGCAAAGACCTCAGGTTTGCATTGCTGAATAAAACAAGCATAGCAGGAAGATTGTGAAACTATTGACTGTTACTAAACACAGACGATGATAACTGCTCGTTTAACTTTCACTTCACCGTTAAGAGACTGCTCTATTCAGTGATTTGGACCACTGTCCAAGTTTGAATTCAGTCCAGATTAAGATGAGGGTCTTGTTACTGGCTATAATAATAATCTTTATTAGTGTCACAAGTAGACTTGCATTAATGCTGCAATGAAGTTACTGTGAAAATCCCCGAGTCGCCACATTCCGGCGCCTGTTCGAGAACACAGAGGGAGAATTCAGAATGTCCAATTCACCTAACAGCACATCTTTCAGGACTTGCGGGAGGAAACCGGATCACCCGGTTTGAGGGCAGCACGGTAGCATTGTGGATAGCACAATCACTTCACAGCTCCAGGGTCCCAGGTTCGATTCCAGCTTGGGTCACTGTCTGTGCGGAGTCTGCACATCCTCCCCGTGTGTGCGTGGGTTTCCTCCGGGTTCTCCGGTTTCCTCCCACAGTCACAAAGATGTGCAGGTTAGGTGGATTGGCCATGATAAATTGCCCTTAGTGACCAAAATTGCCCTTAGTGTTGGGTGGGGTTACTGGGTTGTGGGGATGGGGTGGAGGTGTTGACCTTGGGTAGGGTGATCTTTCCAAGAGCCGGTGCAGACTCGATGGGCCGAATGGCCTCCTTCTGCACTGTAAATTCTATGATTCACCCGGAGGAAACCCACGCAGGCACAGGGAGAACGTGCAGACTCCGCACAGATAGTGACCCAAGCCGGGAATTGAACCTGGGACCCTGGCGCAGTGAGGCAACACAACAACTGTGCTACCGTGCCGCCCACTACAGATGTCCTTAGTGATATTGGATCATTTAATTTGGGTTCAAGCCAGAAAGGCGCATAATGCTATCTGGAGGGCCAAGCTCAGTGAGAAATAAAAAACTGGCACTGTGGTTGGGGTCCTTATTGAAGGCAGAGGGGGCAAGGCATATTGTATCAGACTGACGTCACCCCAAGCTAATGATGCTTAATGGGTACAAGAAGCATCAGTCTGTTAACTGTACCTGAGCTTCGTATTTCACACTGTGCAGATCTGGCCATGTTACATCAGGCACGGGAAAAAGTACCAAACATGCCAGATTAACCAAATGTGGAAGGGTACCCGTTATAGCGCAGCGGGAACACTCGTGATCTCTGAACCTGGATTGTGGAGCGACTCCTGCTGTGCCATTTGCCAGGCCTCACCTTCCCGTGAGAAGGCTGGCTACCTTTGACCTTTCAGAATGGGCGATCACAGCTGATATCTAGTACTGGCTGATTCTCTCTCTTTCCCTTCCCCCCCGCCCCCCCGACAGCAGAGAGGAATGCCCCTGCAGGAAGCCTCGGCATCCTAAAAGGTCAGTTTCTGCAGTCGCCTAGTCATCTGCTCCGATCTTTGGAGCGGCGGGCCAGTTGTCACGGCACCCTGGGCTAGTGCGCGATCAATTCCAACCCCACTTGATCCAGTTTCGCAATGCAAGTGAAATTAGAAGTTATTTTAAAATACTCGAGCGCCTTGGCTGCAGTAACCAGGTCTGTGAACAGATATAACCTTTTATTAATTAACAGCATTATAATTAAACTGACAAAAATGTAACCAACTACTTAAAACCCCTTTACCAACTTACCCCCCTTTTCCAAGTCGGCCACTCTATATCTAAATATATAATATATATCACGCACACACACACTAGGTTGGCTTCCAGTTAAAGTCTTTCAGGAGTTCATGCTTTTGTTTCGATACTTATTCCTTCCATGCTTGAGATAGTTTCCCCTGGCAAGGCGTCTACTTTCTGTAGTTTCAAGATCATTTCAAATATATAGTAAAGATGTGCCAATAAAGCACTTCGAATCATAGAATCTCGACAGTGCAGGAGGCCATTTGGCCCATCGGGAAGGCACCTACCCCCTGAAAGAGCCCCATAACCCCACCTAACCTGTATGTCCTGGACACTAAGGGCAATTTAGCATTGGCCAATCTACCTCACCTGCACATCTTTGGGTTGTGGGAGGAAATTGATGCAGACGGGGGAAATGTGTAAAGTCCACACAGCCAGTTACCCAAGGCCAGAATTGAACCTAGGGCCCTGGCGCTGTGAGGCAGTGGTGCTTTTTAAAAATATATATAAATTTAGAATACCCAATTCATTTTTTCCAATTAAGGGGCAATTTAGCGTGGCCAATTCAACTACCCTGCACATCTTTTGGGTTGTGGGGACAAGACCCACGCAGACACGGGGAGAATGTGCAAACTCCACACAGACAGTAACCCAGAGCCGGGATTCGAACCTGGGACCTCGGCGCTGCGAGGCTGGAGTGCTAACCCACTGCGCCACCGTGCTGCCCTTTTGAGGAAGTAGTGCTAACCACCAGGTTGCCCCTTCAGCAGAGAGAGAGAGAGAGAGTTCCTTCTTCAACCACTTCTGCCTAGCTCACTCAGAGGCATCATGCAGGAACCAATCACTGACTGTGGTCAGTCAGAACACTGTCCCTGGCCGACCCACAGGTTGTCAACCAGCCAATCGAACCAACTTCCTCCAAAGCTGGTTTTAAAAATTCCCCCGGCGCCAACAAGTCTGTTTCTCCTCTCCAAAAATTAAAACCTATCCCTGATTAGTAGGCTGCCTCAGCTCAAGTCCACTGCTTAAAAGGCAAATTCCAATTATGCATCCATGGACCAAATGTAATTAAATAAATGGGAACAAAGGAAATAACAGGCAGGATTCTGACACAGTAAAGAGACCAACTGGGTCTGAAGAGAGCTCCCCCTTCTCTGTCTCACCCCACACACGTTATTTGGATTATTCCTAACAAACAGCACACAAGGAGGCCATTTGTACCTGCGCCCATTGCCCCAGCTTCTCAAAACTCCACATATCTCCTCAACCCAGGTAATCTTTCTATGCACCCTCTCCAAGGCCTCGACATTCTACCTAAAGTGTGGTGCCTAAAACTATACTCAATACACCAAAGATTTATAAAGGCATATTCTATTTATGATTTGGAGTTGGGGACCAAGGGCAATGTGTCCAAATTTGCAGACGACACTAAGATGAGTGGTAAAGCAAAAAGTGCAGAGGATACCGGAAGTCTACAGAGGGATTTGGATAGGTTAAGTGAATGGGCTAGGGTCTGGCAGATGGAATACAATGTTGACAAATGTTAGGTTATCCATTTTAGTAGGAATAACAGCAAAAGGGATTATTATTTAAATGATAAAATATTAAAGCATGCCGCTGTGCAGAGACCTGGGTGTGCATGGTTTTTGCATGAGTCGCAAAAAGTTGGTTAACAGGTGATTAAGAAAGCGAATGGAATTTTGTCCTTCATTGCTAGAGGGATGGAGTTTAAGACTAGGGAGCTTATGCTGCAATTGTATAAGGTGAGGCCACACCTGGAGTATTGTGTTCAGTTTTGGTCTCCTTACCCGAGAAAGGACGTACTGGCGCTGGAGGGTGTGCAGAGGAGATTTACTAGCTTAATCCCAGAACTGAAGGGGTTGGATTACGAGGAGAGGTTGAGTAGACTGGGACTGTACTCGTTGGAATTTAGAAGGATGAGGGGGGATCTTATAGAAACATATAAAATTATGAAGGGAATAGATAGGATAGATGCGGGCAGGTTGTTTCCACTGGCGGGTGAAAGCAGAACTAGGGGGCATAGCCTCAAAATAAGGGGAAATAGATTTAGGACTGAGTTTAGGAGGAACTTCTTCACCCAAAGGGTTGTGAATCTATGGAATTCCTTGCCCAGTGAAGCAGTTGAGGCTCCTTCATTAAATGTTTTTAAGATAAAGATAGATAAGGTGTTCGGGCCGGAAAGTGGAGATGAGTCCACAAAAGATCAGCCATGATCTCATTGAATGGAGGAGCAGGCTCGAGGGGTCATATGGCCTACTCCTATTCCTAGTTCTTATGCTCTTATAACTTCCTTGTTTTTGAATAGAGCATACATTAACACTGCAGAGGTTACTGTGAAAATTCCCTCGTTGCCACACTCCGGCGCCTGTTCGTAAACACGGAAGGAGAATTCAGAATGTCCAATTCACCTAACAAGCACATCTTTCGGGACTGGGGGAGGGGGGGGGGGGAAAGAGAAGAGGGATCGGAGCTATACTGCCCGAAAACATTCAATTGCAACCTTCAAAAGGGAATTCAGTATATACTTGAAAAGGAAAAATCTGCGGAGTCATGGGAGCGCCAGGCAAGTGGAGATAACACCGGCAAGATGGGTTGAATGGCCTTGACCTGCACTTTAGGATGGAGTGGGGTCATCGACGGATTTTGAAAGATACATCAGGTGGGCGGGGGGAATAAAGCTCAATGTGGGCAGTGCTGCCAATTCAATTCCGATACAATATTTATATTCTAGACAGCTTCTTACCTCTTTGGGTGCAATAGGCTTGTGCGTTTTGACATCGTCCTCATTATCCACCATCATATATCTGGAATCACACAGTAAAAAGCATGTTTTAAACAGGAAGAATATCACAGTATGCAGCAGTCTAGCAAGACATTCAAAACTTAGGATTTGTTTGATTGGTAGTGTGTATTTTCATAACTAAATATAAAATAACATTTTCCACATCAAATGTCTGGTTAAATTGTAACAAATATGGAATTTCTACAGTGCAGGGGGCGGCCATTCGGCCCATCAAGTCTGCACCGACCCTCTGAAAGACCACCCCACCCATTCCCCAACCCTAACCCCACCTAACCTGCACACCAAGGGGGAAATTTAGCACGGCCAATCCACCTAACCTGCACATCTTTGGACTGTGGGAGGAAACCGGAGCACCCGGAGGAAACCCACGCACACACGGGGAGAACGTGCAGATAGTCACACGAGGCCGAAATTGAACCCGGGCCTCTGGCGCTGTGAGGCAGCAGTGCTAACCACAGAATTAGAAAAGAGCTCTGATATTTGAGCCGTCTCCATCAATTGGGCTCAGATACTAAACTGCAAGAGTAAATTTTGACCACGTCGGTATGACAAGAGTCCTGAAATTGGGTTGCAGCTGTCAGTTCAATTGGAGACATGAAGATGCCCTGGAGAAACAAGTTCAGAAGCACGGGAGGGATTTAATATATTTTTGCAAACACTGGAAATTGTGAAACTAGAAATGGCTACAAAAGGGCAATTAGGGATGGGCATCAAATGCTGGCTTTGCCAGTGTCGCTCATCACCCATCAAATCATTGTTTCTTTTAAAATCCCACCATAACCCTCTCTGCTGCTGTAACATGTCAGAGCGTGTGTCCCCCGGCCCGCGTCTCAGCGTGTCCCCCCGGCCCGCGTCTCAGCGTGTCCCCCCGGCCCGCGTCTCAGCGTGTCCCCCCGGCCCGCGTCTCAGCGTGTCCCCCCGGCCCGCGTCTCAGCGTGTCCTCCGGCCCGCGTCTCAGCATGTCCCCCCGGCCCGCGTCTCAGCGTGTCCCCCCGGCCCGCGTCTCAGCGTGTCCCCCCGGCCCATGTCAGAGCGTGTCCCCGGCCCATGTCAGAGCGTGTCCCCGGCCCATGTCAGAGCGTGTCCCCCGGCCCATGTCAGAGCGTGTCCCCCGACCCATGTCAGAGCGTGTCCCCCGGCCCATGTCAGAGCGTGTCCCCGGCCCATGTCAGAGCGTGTCCCCCGGCCCATGTCAGAGCGTGTCCCCCGGCCCATATCAGAGCGTGTCCCCCGGCCCATGTCAGAGCGTGTCCCCCGGCCCATGTCAGAGCGTGTCCCCCGGCCCATGTCAGAGCGTGTCCCCCGGCCCGCGTCGCAGCGTGTCCCCCGGCCCGCGTCGCAGCGTTTCCCCCGGCCCGCGTCACAGCGTTTCCCCCGGCCCTCCTCACAGCGTTTCCCCCGGCCCTCCTCACAGCGTTTCCCCGGCCCATGTCAGAGCGTGTCCCCCGACCCATGTCAGAGCGTGTCCCCCGACCCATGTCAGAGCGTGTCCCCCGACCCATGTCAGAGCGTGTCCCCCGACCCATGTCAGAGCGTGTCCCCCGACCCATGTCAGAGCGTATCCCCCGGCCCGCGTCACAGCGTATCCCCCGGCCCACGTCCCAGCGTGTCCCCCGGCCCACGTCAGAGCGTGTCCCCCGGCCCACGTCAGAGCGTGTCCCCCGGCCCATGTTACAGCGTGTCCCCCGGCCCATGTTACAGCGTATCCCCCGGCCCACGTCCCAGCGTGTCCCCCGGCCCACGTCCCAGCGTGTCCCCCGGCCCACGTCAGAGCGTTTCCCCCAGGCCATGTTACAGCGTGTCCCCCGGCCCATGTCACAGCGTGTTCCCTGGCCCATGTCAGAGCGTGTCCCCACAGGCCATGTCAGAGCGTGTTCCCCGGCCCATGTTACAGCGTGTCCCCCAGCCCATGTCACAGCGTGTTCCCCGGCCCATGTTACAGCGTGTCCCCCAGCCCATGTCACAGCGTGTTCCCCGGCCCATGTCAGAGCGTGTTCCCTGGCCCATGTCACAGCGTGTCCCCACAGGCCATGTCACAGCGTGTCCCCCAGGCCATGTCAGAGTGTGTCTCCCAGCCCATGTCACAGCGTGTCCCCACAGGCCATGTTACAGCGTGTCCCCACAGGCCATGTTACAGCGTGTGTCCCCAGGCCATGTCAGAGTGTGTCTCCCAGCCCATGTCACAGCGTGTTCCCCAGCCCAACAACGGTGTTTGACCGGTCAGTCACTGTCCTCTGGAAAGGAGTAACGCCCTCCCTAGTTCTAAAAAAAAATTCTTCTAAACCTTGCTCGCTGTGTCTTTGCTTTTCCCGCTACGTAAACGTTGATCTTTTTAAGGTCCGCTTGGCATAAATGTTTTCCTTGTGGCCTATAAATGGTTTAGAGACGTGGCCTTGTACACAGGAAACGCTACAGAAATGTGATTGGTCGCATGTTCCCTTCCTCCCCAGCCAAAGAAAGGCATTGTGAGCTGTCCGCAGTCGGAATACTCACTTCTCCAGGATGCTGGCTTTGATCTTCTTATCCGTTTTCGGATTGGCTTCCTGAAAAGCAAACGCAAAGCATCGTACAGGTGAATGGAGTTTGCAGCATTGTTCATCACCCACCCCGTTGTTTCCACTGACTAATGGCTTATCTGGGGCCAGAGCGAAGCAGCTAAAGGATCGTTGTCAGTGATTCCGGAGTCCTGGATTACTTGGTCAGTACTGAGGCAGTCAGTGAGATTAACATCACTCAGAATTGTGAGTGTGGGCGTGGTGCGACAGGTGATGTGGAGGGGATTTGGGGTGGGGGTGGGGGGGCAGATAGCTGCCGTACACCTGGATACAAAGCAGGACACAGGACCAGTCACTTGGCTCAGTTTTAAACCACGGCACAGGCCTCGCTGCATTATGAAACATGGTGGTCAAGGAAGAAACAGCCAGATGTCCCCTGTTCGCATCACACATATAGACAGCACCCAGGCAAACAAAACATGACCCAAATATCAACTATGTTAGTGGGTCAAAGTTTCCACGTCACGTATAAATACAACCCTGAAGTTGAACTTATCAATCAGAGAATTTACATCGCAAACGGAGGCCATTTGGCCCATCGAGTCTGCACCAGCCCTTGGAAAAGCACCCCACTTAAGCCCACACCTCCACCCTATCCCAGTAACCCCACCTATGGGGTTACTTATGGAGAACCGTCATTCAACCACTACAAGTGTAGGACAAGTAGCGGCCCGGATATTCAGGTTGATGGCTGTCCCTCAACTTTTTTTTTAAAAATAATTTTTATTAAGATTTACACAAAATATAAACAAAACAATATTAACAAAACAACCATAGTAAAAACCAAAGAACAAAAACCAACCCCCCGCCCCCAGCAACTACAAAAACAAAACAGAAAACAACAAAAAGGAAAGTGATAACACCCGCCACATCCAACAAACCCATGTACACAATTCTCCCTCCCACTGAACCCATCCCCCCCCCCCCCCCCCCACCCCCCCGGGTTGCTGCTGCTGCCGGCCTATTTCCCTACCGTTGCGCCAGGAAGTCCAGAAAAGGCTGCCACCGCCTAAAGAACCCTTGCACCGACCCTCTCAGGGCGAATTTCACCCTCTCCAATTTGTGAACCCCGCCATGTCATTAACCCAGGCCTCCACGTTTGGGGGCCTCGCATCCTTCCACTCAAGCAAAATTCTACGCCGGGCTACTAGGAACGCAAAGGCCAGAACACCGGCCTCTTTCGCCTCCTGCACTCCCGGCTCCACTGCTAACCCAAATATCACGAGTCCCCAGCCTGGCTGCTGTCCCTCAACTTGAGGTGACATTGAGAGTTGCGGGTTTCTGCGAGGGATCTTCACGTGACTGAACAGGACGATTCTTGACCTGCAGATCCTTGGAATTCAAGAGTACAGAATTCACTTCCTCCCCTTTGCTGCGGATCTGCCTCAGCATTAAGACGCTGTGACTCAAGGTGTGACGCAGTTTGATGGACAAGTTGTCACCCTTCTGAACGATTGGCAGCAGGCTCCTCCCAGTTATCAATGTCAATGCTGCTGTGCTTCAAACAGAGAATCAGACCGTCTCTGAAGTGCTGTCTTTATCCTCCCTTGAAACGTTGGCCGTTTGAGATTCAGGAAACGGGACTTGGCGAGGGAGATAGCTTTCGGCCGTCCAGGCACCGTGTCCAGTCCATCAAAGTTGATCTTGCAGGAGTTTTGTCTGTGGAACTAGCTTCGGGAAGAACACTAGCCTTTGTTCGATGGCCCGCCCATTGAACGCAGAGGATGCGGCACGAGGAATTTCCCTAGCGCCCCTATGTGCCGCTGACGTTCAGTCCAAGTCTCAATGCAGTACATTGTGGTGATAACAAGCGGTCTGTGCGTTCAGACTTTTGTTGACTTGCGTGGGTCTTTGTTGTCAAATGCTGTAGTTCACAGAAGACAGTGATAGGGCAGCTGAGCCGGTGTGGGATCTCCTTGTCAATGACGACCTTTTGATAGGGCGGCTGGTGATGGTTTGGAAGTTCCCAACAGTCGCAATATATGTATATCAATGATTTGGATGTGGGGACCAAATATAATATTTCCAAGTTCAAGGATGACACAAAGATGGGTGGGAATGTGTGTTGTGAGTAAGATGCAAAGCATTTCAAGGGGATTGGGACAGACTTGGTTGTCAAGATCTTCCAGTCTCGTCTTCTGCCAGGATCTTGTAATCCCGCTAAAGTCAATGGACATTTAGGTTGACCCGTTACATCCCCCATGGCAGCGTTCCCTCGCTACTGCACCTTGCTGCAGTGCAGCTTTCCCTCGGTACTGCCCCTTGCTGCAGTGCAGCTTTCCCTCGGTACTGCCCCTTGCTGCAGTGCAGTGCTCCCTCAGTACTGCCCCCTGCTGCAGTGCAGCGCTTCCTCAGTACTGCCCCCTGCTGCAGTGCAGCGCTCCCTCAGTACTGCCCCTTGCTGCAGTGCAGCGCTCCCTCGGTACTGCCCCCTGCTGCAGTGCAGCGCTCCCTCGATACTGCCCCCTGCTGCAGTGCAGCGCTCCCTCGATACTGCCTCCTGCTGCACTGCAGCGCATCCTCGGTACTGCACCTTGCTGCAGTGCAGCGCTCCCTCGGTACTGCCCCTTGCTGCAGTGTAGTGCTCCCTCAGTACTGCCCCTTGCTGCAGTGCAGCGCTCCCTCGGTACTGTCCCTTGCTGCAGTGTAGCGCTCCCTCGCTACTGCAGTGCAGCGCTCCCTCAGTACTGTCCCTTGCTGCAGTGTAGTGCTCCCTCAGTACTGCCCCTTGCTGCAGTGCAGCGCTCCCTCAGCACTGCCCCTTGCTGCAGTGCAGCGCTCCCTCAGCACTGCCCCTTGCTGCAGTGCAGCGCTTCCTCAGTGCTGCTCCTTGCTGCAGTGCAGCGCTCCCTCAGCACTGTCCCTTGCTGCAGTGCAGCGCTCCCTCAGTACTGCCCCTTGCTGCAGTGCAACGCTCCCTCAGCACTGTCCCTTGCTGCAGTGCAGTGCTCCCTCAGCACTGTCCCTTGCTGCAGTGCAGTGCTCCCTCAGTACTGCCCCCTGCTGCAGTGCAGCGCTTCCTCAGTACTGCCCCCTGCTGCAGTGCAGCGCTCCCTCGGTACTGCCCCCTGCTGCAGTGCAGCGCTCCCTCGATACTGCCCCCTGCTGCAGTGCAGCGCTCCCTCGATACTGCCTCCTGCTGCACTGCAGCGCATCCTCGGTACTGCACCTTGCTGCAGTGCAGCGCTCCCTCGGTACTGCCCCTTGCTGCAGTGTAGTGCTCCCTCAGTACTGCCCCTTGCTGCAGTGCAGCGCTCCCTCGGTACTGTCCCTTGCTGCAGTGTAGCGCTCCCTCGCTACTGCAGTGCAGCGCTCCCTCAGTACTGTCCCTTGCTGCAGTGCAGCGCTCCCTCAGTACTGTCCCTTGCTGCAGTGCAGCGCTCCCTCGCTACTGCAGTGCAGCGCTCCCTCAGTACTGCCCCTTGCTGCAGTGCAGCGCTCCCTCAGCACTGCCCCTTGCTGCAGTGCAGCGCTTCCTCAGTGCTGCTCCTTGCTGCAGTGCAGCGCTCCCTCAGCACTGTCCCTTGCTGCAGTGCAGCGCTCCCTCAGTACTGCCCCTTGCTGCAGTGCAACGCTCCCTCAGCACTGTCCCTTGCTGCAGTGCAGTGCTCCCTCAGCACTGTCCCTTGCTGCAGTGTAGTGCTCCCTCAGTACTGTCCCTTGCTGCAGTGCAGCGCTCCCTCGCTACTGCAGTACAGCGCTCCCTCAGTACTGCCCCTTGCTGCAGTGCAGCGCTCCCTCAGCACTGCCCCTTGCTGCAGTGCAGCGCTTCCTCAGTGCTGCTCCTTGCTGCAGTGCAGCGCTCCCTCAGCACTGTCCCTTGCTGCAGTGCAGCGCTCCCTCAGTACTGCCCCTTGCTGCAGTGCAACGCTCCCTCAGCACTGTCCCTTGCTGCAGTGCAGTGCTCCCTCAGTACTGCCCCTTGCTGCAGTGCAACGCTCCCTCAGTGCTGCTCCTTGCTGCAGTGCAGCGCTCCCTCAGCACTCTCCCCTGCTGCAGTGCAGCGCTCCCTCGGCACTGCCCCCTGCTGCAGTGCAGCGCTCCCTCAGCTCTGTCCCTTGCTGCAGTGCAGCGCTCCCTCAGCACTGTCCCTTGCTGCAGTGCAGCGCTCCCTCAGCACTGTCCCTTGCTGCAGTGCAGCGCTCCCTCAGCACTGTCCCTTGCTGCAGTGCAGCGCTCCCTCAGTGCTGCCCCTTGCTGCAGTGCAGCGCTCCCTCGGCACTGCCCCCTGCTGCAGTGCAGCGCTCCCCCAGCACTGTCCCTTGCTGCAGTGCAGTGCTCCCTCAGTACTGCCCCTTGCTGCAGTGCAGCGCTCCCTCAGTACTGCCCCTTGCTGCAGTGCAGCGCTCCCTCAGCACTGTCCCTTGCTGCAGTGCAGCGCTCCCTCAGCACTGTCCCTTGCTGCAGTGCAGCGCTCCCTCAGTGCTGCCCCGTCATTATCAGATATACATATCGGTGAGATCATTTCCAGTTGAAAGCATTTTAAAAACATTGGGAGCAATGACTAAAATAGTAATTCAACATTAATTAGAATAACACCAGCACAGACATTGTTTCGATCTCTTGCTCGAACGCCTAGACCTACCTCCGGAGTCGCAGTGTTGTGTTGTTGCACTGCCCCCTCCATTATTAACTGCACAGCGTAATCCAAGTTGCCTTTAGTCAAAAACAGAACTTGGCGCACGACCGCCAGACTGCAGGAGGGAAACATCTCGACAAGCAGCTGGACTCCATCCTCCTCCGTGGCAAAACCTACCTAAAAACAACAGAAAAAGCCAAGCAAAGCACCACAATGTTAGATCCAGAACAGATGTAGCTCAGGAACATTGGCCAAGACATTCCTCAAAAAAAAAATCGTCAAATACCATCAAAAAAATCATTCCCGAGAGAAGAATATGGATAGGAGCGAGCTCCACTGAGTGACTGGGTCGCCACACTAAAACGTTAGGTTACCTAAACGATATAGATAGGAAGGTCAGAAGGTGGTGGGCTGTGATTGCAAGAATTCAACGAGTAATCAAGGCTGGCACTTATAGGACTGAGGGAAGAGCTGCCTTTCTAAAGAGAAATTAAACTTGCCCGACTTCCGAGGGGGATGTAAACGATCGAAAGGCATAGGAATTAAGAGCTGAAGTCAGGAATTCAGCCCCTCGAGCCTGCTGCACCATTCAATCAGATCATGGCTGAACTCTCCTGGTCTCAAAACCACCTCCCCACCTGTTCCCCGTATCCCTTCAACCCATTTTTAAAAATCAGAAATATATCCATCTCCCTCTTGAAGCCATTTAATGACTCAGACTCCACTGCACCATGGGGCAGAGAGTTCCACAAATTCATCACCCTCTACGAGAAGTAGTTCCTCCTCATCTCAGTTCTCAATCGACCGCCTCACAACCTATATCCGTGACCTCTTGTTCTAGATTTCCCCACTAAGGGGGGGGGGGACATTTGGTCTACATTTACTTTAGTAATCCCTTTTAGTATTTTATACACCTCGATCAGATTCCCTCTCATCCTTCTGAACTCCAGCGAGTATAATCTCTCCTCATACGTCAATCCCTTCATCCCCAGAATCAATCTGGTGAACCTCCTCTGAACTGCCTCCAATGCCACCACATCCTTCCTCAAATAAGGAGACCGAAACTGGACACAATACCCCACATGTGGTTTCACCAACAACCCTGTACAATTGCAACAATACTTCTTTACTTTTATACTCCACCACCCCATGGCACCCGAAGCAATGCTGAAGCTTGGAGGCAAATAGCGAGCTCAGTCAGGAATCTACCTGGAATATATCACGAGGGGGAAATCGCTCAACTTTATCCACAGCCCAAGCAGAATAACCGTTAAGCAAAGAACAAAATAAATGCCAACACAAAGTATCAACACAACGTTTTCCATCGTTTAGCGTGTGTAACTTCATTTGAATTTGATTCCTGCTGTTCCTAATTCAAGTACCAATCTGTTGTGAGGAGGTGAGAGGAGGGGGTCAATTGGCTCCTCTCTATTCAACCTCCTGGTTGGTTACAAAAAGGTTTGAGGTTCTTTTTCACGAGAATATGCCTTTTCCAAATCAGAATGTGTTTTAGCAAGAAAGGGCCAATCAAACAATTCTCGGAGTTCAGGAGAAAATTTATTAAACCCAGAGGAAAAATTAATAAAAACACAATGTCACACAGGTATCAAAAATAAGGGAATAGACAGTTAAAAGAACATATTGTTAAACATTTATGTATTGTTCTCTGCTTTACTTTACCCTCATGGTTTGATCCGTAGTGTTGATCCAAAGAACGAGTCTTGTTGACAAACAAAACTATTTTATTAACACTATTATCCCCAAGAATCAAACAGTCGATTAATAGCACAAACTATTCTTCTCTACATCTCACTCACTACCAGATTAAACTATTATCTATCTCTCTCTATCTTCACTCTTTAGCTAACTCCTCACTCCTGTTCCTACCACCTTCTCCAACCTTCTGTCCCACAAGGCTCAGCATCATCCCTTATATAGTTATGGGACTAGCTCCCTCTAGTGGCTGTCTGTAACCATTTCATTAACCCTCGCATCACCTTCATGTATGATAATACCACAGGTTAAGTGTCCTTTGATTGTCCTGGTGGCTCAGAATTTTATCAGTTGCAGCCGATTTGGATTTTACACAGAATTTACAGTGCAGAAGGAGGCCATTCGGCCCATCGAGTCTGCACCGGCTCTTGGAAAGAGCACCCTACCCCCTATCCAAGGTCAACGCCTCCACCCTATCCCCATTACCCAGTAACCCTACCCAACACTAAGGGCAATTTTGGACACCAAGGGCAATTTATCATGGCCAATCGACCTAACCCGCACATCTTTGGACTGTGGGAGGAAACCGGAGCACCCGGAGGAAACCCACGCACACACGGGGAGGATGTGCAGACTCCGCACAGACAGTGACCCAAGCCGGAATCGAACCTGGGACCCTGGAGCTGTGAAGCGATTGTGCTATCCACAGTGCTACCGTGCTGCCCTGTAGCTGGATTCTGGAGTGTGGTCGTATGTAGATGTTGCAATTATTGTGAGATCTCGGCTCACTGGCAGATTTCTAACCAAGTTTGCTTCCGACCCGATTTAATACACTTGTTTCAAAAGAGGGAGAGAGCCCAGCTTTCCGCCTGGTGCTTTTGCTGGAAACTGTCTTGCAATGTCTCTGTAGCGGCTGCTGCCTGGCCTGTGAAAATTCACCCAGTGTGTACTTCCAAGGGGTTTGGGATGAGACGGTCTGTGGCAGCCATTGTTTTAATATCCAGCCCCTTGCATTCTTTAGACAGTAACACATTCCGACTAGTCTCGAATAATAGCAAATGGCTCTCTCTTCACACTCCCCACGAGGGAGAGGTGTTTGGTTCATGACCCTTCACTTTGGAAAGTGGCCTTGCAATTTGTTGGTTTGTTCTGCCACATTTCAATTTGCAAAATTACTCGTCAGTTGAAAGCTGAAGTCATATTTTCAAAGACAAAGGGGCAGAGCCTCGTGACAATACCAAAAATAGATCAACCCTTATTCAACTCAAAACTCTTGAGTGACAAAAGATTCAATTCCAATTGACAGAACAACGCAATTGCCATTTTCTCAATTTGAGCTTCTTACAGCTAATGGCAACTAGGGACGGTAGAAAACCCGTTTTGATGGGGCCGACATTTACAAAATGTTCCTTTCTTGGATTATAAATAGTCAAGACTGCGTGACTGACATAATTTCCTCCAATTAAACATTGGGGAAATAAAAGCCACCGACTTCGGACTCCCTGCCATAAATTCTGCTCCTTATCCACCAAATCCCATTCCTCTCTCTCTGGCTGAACAAGACTGTTTGCAACCCTGGTGTCATACCTGTCCCGAAAATCAGTCCCTATCCCATATCCAGGCCATCAGTTCTCACTGACCTACAGTCTGGCGGTTAAGCAATGGCTCAATTGTAGAATTCTCCTCCTTGTTCTCAAATCTGCTCATTGACCCATCCCTCCTTATCTCTTTAGTCTCAAGCCCTACAACCCCCCCCCCCCCTCCCCTCCCCAAGATATCTGCGCTCCAACAATGCTGGCTTCTTCCACATCCCCAATTGCCATGCTCCAACATTGCTGGCCCAACACTTCAGCTGCTAGGGCCCCAAAGCTCAGGAATTCTCTGCATGATTCTCTCTCCTGCTTTAAGAAACATCTTAACCTGCCATTCGTCCAAAAATCTCCTTATGAGGCTTGGTGTTAAATTCTGTTTGATAAAACGTCCTGTTTTGCTACCTAGGAATGATACTGTGTTAAGAGGTGCTCCATGATTGCAGCCACTTGGTGTTTTTACTTCGGCATCACTATGCCAGTAGATGGAGCTATTGAACCACAAAACTATCTCATCACGGGTTCGCCTAGTGCAATGCAGTGGTTAGCACGGCTGCCCCTCAGCGCCAGAGACCCGGGTTCGATTCCAGCCTCGGGCGACTGTGTGTGGAGTTTGCACTTTTTACCCCCCGTGTCTGCATGAGATTCCTCCGGGTGCTCCAGTTTCCTCTTACAGTCTACAGATGTGCAGGTTAGGTGGGGTTACGGGGATAGGGTAGGGGGAGTGGGCCAAGGTAGGGTGCTCTTTCGGAGGCTCGGTGCAGACTGGATGGGCCGAATGGCCTCCTTCTGCACTGTAGGAGTTCTGTAGAACATCAGATTTTAAAAAAAAACATTTTTTAAAAATGCAGCATTTGTGTGTGAGATAAATAAACACATGCACACACCTTTCTAAAGAGCATTCTCCCGGCTTCCCTCGCAGTCCCACGAAAAGCCACGGTAAAAAATAGCCAGATCACCTATTCCGGATTATGAACCAGTGACCCAAAAGTAAAATGCTGCTGATGCTGGAACTGTGAAATAAACATAGAAAATGCTGGAATCGCTCAGCAGATCTGGTAGCAGGTGTGGCGAGCGGAACAGAGTTAGGGTTTCACGTCGATGAATTTGCATCAACCTGGAATGTTAACTGTTCCGCTCTCCACAGATGCTGACGTATCTGCCGAGTGTTTCCAGCATTTTCTGTTGTTGCTAACAACCAGTGACTCTGGCTGGAAGATGTGTGAACATGAAAGGGAGGACCAGGCTCAGCTATAATGCATTCAGTTGAACAGGATGCCAACAGACGCCGGCAACGTGAAATGCATTTGAATGGCTGATGGAATATCCTCTGAAGGGGATGCTCATTTTGCCTGTTACAAGATTCTGACACAGCTCCAGTTACGTGAATCAGTTGGGTTCGGTTACATTCTCTAAACTCTGGCATTAATCACACTGCAACGTAGTCAGGCCAGGTCGTTTATAATGTGTATAATGACAGAAATTCTCCAACCAGGAGTGCGGAGACCTGATCAACAGAGCAAGCTGCAATCATCATTGTTTGAGCAGAGTCCATATATAGCATGGGTAAGGCAAGAGATACAGGAGTCAGAAAAATCCGAGGGACTCCTTCCCCATCAAGTGCTTTCAGGAATAAGGATGCCTGCCCCTTTAAGAGCAAAATTTGCACCGTCTGTCTTTGACGATCTCCTTCTTGAACCACCTTATAATTAGAAGAATCGAGAGGACAGTGGCACAGTGGTTAACACTGCCGTTTTACGCCACTGAGGACCCAGATTCGATCCCCGTCCCGGGTCACTGTCCGTGTGGAATTTGCACGTTCTCCCCGTGTCTGCGTGGGTCTTAACCCACCCCCCCACAACCCAAAGTTGCGCAGTGTAGGTGGATTGGCCACGCTAAATTGCCCCAGTTGGAAAAAAAGAATTGGGTACTCGAAATTTATTTGAAAATAATTAGAAGCATCTCATCATAACATCCTGTTAAAAAAATCCACTGATCTTCTTCGCTAAGTTTATTATTCAGGTTATACATGGGGCAGAAACATACCAGATGCAGTTTTCCAGAGGTTATTTATAAGCCAGTTGATGCCATTTGAAAAGCTGGATATTTTAGTGCTACACGGTCAAAGGGCAATAAGCTCGGGTTCAACATAAAGGCCGGGCTGGAGCTGGTGCTTGTTCAATTCAACTCATCCAAGACCATAAGACAAAGGAGCAGAATTAGGCCATATAGCCCATCGGTTCTGCTCCACCATTCAATCATGGCTGATATGTTTCTCATCCCCATTCTCCTGCCTTATTCCCTGATCCCCTTATTAATCAAGAACCTATCTATCTCTGTCTTAAAGACACTCAGTGATTTGGCCTTCACAGCCTTCTGCAGCAAAGAGTTCCACAGATTCACCATCCTCTGGCTGAAGAAATTCTCCTCGTCTCTAGGGCAGCACGGTAGCATGGTGGTTAGCATAAATGCTTCACAGCGCCAGGGTCCCAGGTTCGGTTCCCGGCTGGGTCACTGTCGGTGCGGAGTCTGCACGTCCTCCCCCTGTGTGCGTGGGTTTCCCCCGGGTGCTCCGTTTTCCTCCCACAGTCCAAAGATGTGCGGGTTAGGTGGATTGGCCATGATAAATTGCCCGTAGTGTCCTAATAAAAGTAAGGTTAAGGGTGGGGTTGTTGGGTTACGGGTATAGGGTGGATACGTGGGTTTGAGTAGGGTGATCATGGCTCGGCACAACATCGAGGGCCGAAGGGCCTGTTCTGTGCTGTACTGTTCTATGTTCTCTGTTTTAAAGGATCGCCCTTTAATCTGAGATTGTGTCCTCTGGTTCTAGTCTCTTCTATCAGTGGAAACATCCTCTCCACATCCACTCTCAGGCCTATTTTTAAGGTTTCAGCCTTGGTGACACCAGCTCTTCACACAGTCCTCTCGTCCGACCCACGACTCTGACCATTTTGTTACTTCTTTACACCATCTGCTTCGGTGGCCTCCTGCAGCAGTTACCCGTTGGAGACAAAAGCCATGTTGCATCTCTTCACCCTCCCGTCTTACTGATATTAAATGTAGTCTCCCCCCCCCCCCCCCCCCCCCCCCCCCCCCCTCGCCGGTATTTGAAGCTCTCAGCAGTGGTGGTAATTGGCTTGGGTCATTACAAGCAGCTCCTTTCATAATCTGGAGAGCGGCCTAACCTTTGCGCTGGCTCCCTCTCCGGCCACCAAATTCTTTTCCGGCTCTGTTGATTCCGGCTCCTCCCGGTCGCTTCCCTGCTCCTCCGACGACGACGACGACTTGCTGGCTTGAGGGGAAGCCAGGGGAGGAAGATTTTCTGAAAAGATGCAAAGAAAAGTGTAATGAGATGGTACCATTCATTCGCCCACCTATTTTTTTTAAAATTTAGATTACCCAATTCATTCTTTAAGACAGAGATAGATAGGTTTTTGATCAATAAGGGAATCAGGGGTTATAGGGAGAAGGCAGGAGAATGGGGATGAGAAAAATATCAGCCATGATTGAATGGCGGACCAGACTCGATGGGGCGAGTGGCCTAATTCTGCTCCTGTGTCTCCTAGAGTGGTCAAGAAGGCATACAGCATGCTTGCCTTCATTGGACGGGGTATTAAGTACAAGAGTCGGCAGGTCATGTTACAATTGTATATGACTTTGGTTAGGCCACATTTGAAATACTGCGTGCAGTTCTGGTCACCATATTACCAGAAGGATGTGGATGCTTTAGAGAGGGTGCAGAGGAGGTTCACCAGGATGTTGCCTGGTGTGGAGGGTGCTAGCTATGAAGAAAGGTTGAGTAGATTAGGATTGTTTTCGTTGGAAAGACGGAGGTTGAGGGGGGACCTGATTGAGGTCGACAAAATTATGACAGGGGGGATAGCAACAAGCTTTTTCCAAGAGTGGGGGTGTCAATTACAAGGGATCACGATTTCAAGGTGAGAGGGGGAAAGTTTAAGGGAGATGTGCGTGGGAAGTTTTTTACGCAGAGGGTGGTGGGTGCCTGGAATGCATTGCCAGCGGAGGTAGAGGCGGGCACGATAGCATCATTTAAGATGCATCTGGACAGATACATGAACGGGCAGGGAACAGAGGGAAGTAGATCCTTGGAAAATAGGAGACAGGTTTAGATAAAGGATCTGGATCAGCGCAGGCTGGGAGGGTCGAAGGGCCTGTTCCTGTGCTGTAAATTTTCTTTGTTCTATGTCTTATTTTTTCCAATTAAGGGGCAATTCAGCATGGGCAAACCACCTACCCTGCACATGTTTGGGTTGTGGGGGCGAGACCCATGCAAACATGGGGAGAATGTGCAAACTCCACACGGACAGTGACCCAGAGCCGGGATCGAACCGGAGGCCTCGGCACCGTGAGGTTGCAGTGCTAACCACTGCGTCGCCGTGCTGCCCATCTGCCCACCTATTTAAGCCTTTCATTTGCACACATATTCAGGGGTGTGAACTAGGAACAGCCACACTGGCACACTCCCTCACAGGCTACACTGAATGTCTCAACCACAACAGGCAGGGAAACTACCAATCGCTGAGCAGCTAACATCACAAAGCCGACCAATAAGATCGTTAGAACTTATTTGTAAGAGTAGCCATCTTGACACTGACGTTGTCCCGAGGATGACCCCGCCCCCCGCCCACACCCCCCCACCTCGCAGGGTTTGTGGACACTTTATCCACAGGAAGGATTTACATGTAATTCACACAAATGTATGAAAGTAGGGAGATGAGAAAAAGGGTTAAATAGCTGAAGAGAAAAGCATTTAAATTGTCTCCCCCAAGACTAAAAACAGAAATAAATGTGTTCCCTGTCTCAGTAATCAACAAAGGTCTCGCCCATTATGTCCCCAGTCCCAGGGGCTTGGGGCGAGGCTGCATAATCCCTTCCCTTCCGATTTGGAGCGAAAGCAGTTAGGACAGAAGCACTCCGGCATTTAACCAGAAGCTCGGGGCTGGCCTTTGACATTCTCAGAATCTCAACATTAAAGACAGTAAAAATACTTGCATTTATATAGCACCTTTTATGATCCAGAGCAGAGTGGCGCAGCGGAAGCGTGCTGGGCCCATAACCCAGAGGTAGATGGCTCTAAACCATTCTCTGTTAGTTACTTTTAGGGGCTGGTTTAGCACACTGGGCTAAATCGCTGGCTTTTAAAGCTGACCAAGGCAGGCCAGCAGCACGGTTCGATTCCCGTACCAGCCTCCCCGAACAGTCGCCGGAATGTGGCGACGAGGGGCTTTTCACAGTAACTTCATTTGAAGCCTACTCGTGACAATAAGCGATTTTCATTTCATTTTCATCCTCGGACTTGCTGAAGTCCTTGGAAGCCATTTAATTACATTTGAAGCGGAGTCACTGATGTGATGTAGGACACGCAGTAATAATAATAATATTTATTAGTGTCACAAGTAGGTTTACATTAACACTGCAATGAAGTTACTGTGAAAAGCCCCTAGTCACCACATTCCGGCGCCTGTTCGTGTACACGGAGGAAGAATTCAGATTGTCCAATTCACCTATCAAGCACGTCTTTCGGGACTTGTGGGAGGAAACCGGAGCACCCGGAGGAAATGCAGACACTGGGAGAACATGCAGACTCCGCACCGACAGTGACCCAAGCCGGGAATCAAACCCGGGACCCTGGCAATGTGAAGCAGCAGTGATAACCACTGTGCTACCGCACCGCCTATCAGCAATTTGCAAACAGCATATCACAAGGGGTAGCTGAGGTGAATAGCAAAGATACAGAAGCTGGGTAAATACCTGAGGGAGAAATCACTACAAGGGTATATTGATAGGGTGAGATGACGTAGGGTGGGAGGAAGCATAAATGCCAGTACAGTCACTGGACTAGTGGGGCTGAATGCCCCACTGTCAACATCCTGGGGGATATCATTGATCAGAAACTGAACTGGACCCAGCCATATAAATACTGTGGCTACAAGAGCAGAGATTGGGAATCCTGGGGCAAGTAACTCACCTCCTGGCTCCCCAAAACCTGTCCACCATCTACAAGGCACAAGTCAGGAGTGTGATGGAATACTCTCCACTTGCCTGGATGAGTGCAGCTCCAACAACACTCAAGAAGCTCCACACCATCCAGGGCAAAGCAGCCCCGCTTGATTGGCACCCCATCCACAAACATCAACACCCTCCACCACCGACGCACAGTGGCAATCGTGTGTACCATCTGCAGGAATTCACCAAAGATCTTTCGACAGCACCTTCCAATCCCGCAACGTGTGTCATGTAGGAGGACAAGGGCAGCAGATGCGTGGGAACACCGCTAACAGCTGCAAATTCCCCTCCGAGTCACACGTCATTCAGACTTGGAAATATATCGGCCGTTCCTTCACTGTTCCTGGGTCAAAATCCTGAGACTCCCTCCCTAACAGCACAATGGGTGTACCTACACCACATGGACCTCAGCGGTTCGAGAACGTGGCTTAGCGCCACCTCCTCAAGGGACAGTCAGGGTTGGGCAATAGATGTTGGGCCCAGCCAGTGACGCCCATGTGCAGTGAATGAACATTACCTAGCAATAGCCCTTCTCCATCCTCCTAAAGGTTGAGGCGGTAGAGGGGAAGATATAAAGGAGGAAGAGAGGAGAAATTATCGCCCTCCTATTCCCTTCTGAGGAAGAGGCAGGCGAGCAACGGCCAATGCTCCCAAGGGAGAGGGTAGTTACCATCTCTCCCATTGCCCACGCATTCCCGTGACTGTCAGCAAGCTGTGGCTTTGTTGGATTCTGAGCTGGTCAATTTTGTGCAGAGGGACCCACGGACAATAATGAGGTTACTGACCAGCCATCCCGTTCTAGTGGAGAGCTCCTTTGCCGATGTGGAGACCGGTCTGACGTCAACTTTCTAAATAGTGTCCATTATATACAAAAACACCTTTGCCCAATTTGATACAATTGTCACGCACAAATCAGCTCTGTGTTTAAACCCACATGTTGATGTAAAACTTGGTCATGTAAGCATTGCTGAATGTAGGTCACCCAGAACTTACAAGATTGTTAAGTCGTGAGTAACGGGGATTTTAAAAATGTAGCCTTTTGAATACACCCACATTTGGCTTCATAAACATTCCTTTCATTTTTGCTGTCACAGGAAAAGCATTCATTTTAAATGTCACCATACTCTCACTTCCATACGAATCCATTCATGTGATAAAGCAGGCCATAAACATGACTGATGGTAAAACTGCTTTGAGTAATTACGGTTGGCGTTTACACCCCTGCGTACAAACCATGTTTACCACCGCCTTTCTGTCTGCCTCTCCTCCCCCGCCCTCTCTGCACGCACGCAAGCACCTGCCCTCACAGGAATGGGATCCAGAATATAACATCTCCCATTCTCCGGCACAGAGGCGCTGGTGTAATAGCGTCACCTTGTCACGATTAGCTGAACCCAGTCCAGGGATTGAAATCTTGAGCTTCTGGCCTGCTGAACTTAACCTGTATCACAGAATTTGTGTGATGCAGGAGGTCAGTTGGCCCATCACGTCGGCGCCAGCTCTCCAAACGAGCATCAACTTGCTGCCATTCTCCTGCCTTTTCCTCAAAGCCCTGCGCATTGTTTCTATCCCAGTCACCTTCTTGCTCGCTCCTGATCGTCTCGATCGAACCTGCCTCCACCGTACTCCCAGGCCGCGCATCCCAGACCCCAGCCACCCACCCTCTGTGTGAAAACACTTTCCCCTCGCATCACATTTGCTTCTTTTGCAAATCACTTTGCGCCCTCTCGTTGTCGATCCTTTTACGGGCGGGAACCGTTTCCCCCTGTCCACTCTGTCCACCCCCCCTCATGGTTTTGAACATCTCTATCAAATCTCTCCCCCACCCCCCCACCCCCCAACAACCAAGGGGAACAATCCCAACCTGTACAGTCACGTTTCTACGGCAACCCCATCCGACACCCTTGTCTTACCTTTGTTACGAGCTTCTATCAAACGCGCTGCCAAATCAAACATCATCTCGCAGATGGTGACACTGAAAAATAGAGGGGTCCTTTTTAATCTGCTGTCGGTTCAGAAAGGTACTAATTCTTCTTTGTGAACGACTTGCCCCGGTGATCACTTTTATCATCCAAATGGCTGAGCGATACACACAGCAGCAAGCCTCCCGGTTTGATCGCTGTGCAGACAAATGACGGCCAGGTATCAATAAACGTCACAGAATAAGCCAGTATAGACAAGGTGTGCAGGGGTACCAACTCAGAGTGGGGTAGCAACCAACCCCACCGGGAGACCAGGAACCGAAGAGCATCCTGACAGATGCCAAAAAGGAGGGTGAGTGAGACAAATTATAATGGAAAAACGTGGTGTTGCAGTACTGGTTGCTCTATATCATCTGCTCGGCAAAGGGATTAAAATTTAGGTCAATGGTCTAGATGAAGCCAAGACGACATCTTGTACAAAGACAGCAGAATTCGTTGCTCTGTCGGATGAATACATGCTTTCTGGAGACCTATTAGATCTGGAACCATTCCCCATCACGTCTGGATTGGACATAGTTGCTTTTAATCTCACCCAATCACAGACTTTGTCATCCTGAATATGTCAACAGTTCCCACCAATACCTTTGATTCGATCATGAATAAATTGTGAGTAGCAATCATCCCTAAATTATAGAATTTACAGTGCAGAAGGAGGCCATTCGGCCCATCGAGTGTGCACCGGCTCTTGGAAAGAGCACCCCACCCACGGTCAACACCTCCACCCTATCCCCATAACCCAGTAACCCCACCCAACACTAAGGGCAATTTTGGACACTCAGGGCAATTTATCCTGGCCAATCTACCTAACCTGCACATCTTTGGACTGTGGGAGGAAACCGGAGCACCCGGAGTAAACCCACGCAGACACGGGGAGGACGTGCAGACTCCGCACAGACAGTGACCCAAGCCGGAATCGAACCTGGGACCCTGGAGCTGTGAAGCGATTGTGCTATCCACAATGCTACCGTGCTGCCGTCAAGTCCTCCCACAAGTCCCGAAAGATGTGCTTGTCAGGTGAATTGTGCATTCTGAATTCTCCCTCTGTGTACCTGAACAGGCGCCGGAATGTGGCGACTAGGGGATTTTCACTATAACTTCATTGCAGTGTTAATGTAAGCCTACTTGTGACAATAAAGATTATTATTATTAATTGCAATCTTCTGTCTGCAAGGCAGTCACCCATTCTTCATTTGACACAAGGTATTTCTCTCAATTTCTCTCTCTCATTAGGTGTGTGGAACTGGACTAACGCTATCCACAAAGCTAGTCATTTTCTCAAAAAAGTACACCAGGTTCAAGAGACGTGACTGTCTTTTTTGGGAGCCGTGTTAAAGGGTGTTTTATAACCCCTTCCCCGTTTGGATTGTCCATCCTGGACAGGATGGACTACACCCCAGGGTCCTAAAAGAGATAGCTGAGGAAATTGTGGAGGCATTAGTGATGATTTTTCAGGAATCGCTGGAGGCAGGAAGGGTCCCAGAGGACTGGAAGGTGGCTAATGTAACACCGCTGTTTAAGAAGGGAGGGAGACAGAAGACGGGAAGTTATAGGCCGGTTAGCCTGACTTCGGTCATTGGTAAGATTTTAGAGTCTGTTATTAAAGATGAGATCGCGAAGCACTTGGAAGTGCATGGCAAAATAGGACTGAGTCAGCACGGCTTTGTCAAAGGGAGGTCGTGGCTGACAAATCTGTTAAGAGTTCTTTGAGGAGGTAACAAGCAAGTTAGATAAAGGAGAATCAGTGGACGTGATTTATTTAGATTTCCAGAAGGCCTTTGACAAGGTGTTGCATAGTAGACTGTTAAATAAGTTAAAAGCCCATGGTGTTAATGGTAAGATCCTGGCATGGATAGAGGATTGGCTGAGAAGGCAAAGAGTTGAGATAAAGAAGTCTTTTTCAGGATGACAGCCAGTGACTAGTGGTGTGCCTCAGGGGTCTGTGTTGGAACCACAACTTTTCACAATATACATTAATGATCTGGAAGAAGGTCCTGAAGGCACTGTTGCTAAGTTTGCAGATGGTACAAAGATCTGTAGAGGGACAGGTAGTATTGAGGAAGCAAGGGGGCTGCAGAAGGACTTGGACAAGCTAGGAGAGTGGGCAATGAAGTGGCAAATGAAATACAATGTGAAAAAGTGTGAGGTTATGCACTTTGGAAGGAGGAATCTAGCCATAGACTATTTTCTAAATGGGGAAATGCTTCGGAAAGCAGGAGCACAAAGGGACTTGGGAGTCTTTGTTCACGATTCTCTTAAGGTTAATGTGTAGGTTCAGTCAGCAGTTAAGAAGGCAAATGCAATGTTAGCATTCATGTCAAGAGGGCTTGAATACAAGATCAGTGATGTACTTCTGAGGCTGTATAAGGCTCTTGTCAGACCCTATTTGGAGTATTGTGAGCAGTTTTGGGCCCCATATCCAAGGAAGGATATGCTGGCCTTGGAAAGGGTCCAGAGGAGGCTCACATGAATGATCTCTGGAATGAAGAACTTGTCGTATGAGGAACATAGAACATAGAACGATACAGCGCAGTACAGGCCCTTCGGCCCTCGATGTTGCACCGACATGGAAAAAAATCTAAAGGCCATCTAACCTACACTATGCCCTTATCATCCATATGCTTATCCAATAAATTTTTAAATGCCCTCAATGTTGGCATGTTCACTACTGTTGCAGGTAGGGCATTCCACGGCCTCACCACTCTTTGCGTAAAAAACCCACCTCTGACCTCTGTCCTATATCTATTACCCCTCAATTTAAGGCTATGTCCCCTCGTGCTAGCCACCTCCATCCGCGGGAGAAGGCTCTCGCTGTCCACCCTATCTAACCCTCTGATCATTTTGTATGCCTCTATTAAGTCACCTCTTAACCTTCTTCTCTCTAACGAAAACAACCTCAAGTCCATCAGCCTTTCCTCATAAGATTTTCCCTCCATACCAGGCAACATCCTGGTAAATCTCCTCTGCACCCGTTCCAAAGCTTCCACGTCCTTCCTATAATGAGGCGACCAGAACTGTACGCAATACTCCAAATGCGGCCGTACTAGAGTTTTGTACAACTGCAACATGACCTCATGGCTCCGGAACTCAATCCCTCTACCAATAAAGGCCAACACACCATAGGCCTTCTTCACAACCCTATCAACCTGGGTGGCAACTTTCAGGGATCTATGTACATGGACACCGAGATCCCTCTGCTCATCCACACTACCAAGAATTTTACCATTAGCCAAATATTCCGCATTTCTGTTATTCTTTCCAAAGTGAATCACCTCACACTTCTCCACATTAAACTCCATTTGCCACCTCTCAGCCCAGCTCTGCAGCTTATCTATGTCCCTCTGTAACCTGCAACATCCTTCCGCACTGTCTACAACTCCACCGACTTTAGTGTCGTCTGCAAATTTACTCACCCATCCTTCTGCGCCCTCCTCTAGGTCATTTATAAAAATGACAAACAGCAACGGCCCCAGAACAGATCCTTGTGGTACGCCACTCGTAACTGAACTCCATTCTGAACATTTCCCATCAACTACCACTCTCTGTCTTCTTTCAACTAGCCAATTTCTGATCCACATCTCTAAATCACCCTCAATCCCCAGCCTCCGTATTTTCTGCAATAGACGACCGTGGGGAACCTTATCAAACGCTTTACTGAAATCCATATACACCACATCAACTGCTCTACCCTCGTCTACCTGTTCAGTCACCTTCTCAAAGAACTCGATAAGGTTTGTGAGGCATGACCTACCCTTCACAAAACCATGCTGACTGTCCCTAATCATATTATTCCTATCTAGATGATTATAAATCGTATCTTTTATAATCCTCTCCAAGACTTTACCCACCACAGACGTTAGGCTCACCGGCCTATAGTTACCGGGGTTATCTCTACTCCCCTTCTTGAACAAAGGGACCACATTTGCTATCCTCCAGTCCTCTGGCACTATTCCTGTAGCCAATGATGACCTAAAAATCAAAGCCAAAGGCTCAGCAATCTCTTCCCTGGCTTCCCAGAGAATCCTAGGATAAATCCCATCCGGCCCCGGGGACTTATCTATTTTCACCTTGTCCAGAATTGCCAACACTTCTTCCCTACGCACCTCAATGCCATCTATTCTAATAGCCTGGGTCTCAGCATTCTCCTCCACAATATTATCTTTTTCTTGAGTGAATACTGACGAAAAGTATTCATTTAGTATCTCGCTTATCTCCTCAGCCTCCACACACAACTTCCCACCACTGTCCTTGACTGGCCCTACTCTTACCCTAGTCATTCTATTATTCCTGACATACCTATAGAAAGCTTTTGGGTTTTCCTTGATCCTACCTGCCAAAGACTTCTCATGTCCCCTCCTTGCTCGTCTCAGCTCTCTCTTTAGATCCTTCCTCGCTTCCTTGTAAATATCAAGCGCCCCAACTGAAACTTCACGCCTCATCTTCACATAGGCCTCCTTCTTCCTCTTAACAAGAGATTCCACTTCTTTGGTAAACCACGGTTCCCTCGCTCGACCCCTTCCTCCCTGCCTGACTGGTACGTACTTATCAAGAACATGCAATAGCTGTTCCTTGAACAAGCTCCACATATCCAGTGTGCCCAACCCTTGCAGCCTACTTCTCCAACCAACACATCCTAAGTCATGTCTAATGGCATCATAATTGCCCTTCCCCCAGCTATAACTCCTGCCCTGCGGGGTATACTTATCCCTTTCCATCACTAACGTAAAGGTCACCGAATTGTGGTCACTGTTTCCAAAGTGCTCACCTACCTCCAGATCTAACACCTGGCCTGGTTCATTACCCAAAACCAAATCCAATGTGGCCTCGCCTCTTGTTGGCCTGTCAACATATTGTGTCAGGAAACCCTCCTGCACACATTGTACAAAGAATGACCCATCTAATGTACTCGAACTATATCTTTTCCAGTCAATATTTGGAAAGTTAAAGTCTCCCATAACAACTACCCTGTTACTTTCGCTCTTTTCCAGAATCATCTTCGCCATCCTTTCCTCTACATCCTACGTTTGAGGACTCTGGGTCTGTACTCGTTGGAGTTTAGAAGGATGAGAGGGAATCTTACTGAAATGTACAAGATACTGCGAGGCCTGGATAGAGTGGACGTGGAGAGGATGTTTCCACATATCGAAAACACTAGAACCAGAGGACACCATCTCAGATTAAAGGGACGATCCTTTAAAACAGAGATGAGAATTTCTTTCAGCCAGAGGGTGGTGAATCTGTGGAACTCTTTGCTGCAGAAGGCTGTGGAGGCCAATTCACCGAGTGTCTTTAAGACAGAGATACTGTAGCTAGGCACTTGAATAATAAGGGGATCAGGGGTTATGGAGAGAAGGCAGGAGAATGGGGATGAGAAAATATCCCTATGATTGAATGGCGGAGCAGACTCGATGGGCCAAGTGGCCTAATTCTGCTCCCAGGGGCTGGTTTAGCTCACTGGGCTAAATCGCTGGCTTTTAAAGCAGACCAAGCAGGCCAGCAGCACGGTTCGATTCCCGTACCAGCCTCCCCGGACAGGCGCCGGAATGTGGTGACTAGGGGCTTTTCACAGTAACTTCATTGAAGCCTACTCGTGACAATAAGCGATTTTCAATCTTTTTCAATGTCTTATGGTCATACATTGGGAGTATCTCCCAATGATCCATTCTAGTTACATGCCTATATGAAAAATGAAAAATCGCTTATTGTCACGAGTAGGCTTCAATGAAGTTACTGTGAAAAGCCCCTAGTCGCCACATTCCGGCGCCTGTCCGGGGAGGCTGGTACGGGAACTGAACGGTACCCTCGTACGGGTACGAGGCTGGTATGGTAACTGAAGTCAAACTGCCGGGCTTATAATTTACAGGTACAAACTTGCTGTTTGTTTTCAATATTGATCCACTGTTTCTCAGGCAAGGGTGCTGTACATTCTTAATGCTTCCCTCGCTGCTTGGTGGACAAAGGCATTATCTCTTCTGGTACGAGGGTAAATGTGCCAGAAGGTTAAAAAGTTGCATTTTGTTTCATGACGAGTTCATCATTCCAGCCAGTGGTCAGTGCAGGGCAAAAATAAATCCCTGTCTACAGTACTGTAGAGCGGCCATTGGAAAATGCCTGTCCACGGGATGGTTTTGGCTGTGAGGGTAAGTTGCCAAAACATGCTGCTGGCATATGAAGAACGAGCACGGTCATTCCAAATATCAAAACGTTAACATAGACATCGCCGCTTTACATCCCTGAGATCTTTCAGTATGAAATATTAGACAATTCAGCTTTTCATCCCATTAATACTACTACCATCTAGAAGGACAAGAGCAGCAGATACCTGGGAACACCACCATCTGGAGGTCCCCATCCAAGTCACTCACCATCCTGACTTGGAAATATATCGGCCGTTCCTTCACTGTCGCCGGGGCAAAATCCTGGAACTCCCTCCCTAACAGCACTGTGGGTGTACCTACATCTCAGGGACTGCAGCGAATTAAGGCGCCGGCTCATCACCACCTTTTCGCAAGGGCAACAAGGGATGGGCAATAAATATTGGCCTAACCCGCGAAACTCCCATCCCGTAAATTCACTTTGAAAAAAGAGGTTCTACAGGATTCCTCCCAAATGCCAGCATTTTTAGCACATCACCCAACTACCTGCAAGTGCAAGAAATTTCCCACCTGCTTATCTCTGCAAAGCCTGGGATGTAGGCCGCCATCATTTCCACAAACATTTCCACGTCGAAGTTCTCCTCGGATGAGTCTGAAGATCCAAGTTCCTCCAGTACACTGGTGATATAGGAGAGAATCACCTCATCCATCACGCTGTAGGGGCAGAAACACGACATTGACAGAATTGTCCTACCCCGACACAACAGGAAGTCCAAAATATTGTGGATAACTGAATATACAAGATATTTTCCAGTAACTTGACAGTGTTGTTCTGTCAGATCATTTGAACACCCTCACCTTGATTATAAAGTACAAGTGTCCGAAGCCTTTCAGACACTAACTTAATTCTGAGATTATAAAACTCACCAACAGCCATTGATTCCCTCACACTTGAAGCTAAATTATTTATTACATAGGTTTATAGTTTAAACATTTAAAAAAAAAATTTTTTTTTTTTAAAAAAGAGTACCCAATTTTTTTTTTCCCCAATTAAGGAGCAATTTAGCGTGGCCAATCCACCTAACCTGCACACCTTTGGGCTGTGGGGGTGAAACCCACGCACACACAGGAAGAATGTGCAAAACCCACACGGACAGTGACCCAGGGCTGAGATTTGAACCCGGGACCTCCCTGGAAAATAGAAAACCATTCAGATCTGGAGGATATCTCCTACCCTCATTCAGTGTCCGCAATCAAAAACAACTCCAGGACCAAGCAGTCCACTTGATCGGCACCCCACCCACCACCTTTAACATTCACTCCCTTCCCCACCGACGCATGGAAATTTGAATTCAATAAAACATCTGGAATTCAAATCTAATGATGACCATGAAACCGTTGTCGATTGTCGTAAAAACCCATCTGGTTCACTAATGTCCTTCAGGGCAGGAAATCTGCCACATGGTCTGGCCTACACGTGACTCCAGACCCACAGCAATGTGGTTGACTCTTAACTGTCCCCTCAAGGGGCAATTAAGGATGGGCAATAAACGCTGGCACAGCCAGCGGCGTCCATGTCCCAGGAACAAATACAAAAAAAAAGAGCGGTTAGCCATGTGATTGGAAGATAGTTGAAGCCTCTACCATCACCATCCACAGCTCCATACTGCAACACACACGTTGTTGCAGCAACTCAGTCTGAACCATAGTAAACACCATGTTCAGCAATAGCAATTAGCCAGTCGACAGGCACAAATCATCAACTGAAACTGGACGACACTTGACTCGAGTCTAAAGATCACAGGTTCAAGCTCCACTTGGGGGGGGGGGGTTTGAGCACATGGCTCAAGCTGACACTCCAGTGCAGTATTGATGGAGTGCCGCACTGTCACAGGTGACGTCCTTCAGATGAGACGCTAAACCCAGTCTTCCCTATTAGATCGCTGTCCAAAAAAAGTCCATGGCACTTTGCGAAGAGCAGGGGAGTTATCCTTACTCCCGACGTCTTCACTCACCTGACTTACAAAACATCACCTGGTCATTCTCACTGATGCCTGTGGGACCTCGCTCCGTGTGAATTGGCTGCTCTGTGTCCCTCTAATTTGCAACCGTAACTAACACTTCAGAAGGACATTGCCCAAGGTTGTGATTGCCCAAGGTTGTGATTGCCCAAGGTTGTGAAAGGTGAGAGATAAATCACCCACCTGAGGTCAGCATCGGGGACGTGCAAGTGAACAAACTGGAACAGAGAGTCTTGAATAATTTTCTCCAACGCCATGGTACCGACGCTCAAAAGGTAACAAGGTCCCACCTGCAGAAAGAAGGCCTGTCAATGGGTTTCACACTGAAAATGAAATGGTTAAAACCACAGAAGCCCCCATTTTAATGCAAATCGTCATCACTAAAGTAATGTTTTTCCTCTTTTAAATTCATTTATGGGATGTGGGTGTTGCTGGTTTGGCCCAGCATTTATTGCCCACCCCTAGTTGCAAAGAACAAGGAAAAGTACAGCACAGGAACAGGCCCTTTGGTCCTCCAAGCCTGCGCCCACCATGCTGCCCGTCTAAACTAAAATCTTCTACACTCCCGGGGTCCGTATCTATTCCCATTCTATTCATGTATTTGTCAAGATGCCCCGTAAACGTCACTATCGTCCCTGCTTCCACCACCTCCTCAGGCAGCGAGTTCCAGGCATCCACTACCCTCTGTGTAAAAAACTTGCCTCGCACATCTCCTCTAAAGCTTTCCCCTCGCACCTTAAACCTATGCCCCCTAGTAATTGACCCCTCTACCCTTTGAAAAAGTCTCTGACTATCCACTCTGTCTATGCCTCTCATAATTTTGTCGACCTCTATCGCCCTTCACCTCCTTCGTTCCAGTGAAAATAAACCAAGTTTATTCAAACTCTCCTCATAGCTAATTCCCTCCATACCAGGCAACATCCTGGTCAATTTCTTCTGCAACCTCTCTAAAGCCTCCACATCCTTCTGATAGTGTGGCGACTATACTCCAAGTGTGGCCTAACTAAGGTTCTATACAGCTGCAACATGACATGCCAATTCTTATACTCAATGCCCCAGCCAATGAAGGCAAGCATGCCGTCTGCCTTCTTGACTACCTTCTCCACCTGTGTTGCCCCTTTCAGTAACCTGTGGACCTGTACACCAAGATCTCTCTGACTGTCAATACTCTTGAGGGTTCTCTACCTGCATATTCCCTACCTGCATTAGACCTTCCAAAATGCATCACCTCACATTTGTCCGGATTAAATTCCATCTGCCATCTCGCCACCCAAGTCTCCAAACGATCTAAATCCTGCTGTATCCTCTGACAGTCCTCATCGCTATCCGCAATTCCACCAACCTTTGTGTCATCCGCAAGCTTACTAATCAGACCAGTTACATTTTCCTCCAAATCATTTACATTTATATATACTACAAACAGCAAAGGTCCCAGCACTGATCCCTGCAGTTGCCCTTCAGAAGGTGGTGGTGAACTGCCTTCTTGAACTGCTGCAGTCCCTGAAGTGTAGGCACGCCCACTGTGCTGTTAGGCAGTGGGGGGATGCCAGGATTTTGACCCAGCGATAGTGAAGGAGCGGCAACATATAAAAGTCAGGATGATGAGTGACTTGGAGGAGAACCTTTGTGGTGGGGTTCCCAGGTATATGCTGCCCTTGTTTGAGATAGTAATGATAGTGGGTCTGCAAGGTGCTGCCTAAGGAACCTTTGTGAGTTACTGCAGTGCATCTTGTAAATGGTGCACACAGCTGCTGCTGTTCGTCAGTAGAGGGATTGAGTGTTTGTGGAAGGGGAGTAATCAAGCGGGGCTGCTTTGTCCTGGATGGTGTCGAGCTTCTTGAGTGTTGTTGGAGCTGCACTCATCCAGGCAAGTGGAGAGTATTCCATCACACTCCTGACTTGTGGGTCTGCCAGCGGTGACTGGTTGGCACCCTGGAGTAAGATTACCCAGGACGAGAAATAGATTCCAATACCACTGTCCCACTGGGAAAGAAGGAGCTGGAATATACAATCACCAAGACCTTCATAAGTCGCTTGACTCAACCCCTCAGCTCATCCTTCGCTGAAACACTTTGTTGCTCGTTCTGGGCGAGTGTGTTTAACACTCAATTTGGCTCTGTTTCGATACTTAGCTCTGGAGTCGCCAGAGCTCCAGTAACGGTATCGTTAAGATACCGCCACAAGTTTCAAGGTCAAGTTCAAAGCAATAAAACCATACACCAATTAGTAAGTTCAAACAACTGAGTTTATTATAATACAATTATAATACTACTCATGCACACGCTAAGAGGATTAAACTATTCCTACCACTAAATGAACCAATACTTATCTCAAAGGGAACTGCCGGATCAGGGGACAAGGCCT
This sequence comes from Scyliorhinus canicula, assembly GCF_902713615.1. Classification (NCBI taxonomy): domain Eukaryota; kingdom Metazoa; phylum Chordata; class Chondrichthyes; order Carcharhiniformes; family Scyliorhinidae; genus Scyliorhinus; species Scyliorhinus canicula. The sequence continues at coordinate 22,868,344 of NC_052167.1, forward strand.
CTTGCTCTGCTCTGGTCTGCAGACTTCAGGTTGGTACGGGTTAAAAAGGGGTCAGGAGTGTCTATCTCTGGTAGCGATCGTTGCGAGACACTTACTTGCTGGCAGCTGCTGTCCCAAACCTCTCCTCTCTCTCGTTCAAGGTCTTCTTTGGCAAAAGCTGGTCGAGATGGTGGTCCAGAGAGGAGGGCGGGTTAAGAAGAACAAACTAAGTGTGGGACCTGTCTTTTATAGGTCCTAGGGCTCCGCGCCCTTTTGGGCGGACCCTTTACCTCCTGGGAATCGATTGGGTCTCTTCCCAATCGATTTGTTTGAATCCCCCCAATACTGAGGCTATCTCTCGGCTACTGGGCGGGCCTTCAGGTGCTTTGTTTTCGAACCCCGCTGGTGCCGGGGTGCCTGGTTTCCCATACACTGTTGCAATCACTTCTCTATTTGTGTCCATTGTCCCTGGGATCGTTCCATTGCTATGTTAACTATCCCGGATATTGCCTCATTAGTATGCAGAATGTTCGTTTCGGTGCTGTCTGCTCTCTTAGCAGAATACACATTGGCTTTTTGCAGCCTGCTTGTGCTGCAAACATTGTCCATTGTTAAACCTGCAAGCTTTGCGTTCCTCCATTATGTATTTAGGGAATGGCCAACTCGGTGGCTACAACCTATTAGCTTTGCACTTCATGCTATCTCAGCTCACTCCTGACCAGCATCCCCAATTCTATCCTCGATGCTGGAGGTCATCTAAATCTCTGCTGTCCATATCCTAATTTGCGTCATTCTCCAAATGTTTGCTACCTACATTGGGCAGCACGGTAGCACAGTGGTTAGCACAATTGCCTCACAGCTCCAGGGTCCCAGGTTCGATTCCCTGCTTGGGTCACTGTCTGTGCGGAGTCTGCACGTTCTCCCCGTGTCTGCGTGGGTTTCCTCCGGGTGCTCCGGTTTCCTCCCACAGTCCAAAGATGTGTAGGTTAGGTGGACTGGCCATGCTAAATTGCCCTTAGTGTTGGGTGGGGTTGCTGAGTTATGGGGGATAGGGTGGAGGTGTTGACCTTGGGTAGGGTGCTCTTTCCAAGAGCCGGTGCAGACTCGATGGGCCAAATGGCCTCCTTCTGCACTGTAAATTCTATGAACGGCAAGCAACGTCTCAATTTGAAAATTCTCATCCCCGTTCTCAAATCCAACCATGACTTTGCCCCTCCCCATCTGCGAAATCTCCAACAACTCCCACCGCCCCCCCCCCCCCCCCCCCCCCCCCGAGATATCTGCTCTCCCTGATTTGAAGCACTACATCACTAGTGGTTGTGCCCACAGCTACCTGGGCCCAAAGCACTGGGACTCCTTCCCTAAACCGCTCAACCTCTCTTTAATTCTTTAAGATGCACCTCAAGATCTCTCTCTCGTTGACCTAATATCTCCCACATGGCTCGGTGCCCGACTCTGATGTTCTTAGGGGGCAACAGATGTTGATAAGTCTGCCAACTGTGAATAAATATATTCCTGGAGTTTTCATCACATGATTTCCCCCCTTGCTCTTGCCATTACTTGGCCAACACCTCCATGCCTTCCTAAGCCAATGGGAAGCAAAAACACTCATTAACCAATGGGATTATGTTTCACTATTAGCCAATGAGCCTTTTCTTCGTCACTTCCAACATTTTTATGTCTGGTAAAGAGAACCGTTCAAAGAAAAGTACAAAAAAATATATTTTTTAATGTCCCGATGGTTTCGCCCCAGGGTAGTGCACAGAATCGGAGAATCATAGAATCCCTACAGTGCAGAAGGAGGCCATTCGGCCCATAGAGTCTGCACCAGCCCATGGAAAGAGCATCCCAGCCCTATCCCCACAACCCTATAATCCCACCCAACCTTTGGACAGTAAGGGGGCAATTCTATCATGGCCAATTCACCTAACCCGCACATCTCCGGAGCACCCGGGAGGAAACCCACGCAGACACGGGGAGAACGTGCAAACTTCACACAGTCCACCCAAGTCTGGGATTGAACCCGAGTGCTTGGTGTTATGAGACAGCAGTGCTAACCACTGTGCCGCCGTAATATTCCAGATTTATTGGATACAAATTCAACCAGCTGCCCACATCTCCAAAGCATATGCCTGGTCCAGATTACTGATCCAGTGACATTACCATCACCACCCCCAGATAATCAATCCTACTCCAGTTAATCAATGAGTAGTTCCTACTCGGTGTCAGATTTATTTCTTCGGTTGAATTTCTTACAGGGGAATATGAGCGGGCAGCAGAGTACTCACATCTGATTGGTAACCACTTGCTGGATAATACATTAAGTCACCTGGTCCACCAATCAGATTGCTGGAAGCAGACAGACACAGGCTCAATTTACTTCTTATAAAACATAACTGCAATGCGCAAACAATCTCGGGTCACTGGACTTAGATCCATTGCTCATTGAGTATGTTCAAGGCCGAGATAGACAGATTTTTAATCTGAGGATATTGAGGGTTATGGAGATAAAGCGGGAAAGAGGAGTTGAGGATTATCACATCAGATCAGTCACAATCTCATTGAATGGCAGAGCAGACTCGATGGGCCGAATGGCCTACGTCTGCCCCTACGTCTGATGGTGTCAGGCTGGAAAAGACCCAGGGTTAATTCAGCTAGCTCCTGTGTCTCGGAAATAACAATGGGACAGCTCTCAATCCCACCCATTTGTCGTCTCCCCCCCCCCCCCCTTCTGCCCGCTGTTGAGTCCATGTCCACTTGTAAATTACGTGGCCATTTTTACACATATGGATGCCTCCCTCACCTACAGGCTGTAAAGATTTCAATTCCCCCTTCAATTTCTTCAGTCAGGTGTGGCTTAGTTGGTAATGTTTTCGCTTCTGAATCACAAGGTTCTGGGTTTGAGTCCCACGGCTGGGGTAGAGTACAAAAATCAAGGTTAACCCTCCCCTGAGGTGCTGTCATCGTACTGTTATGGGCCAGGGCTTAGAAACTCCAAAGTGTATTATGAAGTTCACCTGACCTATAACTTTTATGGTGAACTTGGCTAGGGTGAGCACAAAGCTTTTACTACAGTGTGATTCATCGGACTTCCTTGACATTTTAATCAAAACAAGGTTTATCCTAAGAATGTAGTTATATACGCAGCAAGAATTATCAATTATAAACATAAAGACACCACACAGCTACAGTAATCTATGTACATGACACTTAATGAATTCCCCCTTAGCTGTTCCAATTCAATAACAAAATCCAATTAAACCAAACCCCCTTTTCAAGAGCTTGGCCCGGCACACTGTATTCTAAAAACAGGGGAAAACACTGCTCTCTCCTTCTCCAGTCCAAAGCAGTCAAACTGAAACCCCTCTCACCTCACAGCCCAATGTGCTACAAGTCACACGATAAGAGACTAAACCTTTCTCAAAAGGGCCACTCACATGACAGTACCAAGATGTTTTGTAGAAGGTCCCCTGGCAAAGAAGGGGGCAGTTCTCCCAATACCTAACCTTCAATCTACATCACACAAAATAAAACAGATTCTCTGGTCATTATCACACTGATGTTGTGGTGTCTTTGTTGTGTTTATATTGGCTCCCGTGGGTTGCTACATTACAACAGCTGCTACACTTTGTTCGCTGCCAAGTGCGACATGAATGCAACATATGCATGTTGTTACAGAGGATTCTCCAGCTTTTCCATGCAATGAGACGCACAACTACGGTTCTGCATAGTTCAGTAATGATGGGTTTAGCTTCCAATTTCTCTATGATGAATAACATAACTAGCTGTCGAGGTTCATATAGGAGCAATGAGCAGACATTAGAGCACACCCCAGTCATGTATTAAACGCTGCCACTTAATGACAGATGTGCCCAGCCCCGCTAAATTATCAATTGTGTTTGTACATCCATCACTGCAGTCTTAAGGTCTACCTTATTCATTTCTTAAAATCGTACAGCCAGGACGTCACTGAACCCCTTGCACCTGTTGCATCTCTTGTTCTTTTAGCAATTATTTAAAATTGTCTCCTCTGGTCACCAACCCCACTGCTAGATGACAGTGTTGCTGATCTCCAGGAGTGTCCGTGGAGGAGTGTGCATCAGGCTGGTGAGGCACTGGTATCCCACAAGCGTTTTCCCCTACAGGGCATTGGCTACCATTCTTCTGTCAAGTCCATCATCACCCTTCTGTGGTTCGCACATGGAGAACTCATAGGTGTGGGAGCTGATGCTTAATTTGCATCATCAAAGGACACCCCCAAAAATCTTAGTCCTCTCTCTTTCCCTCCACCAGCCTGGGAGCCAGACAGTTGCAAGTTCGATTCCCACTCCAGAGGCTTGAGCTGAAACATTCAAACTGACACTCCAGTGCAGCACAGAGGGAGTGTTGCATTGTAAGAGGGGAGAGGCTAAATTGAGTCCCACTCTGCCCTCAGGGGTGGATGTAAAGATCCAATGGCTCTATTGCAAAGAGCAGTGAAACTCTAACCAGCATCTGGGCAAAGATTTGCCCCACTCCCTGTGGTGATATGAATCACTGTAAATACACAAGGAGTTATTGTAAATACACTAAGCCTAAGTAAACACTAGAGGGAGCACCAAGGAAATCATGCAGACATACAGCTAATGAACACATAGAATAGGACACGACCAATGGGCTGCAAGACACCCAGAGGTGATACTACCACAAGGGGGCATTACAAAGCCCATATATTAAACGAAAGGGCACACAATGTTCTTTCTCTTTCCACAGGCGACACTTAGAGAGGACAGGGGCAGATCAGAAGCATCACACCCACCACGTGGCTTAGAGTAGACTGGTTAGTTAGACTGAGTTACTACAGCAAGATTAGGAGAGTCGAACTCAAGTAGGAGAATTGTTAGCTGTTCAATAAATGTGTTAAACCTATCTCTGAAAGTCTGAACTTTCCTTTGACAGGGCATACATCAAGGAAGCAGCTTATGCTACATGAAGAAGCATAACACAACACTACTAACATGACAAGAGCTGTCGCAAACCCATTGCTGTTTGTGGGATCTTCCTATGTACCATCTAGTGGCCTCAATACAGCAGTATTTGCACAACATTGACTGTGAACTGCTCGGGGACCTCCTGAGGATGGGAAGGACGCTACTGAAATGTAAGTCTTTCTTCAAAAAAGAGCCAGAGGGGTGGGAGGGGACAGAGATATTCCAGCGGCTTTACACTATCATCGGTATCGAGCTCGCTGTCGGTCAGTGAAACCACCCTCCCATTCATAGAGAGGAAGAGCCAGAGCCCACGTCAGAGCCAGTCCCAGAGGCAGAGGCAGAGCCAGACCCAGAGGCAGAGCCAGACCCAGAGGCAGAGGCACAGCCAGTCCCAGGGGCAGAGCCAGTCCCAGAGGCACTCCCAGAGGCAGAGCCAGTGCCCAGAGGCAGAGCCAGTCCCAGAGGCACTCCCAGAGGCAGAGACACAGCCAGTCCCAGAGGCAGAGCCAGTGCCCAGAGGCAGAGCCAGTGCCCAGAGGCAGAGCCAGTGCCCAGAGGCAGAGCCAGTCCCAGAGGCAGAGGCACAGCCAGTGCCCAGAGTCAGTCCCAGAGGCAGAGCCAGTGCCCAGAGTCAGTCCCAGAGGCACAGCCAGTGCCCAGAGGCAGAGCCAGTGCCCAGAGTCAGTCCCAGAGGAACAGCCAGAGGCCAAGGGAGAGTTAGACCCAGAGATCTCACGTTGCCGTCACTTACTTAAACCGAACGGGATACCCGCTGCCGCCACCTGATCTCCAACCGGTCCCGGGCTGTGCGCATAGGCACTGACCCCGCCCACCGTGCACTGACCCCGCCCACCGTGCACTGACCCCGCCCATCGCACACTAACCCCGCCCATCGCGCACTGACCCCGCCCATCGCACACTAACCCCGCCCAGTGAGCACTGACAACCACCCATGGGGCACGGACCCCGCCCATCGCGCATTGGGCCCGCCCACCGCGCACGGACCCCGCCAATTGCGCACTGGCCCCGCCCACGGCACACTAACCCCGCCCATCGCGCACTGACCCCACCCATCGCGCACTAACCCCGCCCAGTGGGCACTGACCCCGCCCATCGCGCACTGAACCCGCCCATCGCGCACTGACCGCGCCCACCGCGCACTGAACCCGCCCATCGCGCACTGACCCCGCCCATCGCGCACGGACCCCGCCCACCGCGCACTGACCCCGCCCAGTGAGCACTGACCCCGCCCACCGCGCACTGACCCCGCCCAGTGAGCACTGACCCCGCCCACCGCACAGTTCCCGCCATTAGAGGCGTTGCCAGGCAGCGGGTAATCCCTGAGTAAGGCTTTCAGCAATGCTGAGCAGGATTGGGATGTTAACCTCCTGGCTCTGACCTGTGGCTGTGACCCGGGAAGCTTCAGCTTTAACTCACACTCCAGATTTTCCGGCCTGTGGGATTTTCCAATCTGGCCAGCAACACAATTTATTTTTAATTATTTTCCAATTAAGGGGCAATTTAGCGTGTTCAACCCACCTACCCTGCACATCTTTGGGCTGTGGGGGCGAAACCCACACAGACACGGGGAGAATGTGCAAACTCCACATGGACAGTGACCCAGAGCCGGGATCGAACCTGAACCTGGGACCTCGGCACCGTGAGGCTGCAGTGCTAACCCACTGCGCCACCCTTGTGAGAACCTCAAATGACCGTTGACTGGAAGATCCTGCCAGCGGCCACCGCGTGGGAGGCTGGAAAATCCCAGCCTGAAGCCTGAACCTCTCAGTCCGGTGCTGACGCAATCCTTCCCCTCTCAAAGACGGGCATTAAAAAGTCCTGTGCCACTATTTTAAAGAGGAACCGGGGAGTCAGCCTCGGTCTCCTGCCCAGTATTTTTCTCTCTGTCAACATTGCCGCTATCTGGCCCTCTTCCCATTACTGTTTGAGGAAGCTTGCTGCGTGGAGTGTGGCTGCCGTGCCTCCTACATTACAATGTTGACCACACTTCCAAGATGCTTGGAAGGGGGCCTCACGGTAGCATGGTGGTTAGCATCAATGCTTCACAGCTCCAGGGTCCCAGGTTCGATTCCCGGCTGGGTCACTGTCTGTGTGGAGTCTGCACGTCCTCCCCGTGTGCGCGTGGGTTTCCTCCGGGTGCTCCGGTTTCCTCCCACAGTCCAAAGATGTGCGGGTTAGGCGGATTGGCCATGCTAAATTGCCCGTAGTGTAAGGTTAATGGGGGGATTGTTGGGTTACGGGTATACCGGTTACGTGGGTTAAGTAGGGTGATCATTGCTCGGCACAACATCGAGGGCCGAAGGGCCTGTTCTGTGCTGTACTGTTCTATGTTCTATGTTCTATGCTCAGTAGGTTCTGAATCGCTTTGCGATCAAAGAGACCCAGGCTCAGGGAGCCTTCACATACCAGGAAGCATTGGTGGTGGCAGGCGGACCATCTCGGGACCTGCCAAGGAGGGAATAAATTGAGACCCAGGGCTGAAGTAAAGCGACATGAGGAAAACATTTTCGCGTGGTGAATGGCACTTCCTGAGAGCGTGATGGAGGCGGGTTCGATCACGGTGTTCGAAAGGGAATTAGACTGTTACCTAAAATGGAAGAATTGCAGGGTTACGGGGAGAAAGCAAGCGAGAGGCATTGGGTGGATTGTTCATTAAAGAGAGCTAGCACAGACAAGATGGGCAGAACGGCCTCCTCCAGTGCTATCACCATTCTATTTCTGTGGGATGTCCTGAGATTATAAAAAGTGTCCACTTGGGTAATCAGAAATACCAGTGTCGTGGAATTTTAAGTCTTTGGAGAGTGGGAAATGCGAAGTTTTAGATATCTCCCACTCAAAAGCTTTGCGTTCATGGGTTCAGGCATTTTGCTTTCCACAGAAATAATACTGAATGGTATTTCTTAATTCTTCTTTGTTACATTGGCAGCTAAAGTATGTCCCCTGGTGCAAAGACTGAAGGTGTAGCTGTTCAGAAAGGATGTCAGTGGGTTGTTGCTCGCTCAGTCACCAGAGGGCACTAAAATTATTCTATTTTTCAATGAAGCGATTCAGGATGAATAAAAGGGTTACTCAGTAGCTTGAAAGCTGGACTTTACATTTTGGACCATTTAAGGATTGGGAGTTATTAGTGTCCATTGACAGCTGCGCAGAATTGGACATGGGGATTCACAGCATTCCCGATTTTCAAGCCAACAAAATTGATCAATTGAAAATCCGGAGCACTGGGAATTTGGCGAACTGATCTCCTGACACGATTCTCCAACGTGCACTCCCGTCGAGTGAGGCTCTCAGCTGGCCGTTGTCCAAGACACGGAGATTTCCTTTATTCAGGGAGTTTATTGACTTTTTCAGTCTCACAGCTCAGCTCCCACTCAACCCAGTGTCCCAAATGTCCCCGAGAAAATGCTGGAAAATCTCAGCAGGTCTGGCAGCATCTGTAAGGAGAGAAAAGAGCTAACGTTTCAAGTGCAGATGACCCTTTGTCAAAGCGGGTGCGTTTGTCCCCTATTTCTCACGCTGCGTACTCCAGATCCTAACCACTTGCCGAGTAAGATTTTTTTCTCATGTTGCTTCTTTTGCCAGTCAACTATTGGTGTCCTCTGGCTCTTCATCATTCCAAATTGGGAATAGTTTCTCTACATCGCTTCTGTCCAGACCCCTCATAATTTTGAATACCTTCAGCAAACCTTCTCTCCACCTACTCTTCACAAAGGAGAAAAAAAACACAGATTCTCCAACTATCCAAGTAACAGTTCCCTCATCCCTGGATCCATTCTTATAAATATTTTCAGACTTTGGTCCATTTAATCAGATAGAGGTCTGTCACTCTGCACTCACTGCTTGATAAGACTATATCCCTTTAGTCCCTTATCAATAACATATTTTCCATAATGTGTAAGTGATGAATGTGAGAAAGTGTTATATTTTATATTTGTTGCAGTAATGCTATTAAATATGTGCACATCCACTATGTCTGCTAAAGCTGTGCTTATGGGGTTATAAAAGTGAGGTAATCCTTGATTTTTCAGAATGTTCTGCTGATAGATTTGAGAAACATTTACTTGCTTACAGATTTGGTGGCTAATGGAATATTGTTTTGGTTTGGAGGTCCCTGGGTGCAGATAATTTATGAGAGATATTGTATTTTGTCTTGAGTAACCAGGTGTGGGATATGTTGTGGGAGGAGGCAGAAGAAAGCCTTATGCTTTTGGTGTAGATTGTGTAATTAAGGGGAGGAGCCAAGTCTGTATGTAGTTTCTTTGCAATAGGATTTTAGTTTGCCAAGAAATGTTTTTCAGTTTGTCCCTGAAAGGTTCTCTTCCAATGGCTCTGCACAGAGAAAAGCAAATGAAGCTGATTGTTAACTTTATTTATAAGTGGCATTTGAACTATATCGGCTTGCTTAATTGGAATATATAGTGGTAGATGTAGGGAGTAAGTTAAAGATTTTCTTTTTACTTAAGAGCTGTTGTAACTGTTATTCTTGTAACTGTTGTAAAGTTGATTCTTTGTTGCTAACATGGTTAATTCTGTGTTTAAATTAAAGTTTTTTTAACATACCTATCGGTCAGTATTATCACTGCTGTGGTACAGTAACATTTCCCCACAGTTTTACAAAGTAAAAATAGTTAGGTTCTCATCCAGTATCCTACAGTAGCATCTATTGGCTAGGGAGGGGACTGTACCTCTCCATTCACTGACCAATGACACATTCCTTGTTATCCAGCCCCAATTCCGATACAGGCCTATCTTCCTCCATCACTCATCAAATATGCCATAGGTAATAACCAAAGTCACTTCTGCCCAATTTTTCAATAACTTGCCTAGTCTAATGACATACCCTACAGATAAGCAGGGAATCTGGGTTCCTATTCTAATCTATGGAAGTTAAATATTTTATAATTATAAGTTTATAAATTATTACATATTTATATAATATATTGTCTAATAGGGTGGCACAGTGGTCAGCACTGTTGCCTCACGGCACCGAGGACCCACTGTCCGTGTGGACAGTTTTTGCGTGGGTCTCACCCCCACAACCTAAAGATGTGCATAGTGGGTGGATTGGACACGTTAAATTGGGGGGGGGGGGGGTGGAATTGGGTACTCTAAATTTAAAATATATTGTCGAATAACGTCAATTCTTTCTTCTATATAAATAACCTTGATGGTACAATTTTAGAAATAATTTCATTGCAGTATTAATGTAAGCCTACTTGTGACACTACAGTAGATTATTATTCTAAAATGTCTAAATCTATGTATTGCCCATTTATAGCAAGAAAATTGGAATGGGACCCAACAAATTGACATGAGTGAGTGAGCAAGACCGTATATATAAAATAGCCTGTAAACTAAATGTGGGCAATGCCACAGTCAATACAGAACCCTCACCCAGGTACCAGTCCCACCCTTGCTCCCCGCAGATCCCATGTCTTCCCTATCCGATCAGGGATTTGGGGGAGAGTTGGCCACTCTGCAAAATGAGGCCAAATTCAAAAGATTTGGCTCAGCTGTATTGAAAAACTTTATTACGACATGCAAGCTAACGTCCCCTTCCACCAGAGCCATTTTAGTCTATAGATCTTATATGTTCCGTGGAATAGTCTGCCTTTAAGAAGCCAAACAGGAAGTGCAATTGAACAAGTGATACATTCAGTGGTTGTTCGGAAGGGGAGCAGCTGGTGAGAGCTCTGCGGAAAGATGCCAGATACAGGCTCCAGTACTTACTTTCGGAGGACCAGCCTCTTCTGGATGGCTGTCATCACCGGATCCTTTGGGTACTTCACTGTACGTCTGTTTGGAAATGCTGATGCCCTGCTTCCCAGCATTTCTCTCTTTGATGGGGACAAATGCTGCGGTCTGTTAGAGTTGGGGTAAAAATGTGCATGCCGTTGCACGCATTGACCCCAACCCCGAATCAGGGGAGGGGGGGGGGGGGGGTCTTGCGGGCGGCAAGAAAATAAATTAATCCGCGATCGTCCCTTGCTCTGTTCAAACAAGTGGCAGGCCATACGGGCAACATTTTCCGAGTTAGGAGGGATTCCGATGACAGGGTCAGGCAACGTGAGGTGACCCAGATATGTATCTGGGGTTGGCAGAGCATGTAAGGGAGTGGGTGGCGGGTGGCAGACCATGCCCCCGCTCTCCTTGCCAATGAATGAGGGGAAGGGTTGTGCGGGGATGGGGTGCGAGGGTGGGGGGGGGGGGGGGGGTGCATAGCTCTGGCTATGATTCAATGTTCTTTCACTGTAGCCCCAACTCCCAGACCCATATTCTACTGTTGTTGCGAGGTTTAGTTCTACTGCTGGTTCCACTATTTTCGCTCCTCGCTCAAATGGTGATTCATCCGCCACAACAACTGAAATTATTTTAATGCCATGAGGTACTTCATGAGGAAGCCTTGTATAGCAAAATACAATCCTTAAGTCATAAACAGTGACTTCAATAAAAATTCGATAAGAATTCAATAAAAATCTGGAATTAAAAGTCTAGTGATGATCGTGAAACCATTGTCGACTGTCGTATAAACCCCGTCTGGTTCACTAATGTCCTTTAAGGAAGGAAATCTGCCGTCCTGACCGGGTCTGGCCGATATGTGACTCCAGACCCACAGCAATGTGGTTGACTCTTAACTGCCCCTCAAGGACCATTAGGGATGGGCAATAAATGCTGGCACAGCCTGCGATGGCCACGTCCCATGAACAAATTTTTTTTTAAAATTAGAGGGCAGCACGGTGGCGCAATGGTCCCAGGTCCCAGGTTCGATCCCGGCTCTGGGTCACTGTCCATGTGGAGTTTGCACATTCTCCCCATGTTTGCGTAGGTTTCGCCCCCACAACCCAAAGATGTGCAGAGTAAGTAGATTGGCCACGCTAAATTGCCCCTTAATTGGAAGAAATTAATTGGGTACTCTAAATTTATTTTAAAAATATTAGGGCTGATGACCCAAAGCTTAGTTGAAGACTAAGGACCATTTTAAGGAGTGTCTTGAATGACGAGGTAGGAAGGGAGGCGCAGGAAGGACATCCCCGAGCTTAGCGCCGAGATAGCTGAAGGCTCGGTCTCCAAAGGTGCAGCGATTTAAAATCAAAGATGCTCAGGAGGCCTGAAATAGAGGAATAGAAGTAGATGTCTCGGAGGGGGTTTCAGGGATAGGAAGAGGTGAGGCCATGGAAGGATTGAAGTCGAGGGTGAGAATTTTAAAATCGGGGCATTGCTTGACCAGGAGCCCGTGTAGGTCAGCGAGCGCAGGGATGATGGGTGAACGGGACTTTGTGGGAGCAGGGACAAGGGACTGCAGAATTTGGGTCGACCTCGGATTAAGACAGAGTCGATTGTGAGAGGCAAGTCAGAAGAGTGTCGGAATGGTCAAGTCTGGAGTTAAGAGGCATCAATGAAGGTTTCATTTTGTTCCTGTGCTGCATTGTTCTTTCGGGTTTTGGCCACGGGTGGTATCATGACCGGTATAGGCTTGGAGGACCGAAGGGCCTGTTCCTGTGCTGTATCGTTCTTTGTTCATCACCAGATAAGATCAGGCAAGGATGAAGTCAGTCAGTGTGGTGAAGGCGGAAGGAGGCAGTTTAAGTCGGGGCACAGATATGCAGTTCGAAGCTCATTTCGAGGTCAAACATGACACCGAGGTTTCCAACAATCTTGGGCGGTTGCCAGGGAGCGGCATGAGTCGGGAGCCAGAGAATGGAGTTTGGAGTGCGGATGGAAGACAACGCCTTCAGTCTTCCCAATCTTTGATTGGAGGAAATTTCTGCTCATTCAGTAAGATGAGATGAGGGTGCGGGAGAAGGGGTTTAAGAAGAGTGCTGGCAGTTCTAAAAGAAGCCAGGGACTATGTTTGCAATCTGGAATGATCCTGGAATGTAAGCAGTTTGAACAGACGGGTGAAGGGCCTGAAGTTATGCTATGATTTCCAGCCAGATCTGGTGTTCGATGGCTAACCAGTCGTCTGCCACGCCCTTTCGAGCCCAGGAATTTGAAGTCAAGTTTCAGAGGAGATCGAGGTCTAGATTTCGTCCAGGTATTTTCCACAGCTGTCAGAGTAAGAAAAAGTCGGAAGCTGATCCTTATGACGTATTCCAAACCAGCACAGAAAAGTGGCCTTGATACACAGAGAACTCCAAAAATGTGAAGCCGGATTTGAGAGAAAATCTACATCCAGGTCTTTCCCAGAGCTCAAAAGGTAAGGTCAGGGAATGGGGTTCAATCTAACAGACAGGGGCTGTGTAAACTAATCATTAATTTTAAGTTTGGCCTAAAATGTTTCCACTGTTAGAACGTAGAGGAATTAGAGAGATAGCAGCTCAAGGCCCTGAATAGACATGCACAATGAGGCCTTTTCTTAGATGTTGCCCCCACAATTGCTGTTTGTATTTGTGAAACATCGCAAATAATCACGGACACCGGCCATTCAGCTCAACTGGTCCATGCAAGTGTTGCACATGACCCTCCTCTGACACTTATTATTCTGTCTCCATCTTCTCCAAGTACTTGACTAGCTCCACCTTAAATGCATCTTTGCCCTTTGCCTCAACTCTTCCTTGTGGAAACGCGTTTGATCTTCTTAGCACTGGCTGGATAAAGGCATTCTTCTGGAATTCCTCATGAGATTTTGTTTTTCTTCGCAGTTGCTGGTGTTTTGGCCGCAGAGTGTACCATACAAGAGTCTGGGTCCCTGGGGCAGCTTCTCCAAGTACCTGGTGGACCACTATCACCCCCACTTGTACATTGGGTAGGTCCTCGATGTATACTGTGCCCTCTGCCTCCCCACAACCCTCCCCACCACCCCCTCCCTCTCCTCCCCCAACAACCCTGAACCTCTGACAGTCTGGCTTTTGAAGACTGGATCCTTCTTGGTTCCCTTTGTGTTCATGTCTTGTACCTCGCTCTCTGTGCTAAGTGCATCTTGTGGAATTAGGGGTTGGGCAAGGGGCTGCTCTTGGAGCTGTTGCATTGTTGGTGGATAAATTCCTGAATCAGATGGAATCGGGATCAACAACCTGAATTAAATGGGAATTAACAGGAGCAAGGATTGTAATTTCAGTTTTGCCCCAGTTGCCCGTGGGCCTGTACGGCACACACAACCCAAAAGGTGACTCCAGGTGCTTTTTTCCCCCCCTTATTTCCGGAATCCTCCACACATGTGGACACATGCCAGGAACTTTCCTGGCTCTGTAGACAAAGAGACTTCCATGGAATGATGTGCCATTAAAAAGGTTTGAAGCGAGTAACATTGCCTGGCAACATGGTCATGCGACCTCCCTGGGAGGATATGGAGGTGACCAGTCTGCGTGGTAAGGGTACATCCACAGTGCTGTTAGGTGGTGTTGGTCCCATGCGCCTGCTGCCCATGGTTCTTCTAGGCCATGGAGATTGGGAGTTGCTGTTGATGAAGCCTTGGTGAATCGGTGTAATGCATCCAATACACACGCTGTAGCCAGGGTGCATCAGGTGGCAGAGGGAGTGGGTGTTGAAACGAAAGGGAAAATGCTGGAAAATCTCAGCAAGTCTGGCAGCATCTGTAGGGAGAAAAAAGAGATAACGTTTTGAGTCCGATGACTCTTTGTCAAAGCTAACAGACAGAGAAAGTGGGAAATATTTATACTGTGGAGTGAGAATGAAAGATGAGTCAGCCACAGAAACCCAGGGAAACTAGGGGCTAATGGCCACAGATACTAAGTGGAAAGAGTGCTAATGGCAGTCCCCAGAGAGAACAAAAGATGTGAAACGTCAAACAGCAGGGAAACTAACATCAGAGGATGTGGGGGGAGGAGAAGGGGTGAGTGGGTGTTGAAGCCAATTCAGCATTTTCATCTTGAACTGAACAGCTAGTTGAAATGATGAAGAGAGTTGTACAGGTCCTCGCTGCCAGAAATGGGTCCGAGTCAGCCACACGAATGGGCTGACCTGTGCTGTTGGCTCATGATCTTCAGGAGGCAGGAGAGCGTGAATGGAAACACTGAACTAGTCTACTCTCATTATGTTTTCAGATAAAGTTAGTGGGTATGTGTGTTTATTTCCAATCTTTTACAGATACTGGATTGCATGGGCTATTCACCTTGCTGAAGCACTGTACAGCATCAAACTCTGCAGGTGAGGCTGCTTTGTAACTGTTCTATTCCAGAGAGTCAATTGGTGAAGGATTGAACAGGAGCCAATCTTTACACAAACCTTTATATACAGAGTTACACAATACAAGCATGCATCTCCAAACCCATCAATCACAGTTTGAGTTTGCATCTATTTATAGGGGTGCAAGTGAATCCTCACCACCTGCGTACAATTCAACACAAGTAATGTACAATTAACAATATCTCTTGATTAACCCAACTTTATCAATATGTATTTAAGCTGTAAATTTGGTACTTGTGGAGCTGAAGGAGAACCACTATAGACTGGGACGTTTCCCATTCTGGGGGCAAAATATCGATAGCCAGTAGCCGTAGGTAAATAAAAATATGCATGCACATTTGATTTAATCAAGCCCATTCTCAGCAGAGAGTTACTGCTCTATTAACTTTTCCATCTCTCACTCCTGTGGCTTTTCTAAGTGAGAATGCCAGTTTGTGCATCAGGGACAATTTTGCATTGTGACCGGCAAAAGTGTTTCACATGGGAATCTAATATCGAGGGGCTGGAGGAGACATGTTATCCTTAAACTGGGCTGTATATGGACCAAGATCCCAGAGGCCCTTTCCCTGGCCTCTTACTGCACACTGCCTCAGTGAACAGGGCAGACGGACATGTTGCTGATTAGTGGCGATACCCATTAAAGTATGATCACGAGAAAGCATGTACAGGCAACTCTGGACCTGTGTCCCCCATTGTCAGTTACCACATGTAAGATAAGATGTGCGTAGCCATGTCCCTTCGCTATGCAGTGAGCTCAGCTGTCCGAGGCACAGGATTTGAGCATTGACTATTGGAGGACTACTCCACCCCAGGCAACCTTCCGCCAAGCAAGTGAGTATCCATAATCAATGCTGCCCTGTAAGTTAAGGAAATCACAAATGGTGGTGATGTGCTGGAGGAGCTCAAGTTTAAAAGATAGGAAGTTAGAATTACTTCTAGAGAAAGCCATTGTTGGATAAATGGTGCATGTCTAGATTGGGGACCGTGGCAACAGGAGTAGGGCATTGGCATAACTGATGAAATAGGCCACACATCAGTTAGATCGATGCTGATCTGCATCTCAACTCCATTTATCCATCAAGGTGGAGATCCTTTCCTAACAAAAACCCAGGTCAAACATATTTTACAGCCTAAATAAATATTCTGTTACTAATGCAGGTTGAGATGGGGTACTATACCCACAACTATATGCTTCCTCTATTACAGCAGTGACAAGCCTCCCGTAACAGCCTCCCGAACAGGCGCCGGAATGTGGCGACTAGGGGCTTTTCACAGTAACTTCATTTGAAGCCTACTCGTGACAATAAGCAATTTTCATTTCAATACATAAAGAATACTTTATTGGCTGGAACATATTTGACAATATTTGACTTTGGGAATTTCTGAGGCTAGACAAATGCAAGTTCCTTATCTTCTCAAATTGCCGTGACAGAGATTTTGTTTCCCCACAAGAATGGAAAGGTGGTGTCACTTTGTAATGTGACCTGGAGGCATTAAATCAAAATAAGATCAGGAATGTTCCACCTCTCACTAACCTCATTGTCAACTCCAGCGAGACCGATGATTTGAAGCAGATGGATTCTCTCCTGGGATTCCTGCATGATTAACGTGGGACAGAATCGACAAAGACCAGAATTTCCCGAACCTTGCCTTTGTTAGGGATTTTTACCAGCGCTCCTCTAGATGATTTACAAATGAGATTTTAAAAGTCATTCATTAAATTTGATCTTACGCTGTGACAATTCACCAATGACCTTTTCCCGAGCTGGGCTGATTGATGGTGTCGGATTTTCTGAAGCTGACGATGGTATTCCAGGAGCGACTTGGAGGTTAGGAGTTCAAATCCTACCATTGGCTAATTTCCGCAGTTGAACTGAATAGATCTGGTATTTAGTGGCGTCAAAAAACTGATTGTGTAAAGCTGCCAGATGATCTTGTAAAGGTTCTGCTGTGGCCTAATCTGCCCCATGGGATGAATATAATGCTTGGATGAACTGCCAGATGGAATTCATTTCCAAGAAAGCTGTGCGTTGAACATTTTGGTTAAATTACTTTCCCAAACTGTCCTGTGCTGGTAATTTTCCCTGGGCTGCAATAGCTGTGCTACAGTGGGCCCAGCCGTTCCTCGGTTATAGGAGGGGAAATCAGCCTGGGTTCCTGCTCCTGTCGTCCAGCTGGAAGTGACTATGTCTGAACATGGCATTAGACTTGCTCTGTGACTCCTTTCAGGGTACTAAAGCCCCCTGAGCTAGTGGACGATAGGCCACACCCTTGGAACCATACCCCACAAAAGGAACACCAAGGGGGAGAAAAATGGCAGAATAAGACTCAAGTAGTGGAGATCAGTGCGACCCTAGAGTTTCAAATCGCCCCTGTGCTCACTAACCTATATTGGCTTCCGGCCAGGTAACGCCTCAATTTTAAAACTCTCACCCTTGTTTTCAACTCTGTCCATATCCATCTCACTTATTTCTTCCAGCCCCCACCACTGTCTGAGAGACCTGCATTCATTCATTAAATCCCGGCCTCTTGACCAGCCTCGGTTTCAGTCGTTGTACCATTGCAAACTGTGCCTTCAGCTGCCTGGGCCCTGCTCTGGGATCCTTCCAAACACCTCTCTCTCTCTCTCACTCTCTCTCTCTCTCTCTCTCGGTTTCATCCTTGAAAACCTTCTTCTTTGGCCAAGCCTTTCATTAATTGTCTGATCCAATATCTCCTCGTGTGTAAAATTGGTGGAAAACTTTGTTAACACTCTCGTGAAGCACTTTGGGACGTTTCAATATATCAAGTTGCAAATTGTTGTAACTACAACCCTGACTTAATTACTGCCGACACACAGGGTTAGTGTGTAACAAGTTTCGTTCCATACAGCAATATCCTTGTTCCCTCTTTCGTGTGAAGAATTCCAAAAGTGGAAAACACTCAGTCCACCTCCTCAATTCCTTCATGGAAATCTGTGGCTCTGCCCCCTGGAGGAGCAAGTGAGCGTGTTCCTGCTTGGCCCGCCTGGACTGGGTCCTGCTGCAAGGTGGAGAGTGCGATGTACGAACATAACAGAGCCACTGTATCGGCCACTGGAACAGGAAGTCGGTGTAAAGTCTTCCACTGAAGGGGGTTCACATAAGCTGAGGCTAGTGCTACGATAGCAATCCCTCCAAGAATAACATCTAGCCTGGAGGCAAGTGTAGGCTATGACCTAATCTCTCCCCATGGGATGAACGTAATGCATGGAAGAACTACCAGCCAGAAGTCCTTTCCAGAAAACTGTGCTGAATATTTGTCTCCCAAACAGCCTTAGTTCTGAAGCATCGGTCTGTGGAAAGCAAAATTAATCCTTGCTGGATTGTATTTCAGTGGCCCTGTTCCCAGTGTAAATTGTGCTCCAGTAAATATTTGAAGGCATTATTATTTTCTTTATCACGATCTCTGCTCTGGCTGTTTGCATTATCCTGCTAAATATTGCTGAACCTGAAACACACAGCCAGCAACCTGGCTCCCCGATAATGGGCTCACAATAGAGTTGGGCACAATGTGGTCAGTCGCGTTTCTGTTGTAATAATGGTCAGTGATATATACTGTAAGTTTCTCCTAACTCTCTGTCTGATGAAAGAGCTCGGACTCCATGGCAAGGCCCAAGGGCGGGCGGGTAATCCGTGCCCACTGTAAAATGGGAGACAGGTTGGGGGAGGGTTTAATTATTTAACTGTGGTACGTGGGCTCATCAAATTTATTTGTCTACATGCAATGGGTAAGTAGAACACTTTGCCTTGCAGACATCCGGTGGCGGCGATGAGCGAGTAAGTCGCGCATTCGGTGGGTCTCACTCCAGCAGGATTTGTGGACCCGGTTTCCCGTTTTTTCGGGACTGTTGAGCGCTGGGATAGACGGCCACGGAGGTGCTGGTTAACGGGCAGAGTTGCATGGAACCACAGGAGAGCAGGAAGCAGCGAAAACGGGAAAGAAAAGGACAACGGCAAAGTGCAGGGGAAGCTGACCCGGGGGCAAAGATGGCGGACTTACGGACCTCTGACCCGGCGATCCAGTTAGCACTGGAAATATGCTGCAGGTTGATTAAAAAGCAGTTTTGATGCGGGGCGTGGCTAGCAATGACGACCTTTCCCGCGCTGGAGCGGGGCCAGGGAGGAGTGGCAAGGGGGGGGGGGAGGCCCCCCCCCGAGCCGGGGGGAGTCGGAGTGGGGCAGGAGCAGCCGGGTCAGCGTGAACCAGCTGACTTACGGGAGTACGATGGAGGGTACATCGCGGCTAGGAGGGGTCCTAGCCTGGGGGGGGGGGGGAGGGGGGTTAGGGAGGGACACCGGGTTGCTGCTGAAAAGACCAGAAACGGGAAGTGGAGGACTGGAGAGGTGGGGGGAGGGGGACATCGCCATGGGGAGCGGGTCAGAAGGGGAGGGTCGACCCGGGGCGAGCAGGGAACAGGACATGGCTAATCGGCAGGGGAAGGGGGCGGTCGTCCCGCGACCCGGCTGATCACTTGGACGTGAGGGGTTGAATGGGCCGGTCAAGAGATCAAGGGTATTCTCACACCTGAAGGGACTGAAGGCTGATGTAGCAATGTTACAGGAGACCCATTTGAAGGTAGTGGACCAGGTTCGCCTGAGAAGGGGGTGGGTGGGACAGGTGTTCCACTCTGGATTGGACGCAAAGAACCGGGGGGTGGCGATTCTGGTGGGAAAGAGGGTGTCGTTCGTGGCGGAGGAGGTGGTGGCAGATAAGGAGGGTAGGTATGTGATGGTGAAGGGTAAGCTGCAGGGGGAGAAAGTGGTGATGGTCACGTATATGCCCCGAACTGGATGACGCGGGTTTTATGAGGCGCCTATTGGGCCTCATTCCGGGACTGGAGGCGGGGGGCTTGATCATGGGGGGGGACTTTAACACAGTGCTGGACCCCGGGCTAGACAGATCGAGCGCAAGGACCAATAGGAGGCCGGCAGCGGCAGAAGTGCTGAGGGGGTACATGGAGCAGATGGGAGGAGTAGACCCATGGAGGTTGGTAGGCCGAGGGCGAGGGAGTATTCCTTTTTCTCCACGTCCATAGAGTGTACTCCAGAATCGATTTCTTCGTGTTGAGCAGGGGGCTGATCCCGAGGGTACGGGAAGCTGAGTACTCGGCCATTGCGATCTCTGATCATGCACCGCATTGGGTGGATGTGGAAATGGGGGAGGCGCGGGACCAGCGCCCGCTGTGGCGGCTGGATGTGGGGCTGTTAGCGGACGACGAGGTGTGTAAAAGGGTCCGGAAGAGCATTGAGAGCTATCTGGACTTGAATGACACGGGTGAGGTGCAGGTGGGGATGGTCTGGGAGGCCCTGAAGGCAGTGATCAGGGGAGAGCTGATCTCCATAAGGGCGCATAGAGAAAGAAAGGAGAGGCAGGAGAGGGAGAGGCTGGTGGGGGAGCTATTGGAAGTGGATAGGAGATATGCGGAGGCACCAGAGGAGGGGCTGCTGGAAGAACGGCGCAGCCTGCAGGTCAAGTTCGACCTGCTGACCACCAGGAAGGCAGAGACGCAGTGGAGAAGGGCACAGGGCGCGGTCTATGAGTATGGGGAAAAGGCGAGCAGGATGCTGGCACACCAGCTTCGCAAACGAGATGCGGCTAGGGAGATTGGGGGAGTGAAGGAGAGGGGCGGGAAGGTAGTGCAGAAGGGGCAAGAAGTGAACGGGGTCTTCAGGGATTTTTACAAGGAGTTGTATCGGTCTGAGCCGCCGACAAGGAGAGGGGGAATGGAGGACTTCCTAAACAAATTGAGGTTCCCAAGGGTCCAGGAGGGGCTGGTAGAAGGGCTGGGGGCGCCAATAGGGCTAGAGGAGCTAGTCAAGGGAATAGGTCAGATGCAAGCGGGAAGGCGCCGGGGCCAGATGGTTCCCGGTGGAATTCTATAAGAAAAATGTGGACTTGGTGGGACCGGTACTGGTACGAGCCTTAATGAGGCGCGAGAGGGGGGGGGTTCTGCCCCCGACAATGTCGCAGGCTCTGATCTCCCTGATATTGAAGCGGGATAAAGACCCCGTGCAGTGCGGGTCCTACAGGCCTATCTCGCTTCTGAACGTGGATGCCAAGTTGCTGGCAAAGATCCTGGCAGCTAGAATAGAGGATTGTGTGCCAGGGGTAATCCATGAGGACCAGACGGGGTTCGTGAAGGGGCGGCAGCTCACACGAACGTGCGGAGATTGCTGAATGTAATTATGATGCCGGCAGTGGAGGGGGAGGCTGAGATAGTGGTAGCGCTGGACCGCGGAGAAGGCATTCGATAGGGTGTGAGTGGGAGTACCTGTGGGAGACGTTGAAACGGTTTGGGTTTGGGGAAGGGTTTATTAAGTGGGTGAAGTTGCTCTACTCGGCCCCGACGGCGAGTGTAGTGACAAACGGGAGGAGGTCGGAGTATTTCGGGCTCCACCGAGGGACCAGCAGGGATGTCCCCTATCCCCCCTACTTTTCCGCACTGGCGATTGAACCGTTGGCGATGGCACTGAGGGGTTCAGGGGGGTGGAGAGGACTGACTAGGGGAGGGGAGGAACATCGAGTATCGCTGTATGCGGATGATCTACTGCTGTACGTGGCAGACCCAGAAGGGGGAATGCCGGAGATAATGGAACTATTAGCAGAGTTTGGGGACTTTTCGGGGTACAAATTAAATTTGGGCAAAAGCGAGGTTTTTGTGATACACCCGGGGGACCAGGGAGAGGGTATTGGGAGACTCCCCTTCAAGCGAGCAGGAAAGAGCTTTAGGTACTTAGGGGTGCAGGTGGCAAGGAACTGGGGGACCCTCCACAAGTTGAACTTTTCCAGGCTGGTGGAACAGATGGAGGAGGAGTTTAAGAGGTGGGACATGGTACCGTTGTCGCTGGCGGGGAGGGTGCAGTCAATCAAAATGACGGTCCTCCCAAGGTTCTTGTTTTTATTTCAGTGCTTGCCCATCTTCCTCCCTAGGGCCTTCTTCAAAAGGTGACGAGTAGCATCATGAGCTACGTGTGGGCGCATGGCACCCCAAGGGTGAGGAGGGTCTTTTTGGAGCGGAGTAGGGACAGTGGAGGGCTGGCACTACCCAATCTTTCGGGGTACTACTGGGCGGCAAATGTGTCAATGGTGCGCAAGTGGATGATGGAAGGGGAGGGGGCAGCTTGGAAACGAATGGAGAGGGCGTCCTGTGGCAACACAAGCCTGGGGGCCCTAGTAACGGCACCATGGCCGCTCCCCCCCACGAGGTACACCACGAGCCCGGTGGTGGCGGCCACCCTCAAGATATGGGGGCAGTGGAGGCGACATAGGGGGGAAATGGGAGGTCTGTTGGCGGCGCCAATAAGAGGGAACCATAGATTCATCCCGGGGAACATCGACGGGGGATTTCAGAGCTGGTACAGGGTGGGCATACGGCAGCTGAAGGACCTGTTTATAGAGGGGAGGTTTGCGAGCCTGGGAGGGCTGGAGGAGAAGTTTGAGCTCCCCCCGGGAAACATGTTCAGATATCTACAAGTGAAGGCATTTGCTAGGCGGCAGGTGGAGGGGTTTCCCCTGCTCCCAGTAAGGGGGCGAGTGATAGGGTGCTCTCGGGGGTCTGGGTCGGAGGGGGGAAGATATCAGACATCTACAAGATAATGCAGGAGGCGGAAGAAGCATCAGGGGAGGAGCTGAAAGCCAGTGGGAAGGGGAGCTGGGAGAGCAGATAGAAGACGGGACTTGGCGGATGCACTGGAGAAGGTCAATTCTTCCTCCTCGTGTGCGAGGCTTAGCCTCATTCAATTTAAGGTGCTGCATAGAGCTCACATGACGGGGACAAGGATGAGCCGGTTCTTTGGGGTGAGGACAGGTGTGTCAGAGGTCTGGGGAAGCCCAGCGAACCATGTGCATATGTTCTGGGCATGTCCGGTGCTGGAAGGGTTCTGGAAGGGGGTGGCAGGACGGTGTCGAAGGTGGTGGGGTCCAGGGTCAAACCAGGATGGGGGCTTGCGATCTTTGGGGTCGGGTAGAACCGGGGGTACAGGAGGCTAGGGAGGCCGGAATACTGGCCTTTGCGTCCCTAGTGGCTCGACGAAGGATATTAATTCAATGAAGGACGTGAGGCCTCCAAGCGTTGAAACTTGGATTAATGATATGGCTAGCTATATTCAGCTAGAAAGGATCAAATTTGCCCTGAGAGGGTCGGTACAGGGATTCGCCAGGCGGTGCAACCGTTCCTTGACTTTTTAGATCCAGAGATAGACGTTCGGGGTCGTGGCAGCAGCAACCCGGGGGGGGGGGGGGGGGGGGGGGGGGGGGGGGGGGGGGGGGGGGGGAGGGGGGGGGGAGGGGAGGGTGAGGGAGGGGGAGGGGGGGGGGGGGGGGGGAGGGGGAGGGGGGAGGGGGGGGGCAGCAAGGGTCGGTGGGGGGACACGCACGACTGTAACGCGGGCAAGCCTGCTCGCTTCTCATGTCTGAAACTGTAGGCTGCCTTGGTTGTTAAGTTGCCGGGGGGGGGGGGGGGGGGGGGGGGAGGACTGGTGGGCGCGCGAGAGGGCGGGCGAGGGAGGACATTTGCCTAGAGGGATTGTGTTGTAAATAATTTAAAAATTAGTAGGGGTAAATGTCTGTATGGAAAAACTCTTTCAATAAAATTATTTAAAAAAAAAAAAAAAAAAAAAAAAAAAAAAAAAAAAAGCAGTTTTGAAGCGGGATAACTTGGAGCCACTTCAGAAGGCAGTGGCTCAATTGAATCAGAGATTGGATGCCCAGGACAAAAATGTTAAGGAGCTGGGGGAAGCGGTGGAGGAGCAGGCGGACACGCAGACGATTGCTGCGCTAGAAGTCAATGGGTTGAAGGAGAGACAGAGGCGACGGCTGGACAGAGTAGAGGAGCTGGAAAATAGAGCCCGCAGACAAAATCTGAGGATCATTGGCCTCCATGAGGGGGCTGAGGGAGCTGATGCCGCAGCTTTTGTGGCTGACCTGTTGCTGCAGCTGATGGGGGCTGACGCCTTTCTGCGACCGCCGGAGCTGGAGGAGGCACATAGAGTAGGTTCCACAGGTTCACGGATAAGGAGCGGGTGCTGCAGTGGGCAAAGAGCGCTAAGAGCAGCACGTGGAATAACAGTGTTCTTCGCATTTATCAGGACCTAAGCCAGGAGGTGGCCAGGCGTCGAGCAGCCTTTAAACAAATTAAGGAGGTTTTATTTAAAAAGCACGTGAAGTCTGGTCTTCTCTTCCCGGCTCGTCTTTGGGTCACGCATCAGGGCCAACATCACTACTTCTCCGATCCCGAAGAAGCAATGGACTTCGCGAGGGATCAGGGGCTGGTCCCGCAAAAAGGACCCCCGGTCTCAAGCTAGAGTCCAAGAGTTATTGTCTGGGGGGTGCCTACTGTGCCTGGACTAACGGTCGACTGCTTACTGCTTTAAAGGTGCTTTGTGTTGTATTTTTGGCAGCTTTTGCCTACAGGGTGTGCGGGGGGGGGGGGGATGTGATCCCCCCCCCCCCTCGCTTTCTTTTACCTTTTGTCGTGCTCTTTGTGTTTGTTGGAGCCTTCACTGTAACATAAAGGTGGCCGGTAAGCAATGGGGATTAAAGTTTTTGGTTGTGGGTTTTTATGTTTGTTTTGAGTTGTGGGTGTTATACAGGTACTGTGTTACTGCGTTGTTACTTTATTAATGCTCAGAAAGGGACGTGTGTTAACACTTATCTGTTTACACAGCTGGAACTGTATTACACCTGGAGCAGCCTCACTTTGCTGTTTGGTGTCCCCCATCTCGTTTGACCTTTCCCATTATAGTGAGACTGTTCCAGTAGGTCAGATCGGGGGATGGTGTATTGATGAGTGGGGAGATGAGGTTGGGGAAACAATGGGAGCGAGGCAACGTGGGCGGCGGAGGGATGAGTCATCGGGCTAGCAGGTTGGCTAGTCAAAGGAGTCAGATGGGGGGTTGGGGGGGGGGGGGGGGGGGGGGGGGTTCCTCAACCAGGCTGAACACCCTGGAATATCAGAGGACTAAACGAGCCAGCCAAAAGGGCACGTGTGTTCGCGTACTTGCGGGCTCTAAGGGCAGACGTAATTATGCTGCAGGAGACACATTTGAAAGTGTCTGACCAGACTAGGCTAAGGAAGGGCTGGATTAGCCAGGTCTTCCACTCGGCCTTGGATTCTAAGTCCAGGGGGGTAGCAATTATGATCAATAAGCGGGTTCAATTTGAGGCGGAGGGCATAATCGCAGACGGCGGGGGCAGATGCCTTCTGGTAAGGGGCAAGCTGGAGGGGAGGAGAGTGGTGCTGGTCAATATGTATGCTCCGAATTGGGAGGACGCTGACTTTATTAAAAGAGTGCTGGGGAAAATCCCAGAGTTTATCACGTAAGTTGATAATGGGGAGAGGGAGCCAGACAGCCGACAGGAAGGGGATATTCGTTTTACTCACATGTTCCTTAAACGTAACCCAGAGCTTTGCAGGATACAGCATTCCAAACCTTTTTGTAGAGGGCTGCCTTTACCTTGATGAATCCTGCACGCCTCTTGGCCAGCTCCGTTCCCAAGTCCTGGTAAATGCGCACCTCGCAGTTCTCCCATCTGCTGCTCCTCTCCGCCTTGGCCCATCGCAGCACATGTCCCTGTCAGCAAGCCGGTTGAAAGCGGACCACCAAGGCCCTCGATCGGTCGCCCGTCCTGGGTTTCCTTGCGGGGGCTCTATGTGCCCCCATCCAACTCCAGGGTTGAGGGAAGGCCTCCGGTCCCATCAGCATACCCGTCACGTATGCGCCCACATCCGACCCCTCGCAGCCCTCGGGTGAGGCCAATGATCCTTAAATTCTGCCTCCTGGCTCTGTTCCCCAGCTCTTCAAGCTGCTCCTGCATCCTCCTCTGACGGGCGTTCAGCTCCTCCACCTCGTGCTCCAGCTCCGTTACCGTGCCCCGCCTAGCTGGAGAGCTTTGCCTCGACCTCCCTGAGCGCCTTCCCTTGGACTGTCTGTGTCTCGAACATTCGGTCCATCACCTCTCTCATCGGGTCCAGCATGTCCCTCCTCAGCTCGGCGAAGCAGTTCTTGAAGAACTCCATCTGCTCCTCCCTTGGCCAGTGAGGCCTCCGCTCCTCGCGTCCCCGCCATCCGCCATGCTTGGTCGACCCAGCCTGGGGTCCCCGCTGCTCACGATTCGACCTCCTTGCCGCTTCCACTCGACCCACTTTCTAGCTACAGCTGCCCCTACCCCGGAAAGGAAGCCTCTTCCCTAATCAGTTCTCTCGCTGACTATTAAAGCGGAGCAAGGACCCGGAAGGCCTGCTGTTCATTACAGGCCAATCTCGCTGATTTATGTGGACGCCAAGGCTCCTCCTGGCCAAGGTGCCTGGCAATTAGAATTGAGGACTGTGTAACCAGAGGTGACTTGGGGATGACCAAACAGGGTTTGTTTTTTTTTAAATACTTTTTATTGAAGAAATTTTTCAGGAGTAGCAAAACATTTTTAACCCCCCTACATGTTGATATATCAAGAACACAAGTTCAGAAACCCCCCTATCTTAACAAGAATCCCCCCCCACCCCCTTCACCCTCTGCGCGCCCCCCCATCCCCGCCCTACCCGCAAGGCGCGCCCCCCCCCCCCGCCTCTCCCCCCCCCCCCCCCCCCCCCCCCCCCCCCACCCCCCCACCCCCCCCCCCCCCCCCCCCCCCCCCCACCCCTCCCGCCGACGAACCGGCCGCCAGACCATCTTGTCGTTTCTGGCAGTGTCCTCGGGCAGGCCTTGCCCGTGACACCACCGATACCGTGTTTCCTTCGTTGTTATCCCCCCCCCCCCCCCCCCCCCCCCCCCCCTCCCTCCCGCCCTCCCCTCCCCTCCCGGGTTGCTGCTGTCACGACCCCAGTTTCTATCTCTGATCTAAGAGGTCCAGGAAGGGTTGCCATCGCCTGAAAAACCCCTGCACCGACCCTCTCAGGGCGAATTTGATTCTTTCCAATTGGATGAAGTTTGCCATGTCGTTTAACCAGGTGTTAACACTTGGAGGCCTTGCGTCCCTCCACTGAATCAAGATCCTCCTCCGAGCCACCAAGGACGCAAAGGCTAATATT
Source organism: Scyliorhinus canicula (assembly GCF_902713615.1). NCBI lineage: Eukaryota > Metazoa > Chordata > Chondrichthyes > Carcharhiniformes > Scyliorhinidae > Scyliorhinus > Scyliorhinus canicula. The sequence goes on from NC_052167.1 coordinate 22,895,506, forward strand.
CCAGCCTCCCTCGCCTCCTGTACCCCCGGCTCCGCCCCAACCCCCAAGATCGCAAGTCCCCATCCTGGCTTGACCCTGGACCCCACCACTCTCGACACTGTCCCTGCCACCCCCTTCCAGAACTCCTCCAGTGCCGGACATGCCCAAAACATGTGTGCATGATTCGCAGGGCTTCCCGAACATCTGACACACCTGTCTTCACCCCCGAAAAACCGACTCATCCTTGTCCCCGTCATGTGGGCTCTATGCAGTACCTTAAATTGAATAAGACTCAGTCTCGCACATGACGACGACGAGTTGACCCTCTCTAGGGCGTCTGCCCATGTCCCATCCTCTATCTGTTCCCCCAGCTCTACCTCCCACTTGTCTTTCAACTCCACTACTGGTACCTCCTCCACCTCCTGCATAATCTTATAAATGTCCGAGATCTTCCCCTCCCCGACCCAGACCCCTGATAGCACCCTATCACTCGCCCCCCTGTCGGGAAGCACGGGAAACCCCTCTACCTGTCGTCTGGCAAATGCCTTCACTTGGAGGTACCTGAACGTGTTCCCCGGGGGGAGCCCGAATTTCTCCTCCAGCTCTCCCAAGCTCGCAAACCTCCCCTCTATAAACAAGTCCTTCAGTTGCCTAATGCCCACCCTCTGCCAGCTCAGAAATCCCCCTCCTGTATTTCCCGGTGCAAATCTGTGGTTCCCTCTTAGTGGTGCCCTTATCAAACCCCCCACTTCCCCCCTGTGTCGCCTCCACTGCCCCCAGATCTTGAGGGTGGCCGCCACCACCGGGCTCGTGGTATACCTCGCGGGAGGGAGCGGCCATGGTGCCGTTACCAGTGCCCCTAAGCTTATGTTGCCACAGGACGCCCTCTCCATACGCTTCCAAGCTGCCCCCTCCCCTTCCATCATCCACTTTCGTACCGTCGATGCATTTGCCGCCCAGTAATATCCTGAAAGATTGGGTAACGCCAGCCCTCCACTATCCCTACTCCGCTCCAAAAAGACCCTTCTAACTCTAGGGGTGCCATGTGCCCACACGTACCCCATGATACTACTCGTTACCTTCTTGAAAAAGGCCCTAGGGAGGAAGATGGGCAGACACTGGAACAAAAACAAGAACCTCGGGAGGACCGTCATTTTAACTGACTGCACCCTCCCTGCCAGCGACAGCGGCACCATGTCCAACCTCTTAAACTCCTCCTCCATCTGTTCCCACCAGCCTAGAAAAGTTCAGCTTGTGGAGGGTCCCCCAGTTCTTTGCCACCTGCACCCCCAAGTACCTGAAACTTTTTACTGCTCTTTTGAAGGGGAGCCTCCCATTCCCTCCCCCTGGTCTCCCGAGTGTATTACAAAGACCTCACTTTTCCCCAGATTTAATTTTATATCCCGAAAAGTCCCCGAACTCGCTAGTATTTCCATAACCTCCAGCATTCCCCCCCTCCGGGTCTGCCACATACAGCAACAGGTCATCCGCATTAGAGCGGAGACCCGATGCTTCCTCCCCTCCCCTCGTCCGTCCCCTCCACCCCCCCTGAACCCCTCAGTGCCATTGCTAACGGTTCAATCGCTAATGCAAAGAGTAAGGGGGATAGGGGACATCCCCTGCCTAGTACCTCGATGGAGCCCAAAATATTCTGACCTCCTCCGTTGTTACCACACTCGCCATCGGGGCCGAATAGAGCAGCCTTTACCCACTTGATAAATCCCTCCCCAAACCCAAACCTTTCCAACGTCTCCCACAAGTATTCCCACTCCACCCTATCGAATGCCTTCTCCGCGTCTAGCGCTACCACTATCTCCGCCTCCCCCCTCCACTGCCGGCCATCATGATCACGTTTTAACAATCTCCGGCCATTTGTGTTAAGTTGGCGTCCCTTCACGAACCCCGTCTGGTCTTCATGGATTACCCCTGGCACACAATCCTCTATCCTGGTTGCCAGGACCTTTGCTAACAGCTTGGCATCTACATTTAAGAGGGAGATAGGCCTGTAGGACCCGCACTGGACCGGGTCCTTGTCCCGCTTCAAAATCAAGGAGATCAGGGCATGCGACATTGTTGGGGCAAACCCCCCCCTCGCGCGCCTCATTAAAGGCTCTCACCAGCACTGGACCCACCAAGTCCACAAATTTCCTGTAAAACTCCACCGGGAACCCATCCGGCCCCGGCGCCTTCCCCGCCTGCATCTGGCCTATCCCTTTTAATTAGCTCCTGCAGCTCTATCGGCGCCCCCAACCCTTCTACCAGCTCCTCCTGTACCTTTGGGAACCTCAATTTGTCGAGAAGTTCTCCATTCCCCCTCTCCTCTTCGGCGGTTTCGACCTATACAATTCCCTGTAGAAGTCCCTGAAGACCCTATTCACCCTCTTGCCCCTTCTGCACTACGTCCCCACCCCTCTCTCTCACTCCCCCAATCTCTCTGGCTGCATCTCGCTTACGAAGCTGGTGTGCCAGCATCCTGCTCGCCTTTTCCCCGTACTCATACGCCGCACCCTGCGCCCTTCTCCACTGCGTCTCCGCCTTCCTAGTGGTCAGTAGGTCGAACCTGGCCTGTAAACTGCGCCGCTCCCTCAATAGCCCCTCCTCTCGTGCCGCCGCATATTTCCTATCTACTTCTAGGAGCTCCCCCACAGCCTCTCCCTTTCCTGCCTCTCCTTCCAAACAGGGTTTGTTAAAGGCAGACAGCTGACAGCCAACTTGAGAAGATTGCTTAATGTGATTATGATGCCACCGACGGGCAAGGAGGTAGAGGTAATGGTGGCAATGGACGCTGAGAAGGCCTTTGACCAGGTGGAGTGGGACTCTTTGTGGGAGGTACTCGGACGGTTCGGGTTTGGGGAGGGACTGGTTAATTGGGTCAGACTACTGTACCAGGCCCCAAAAGCTAGTGTAAGGGCGAACAGGACAATGTCAGACTATTTCAAACTACATGTAGTCTATTTCAGACTACATCACAGGACCAGACTGGGATGCCCGCTCTCCCCGTTGCTGTTTGCGCTGGCCATAGAGCTGTTGGCGATTGCCCTGAGAGCCGCTAAGGGGTGGAAGGGAATGACTGTGGTGGGGGGGGGGGGTGGCACAAGGTATCTCTCTCTATGCGGACGACCTGCTCCCGTACGTGTCGGACCCACTGGCGGGATGGACAATATACTGGAAACATTGAGAAAGTTTGGCCGGTTCTCGGAGTACAAATTAAATATGACCAAGAGTGAGATGTTTGTAGTGCAGGCCAAGGGGCCAGGAGAATAGGCTGAAGGAGCTGCATTTAGGCTGGTTGGGGAAAGTTTCCGATTACTTGGGGATACAGGTGGCACGAGACTGGGCAGGTTACATAAGTTAAATTTGACTAGAGTGGTGGAACAAATTAAGAGGGGGTTTCGGAGATGGGATGCACTCCCGCTATCACTTGCGGGGAGGGTGCAGACGGTAAAGATGACAATCCTCTCAAGATTCCTGTTTATTTTTCAGTGCCTCCCGATCTTTATCCCGCGGTCCTTCTTCAAAAGGACCAGCAAAATTATTATGAGCTTTGTCTGGGCGGGAAAATCCCCACGGGTGAAGAAGGCGACGCTTGAGAGGAGCCACAGTGAGGGGGGACTGGCGTTGCCGAATTTGATCAACTATTACTGGGCGGCTAACATAGCCATGGCAACGAAATGGATGATGGGTATGGGGTCTATTTGGAGCGGGTGGAGGCGGGCTTCGTGAAGGGGCACCAGCCTGGCAGCTCTGGTCATGGCTCCCCTACTGCTTTTCGCCGGCCAGGTACTCCACCATCCCGGTTAGTGGGGGTGGCCTGCGGATATGGGGCCAGTGGAGGAAACATATGGGGGAAGTGGGTGCGTCGGTCTGGGCTCCAATATGTGATAACCATCGATTCTCCCCCGGGAACATGGATAGTGGGTTTCGAACATGGCGGCGGGCGGGGGTGAGGAGGGTGGGCCATATTGTTCCTCGAGGGGGAGCTTTGCGAGCATGAGATCTTTGGAGGAGAAATTTGGACTGGTATGGGGAAATGACTTCAAGTACTTACAAGTGCGGGGACTTTTATACGCAGACAGGTCCCATCCTTCCCACGCCTCCTGCCAATAGGGATCCAGGACAGAATAGGTTCTAGAGGAGAAGGAGGAGAGGGTAGAGTCTCGGATATTTACAAGGTGCTCATGAAGGGGGAAGAGTCCCAGATGGAGGAACTGAAACTCAAATGGGAGGAGGAACTCAGCGGGGAGATGGAGGATGGGGTATGGGCGGAAGCCCTGAGTAGGGTAAACTCAACCGCAACATGTGCCAGGCTCAGCCTGATTCAGTTTAAGGTCGTTCACCGGGCCCACATGACGGTGGCTCAGATGAGCAAATTCTTTGGGTAGAGGATAAATGCGCTAGATGCGCGGGAGGACCAGCGAACCATGTTCACATGTTTTGGCCATGCCCTAAGCTTAGTGGGTACTGGGAGGGATTTGCAGGTGTCATGTCCCAGGTACTGAAAACAAGGGTGGTGATGAGTCCAGAGGTGGAAGATCTGGGAGTCTAGGAGGAGAAAGAGGCCGACGTTCTGGTCTTTGCTTCCCTGATAGCCCGGCGATGAATACTGCTGGCATGGGGGGACTCAAAACCCCCGAAGACCGAACTATCGCTTTCGGACATGTCGAGTTTTCTGGGTCTGGAAAAAATCAAGTTCGCCTTGAGGGGATCTGTACTGGGGTTCGCCCGAAGGTGGCAACCATCGTCGACTTCTTCGCGGGAGATTGAACGTCAGCGGAGGGGGGGGGATTAGAGTAGAATAGGAGGGATAAATATGCGGGTAGCGTTTATGGGAGAGGACCGGTTATGTGCACTATGGTTTGGTTGAAGTGTCGCTTTTCCGTTGATATTTGCACATTTCTGTAACCTGTAACTGTTTACAATGCCAAAAAACACCTCAATAAAATTGTTTGTTTAAAAAAAACACTTTGCCTTGCATCAACATAGATAGTTTATTGTCTCCGTCCCCGGATATCTGTTACAAACTTCTTTCCGATTCCCTTCTAGTCAAGATATCTCAGCAACCCTATTATAACCACGTAACCAGGGCCTCTCTGGGAGCAATTCCAACAGAGATCTTCTAGGATGTCAGAAGTAGTAACGCTGAGACTCATTTAGTGGGGGTTGCTGCTCTGACGGACACTAACTTTGCCTTTTCTGTCTCTACCCACACAGTGACAAAGGCATCACAAACGTAGGCGTCCAATCCAAGTGGGCGTTTCAGACATTTTTGTTTGGCATCACCTCCCTCTGGCATCTGTTGTCCTACGAACCAGGGCGGAAGAAAAAGTGAATAAACAACAAAGGCACCTTCCTCATCCTAAAACGATGGCACCATTCAGCACCATGGGCATCGTGGGTCCTCCTATCAAGGGATTGCTGCAACATCATGAAAAATGTGGTTTTCTTAGTGATATCTCAGGCGACGATGTCAAAAGCAGGATTACACATACAAACAGTTCATCATCGTTTTTCCCACGATACAAGACTAACAATCTCGTTGATCTTTTAGAAAGAAGTGATTGCAAAATTATTACTTTCCTTTAACCTTATCATTGTATTTAAGAAACCACAAAATCTTTCTTCTACTATGATCTCCTTCTGTTCAAAAAAAATGTATCAGTTTCGGACACAGTTTAATCACAGTGATTTTTGATGGGGACACGGTGCTGTACTTGGTTGGACCACAGACCTGAGTTCAAATCTCAGCGCTGACGTGAAAGTTTCCTTTGTTGTTCATGTGTTTTGACTCGCTTCCCACTAAATGCACCAATATTAATCACCTCAACTGCTCCCATGTGGCAGCAAATTCCACATCCTCCCCACTCTCTGGGTAGACACGTTTCTCCTGAATTCCCTATTGGATTTATTGGTGATTATTTTATATTAATGAGGGAGGTCTTGTGGCGCAATGGTAGCATCCCTACCTCTGGGCCAGAAGCTCCCAGTTCAAGTCCCGCTTCACGACTTGATGATCAGGGAAGGTGTGTTCCTAACCTAGCCAAACAGGTTGGTTATCAGCCTCTAAATCCTTCCAGTATGCCTGGTGGCAGGCAGTAAGAGTGAGAGAGATTCCTGCTTAGAAACTCTCAGTTCCACTATTATTGTGAATCTTCTTTGAACCTTTTCCTGTGTCTCTTTAGCCCTTTCTTAATATGAAAATTTGTACTCTTAAGTCCTGCTTATTTCTCTTCCAAACTGTTGGAAGTGCTATATTACATGAAATCATTATCACTTTTTCCAAGTTATAATTATGTGCTATACTGTGCTGCTATCCTACCTGCACACAAGTTGCTGATGTTCATGGTGACAACTTGTACCGCGTCAAAGATCAGCAAAATGCTTGCAGGGGAATTTTACTCGAGTGGATTTCAAACATTGCCTTGCTGCGTTTCTCACTGGGAGATCATGACAACATCCAAACCTGATCCTGACACACAAGAGAACCATGCAAAGAGGTCAGGGTGGGGACCATTGCTGATTTAATCTCCAAGCATGGAGCTTGTAGATGATTGAATTTGGTGTTCTCTTCACTGTCATTATTATTGCTGGAGCTCCTTAAAATTGTTAACACGTCTTTGAACTTTACGTACAATTTTACCGTGATCATTCACGGTAGCCACTTAGAATCACAGAAATTGCAGTGCAGAAGGATCCATTCAGCACATCGAATCTACACCAGCCCTTGAAAGAGCACACTAGTTAATAATAATAATCGTTTATTGTCACGAGTAGGCTTCAATGAAGTTACTGTGAAAAGCCCCTAGTCGCCACATTCCAGCGCCTGTTCGGGGAGGCTGGTACAGGAATTGAACCCGCGCTGCTGGCCTTGTTCTGCATTACAAGCCAGCTGTTTCACCCACTGTGCTAAACCAGCCCACGCCTCCACCCTAACCCAGTAACCCCACTTAACCTCTGGACACCTAACCTGCACATCTTCCGACTGTGTGAGGAAACCGGAGCACCCGGAGGCAGCCATGGGGAGAAAGTGAAAACTCCACGCGGTCACCCGAGGCTAGAATTGAACGCGGGTCCCTGGAGCTGTGAGGCAGCAGTGCTAACCATTGTGCCACTTTTCCTTCTAATCCTCAAGGTGTGATTAATGCTTGGGTACATGCCCCATGCATTGTCCAGTATCTTAACTAAATGGGAATTATTCATGGAGGAGCCTACAGTAGAGTCTAGATTTTTCAATCAGTGTTATTTTAATGCTGGTGGGACTATGGATTAAAATCTAGGTCTCGGTGTCAACAGCTATTCAGTTCAATAGCGACTCATTCAAATCTAATCATAGTTTCATAGAATTTACAGTGCAGAAGGAGGCCATTCGGCCCATCGATTCTGCACTGGCTCTTAGAAAGAGCACGCTACCCAAGCCCACACCTCCACCCTATCCTCATAACCCAGTAACCCCACCCAACACTAAGGGCAATTTTGGAAACTAAGGGCAATTTAGCATGGCCAATCCACCTAACCTGCACATCTTTGGACTGTGGGAGGAAACCGGAGCACCCGGAGGAAACTCACGCACACACGGGGAGAACGTGCAGACTCCGCACAGATAGTGACCCAAGCCGGGATTCGATCCTGGGACCCTGGAGCTGTGAAGCAATTGTGCTAACCGCTACGCTACCGTGCTGCCAATTTTCACTTAAGGTCCAAAGCCAAGTGCTTGACCAAGACATTGATGGAGGTAGCCCCAATATACTATAAACCATATAATGTGGGTCAAACCAGTTAATGTTCCTTTTAATTGTATTTTTTACAAAGTCAAGAATTAATCTTCGCCAATGGGCTTTTCTGGGGATGGGGTGGGTGGATGAGGCACGTGTTCGAGCAGGAAGATACGATATGTAAAGCTTTGCCACTGGTTTTCTGCAGAGACACGGGGATCTGAAGGTCAGGAGCTCGTTGTCAAGCAGAAGAAATGTCTTCTTCAAGGACTAGCTCTTTCAGTGTACGTTGCATTCATCATCATAAAGAGGAATCACAGTCTCATCTGACAGGGGCAGGGTTGACTTTAGTTAGATCAGAGTTGTAAGCCATCTTCTCAACCTGCAAAATAGTTTTGGACCTTGCTAAGTCCAGGTATTTATTTTTCTTCAGACCGCCAAATACATTTTTAACGGTAGGTTTACTAAAGAGAAGGAGACTGATGAAGAGGTATAGGCAAGTGAGAGATGTTACAAATTAAAAGGTGGGAAGTTATATTTAACGATGAAAAAGACACAAGGATTCTAAGCGTTGTATGTGAGAATCAATGTGTGCTGTGAAAGTGGAGATGATCGATGTAGCAGAGACCGAACTCATCCAGGTAATCAAGAGGCCAATCAGTTTATCAGCGGCTGGGAAATGTGGCAATCTGCAGTTGGAATGACTAATTTTCCTCATCCATGTTTGCAATCAGTAGCAGCCAACATAGATTTCAGAAAGGAAGGTCACTCCTGCCAAACCTAGTGGGGATGAGGAACGCGTTGGATGTGGTGTACAGGGACATTCTGAAAACCTTTGACAAGACCTCACTCAGGATACTATTGCCATCTTCCAATGGATCGCCAAAGTGATCATTGGGTGCTGTTATGGGACCATTTTTGGACATTAATGATCAGGACCGAGGGCTAGAGGGAGTGGTACCAAAATATGATACCTAGTAATTAATTAACAAAGGAAACTGCAATAAGATGGTGAAATGGGCAAACAAAGCGTCAAATGGAATTTGAAAGTATTTTGGTAAAAGTGATATTTGGACCTTGAAAGAGGGAAGCCTGTTCATAAGGCATTATCAATAAGCATTCATGCACTGTGGGCTTAAATCCATGAGGAACCATATCGACACTGTTGAAAACCACCCCACACAATCTCCACAGACCATTGAGACACCCAGACCGCTACGCAAGAATCTAGACCCCAAGCCTCAAAAGGACACCATTGACATGTATTCAGTGTGAACATTTATTATCTAACACAATATCTGTCAGAGTTACACAGACTTGTTGCCTTTACATGAGGAAAGATAATCATTTAGAATAAAAACCACCTCTTCATCGATGCAATAATTTCTTTTTTTTTAAAATAATTTTTATTGAAAGAGTTTTTCCATACAAACATTTACCCCTACTAAGTTTTAAATTATTTACAGCACAATCCCTCTAGGCAAATGTCCCTCCCTCGCCCGCCCTCTCGCGCGCACCAGTCCTCCCCCCCCCCCCCCCCAGGCAACCTTAACAAACAAGGCAGCCTACAGTTTCAGACATGAGCAGCGAGCAGACTTGCCCGCGTTACAGTCGTGCATGTCCCCCCACGACCATTGCTGCCCCCCCCTCCCATCCGCCCTCCCCCCCCCTCCCTCCCCCCCTCTCCCCCCCCTCCCTCCCCCCCCCCCCCCCCTTCCGCCCCTCCCGGGTTGCTGCTGCCACGACCCCGAACGTCTATCTCTGATCTAAAAAGTCAAGGAAAGGTTGCCACCGCCTGGAGAATCCCTGTACCGACCCTCTCAGGGCAAATTTGATCCTTTCTAGCTGAATATAGCTAGCCATATCGTTAATCCAAGTTTCAACGCTTGGAGGCCTCGCGTCCTTCCATTGAATTAATATCCTTCGTCGAGCCACTAGGGACGCAAAGGCCAGTATTCCGGCCTCCCTAGCCTCCTGTACCCCCGGTTCTACCCCGACCCCAAAGATCGCAAGCCCCCATCCTGGTTTGACCCTGGACCCCACCACCTTCGACACCGTCCTTGCCACCCCCTTCCAGAACCCTTCCAGCACCGGACATGCCCAGAACATATGCACATGGTTCGCTGGGCTTCCCAGACATCTGACACACCTGTCCTCACCCCCAAAGAACCGGCTCATCCTTGTCCCCGTCATGTGAGCTCTATGCAGCACCTTAAATTGAATGAGGCTCAGCCTCGCACACGAGGAGGAAGAATTGACCTTCTCCAGTGCATCCGCCCACGTCCCGTCTTCTATCTGCTCTCCCAGCTCCCCTTCCCACTTGGCTTTCAGCTCCTCCCCTGATGCTTCTTCCGCCTCCTGCATTATCTTGTAGATGTCTGATATCTTCCCCCCTCCGACCCAGACCCCCGAGAGCACCCTATCACTCGCCCCCTTACTGGGGAGCAGGGGAAACCCCTCCACCTGCCGCCTAGCAAATGCCTTCACTTGTAAATATCTGAACATGTTTCCCGGGGGGAGCTCAAACTTCTCCTCCAGCCCTCCCAGGCTCGCAAACCTCCCCTCTATAAACAGGTCCTTCAGCTGCCGTATGCCCACCCTGTACCAGCTCTGAAATCCCCCGTCGATGTTCCCCGGGATGAATCTATGGTTCCCTCTTATTGGCGCCGCCAACAGACCTCCCATTTCCCCCCTATGTCGCCTCCACTGCCCCCATATCTTGAGGGTGGCCGCCACCACCGGGCTCGTGGTGTACCTCGTGGGGGGGAGCGGCCATGGTGCCGTTACTAGGGCCCCCAGGCTTGTGTTGCCACAGGACGCCCTCTCCATTCGTTTCCAAGCTGCCCCCTCCCCTTCCATCATCCACTTGCGCACCATTGACACATTTGCCGCCCAGTAGTACCCCGAAAGATTGGGTAGTGCCAGCCCTCCACTGTCCCTACTCCGCTCCAAAAAGACCCTCCTCACCCTTGGGGTGCCATGCGCCCACACGTAGCTCATGATGCTACTCGTCACCTTTTTGAAGAAGGCCCTAGGGAGGAAGATGGGCAAGCACTGAAATAAAAACAAGAACCTTGGGAGGACCGTCATTTTGATTGACTGCACCCTCCCCGCCAGCGACAACGGTACCATGTCCCACCTCTTAAATTCCTCCTCCATCTGTTCCACCAGCCTGGAAAAGTTCAACTTGTGGAGGGTCCCCCAGTTCCTTGCCACCTGCACCCCTAAGTACCTAAAGCTCTTTCCTGCTCGCTTGAAGGGGAGTCTCCCAATACCCTCTCCCTGGTCCCCCGGGTGTATCACAAAAACCTCGCTTTTGCCCAAATTTAGTTTGTACCCCGAAAAGTCCCCAAACTCTGCTAATAGTTCCATTATCTCCGGCATTCCCCCTTCTGGGTCTGCCACGTACAGCAGTAGATCATCCGCATACAGCGATACTCGATGTTCCTCCCCTCCCCTAGTCAGTCCTCTCCACCCCCCTGAACCCCTCAGTGCCATCGCCAACGGTTCAATCGCCAGTGCGAAAAGTAGGGGGGATAGGGGACATCCCTGCCTGGTCCCTCGGTGGAGCCCGAAATACTCCGACCTCCTCCCGTTTGTCACTACACTCGCCGTCGGGGCCGAGTAGAGCAACTTCACCCACTTAATAAACCCTTCCCCAAACCCAAACCGTTCCAACGTCTCCCACAGGTACTCCCACTCCACCCTATCGAATGCCTTCTCCGCGTCCAGCGCTACCACTATCTCAGCCTCCCCCTCCACTGCCGGCATCATAATTACATTCAGCAATCTCCGCACGTTCGTGTTGAGCTGCCGCCCCTTCACGAACCCCGTCTGGTCCTCATGGATTACCCCTGGCACACAATCCTCTATTCTAGCTGCCAGGATCTTTGCCAGCAACTTGGCATCCACGTTCAGAAGTGAGATAGGCCTGTAGGACCCGCACTGCACGAGGTCTTTATCCCGCTTCAATATCAGGGAGATCAGAGCCTGCGACATTGTCGGGGGCAGAACCCCCCCCTCTCGCGCCTCATTAAAGGCTCGTACCAGTACCGGTCCCACCAAGTCCACATTTTTCTTATAGAATTCCACCGGAAACCCATCTGGCCCCGGCGCCTTCCCCGCTTGCATCTGACCTATTCCCTTGACTAGCTCCTCTAGCCCTATTGGCGCCCCCAGCCCTTCTACCAGATGCAATAATTTCTAATAAACACTACTTTAGAACAGAGCTGTTGGACCAATTGACCGCTCCTGAACCTGATCCAGCTCTTGCAGCCCAGGCAACTCACTCCTGTGTGCGTTTATATCAGGGGTTAGGTTTCCCCCATTTTGTGCGTTTGAAGATTTGGAATGATTGTTCCTCGTGCTGTTGCCTCATCAGTACAGAACCCTAAATCAGAACACTGGGCTTTGTTGGTATCAGGAGTTGTGCTATTGATATAAATGAATAGAGGGTAGCATGGTGGTTAGCATAAATGCTTCACAGCTCCAGGGTCCCAGGTTCGATTCCCGGCTGGGTCACTGTCTGTGTGGAGTCTGTACGTCCTCCTCCTGTGTGCGTGGGTTTCCTCCGGGTGCTCCGGTTTCCTCCCACAGTCCAAAGATGTGTGGGTTAGGTGGATTGGCCATGCTAAATTGCCCGTAGTGTCCTAATAAAAGTAAGGTTAAGGGGGGGGGGTTGTTGGGTTACGGGTATAGGGTGGATACGTGGGTTGAGTAGGGTGATCATGGCTCGGCACAACATTGAGGGCCGAAGGGCCTGTTCTGTGCTGTACTGTTCTATGTTCTATGTTCTAATAGGGATCAGGATTTTAAACTTAATACGTGGCCCACATAGACAATTTTCCACTATCATTAACAGAGTCTTTTTTGCCTCACTCCAGAACATTGAGCCATGTATTAAGGGAATTCATTGTCTCCCTGAGAGGAAAGGGTCTCTTGCCTCCACTCAACGATCGTTGTGGTCCCCACCCAGTGCCCATATATACATTTTCCGGGGGCGCTGAATAGCAGTCCTGATTAAGAAGCTTTGTTGAGTTTCCCCTCTCTATGGCAAGCACAGTGGCGCAGTGGTTAGAACTGCTGCCTCACGGCGTCAAGGTGCCAGGTTCGATCCCGGCTCTGCGTCACTGTCCGTGTGGAGTTTGCACATTCTCCCCGTGTTTGCATGGGTTTTGCCCCCACAACCCGCAAATGTGCAGGCTAGGTGCACTGGCCACGCTAAATTGTCCCTTAATTGGAAAAAATTAATTGGGTACTCTAAATTTTAAAAAAATGTTTCCCCTCTCTACTCCAGAGGCATTGAGGCAAACTGCATCTCCTCTTGTTGAACAATCACCCGACTCGACACAGATCCAGCTGAACGTCTTTCAGTTCTGTGAAACGCCCTGCTGTGACAGGTTATACACTGAGGCACCCCGGGGCCTAATTTGTTAAGATCGACGGCCAGGCCTGTCCTGACAGGTATGGAGCCATCTGTGGGAACACTACTGGAGTTTTGCTAATGATAGCCTTTAAACTAAAACATGAAAGATTCATCGTTATCTCCTCTAAGATGGCCACATAAGAGGGGCTTTTGACCTAGAACGTTCTAGAATATGACGATTGCCTCTTGCTGTTAGTGCTACAACTTTTATACGGATTGTGGTCATGTTCATTCATTCAGAAATCATTAAGTTGGAGAAAATTGCTCTGTATCCCATCAAAGTAGAAATTGGTGATGATCGTAAACCATTTTACTTCACAAGGGCAGCACGGTAGCATTGTGGATAGCACAATCGCTTCACAGCTCCAGGGTCCCAAGTTCAATTCCGGCTTGGGTCACTGTCGTGCGGAGTCTGCACATCCTCCCTGTCTGTGCGTGGGTTTCCTCCGGGTGCTCCGGTTTCCTCCCACAGTCCAAAGATGTGCAGGTTAGGTGGATTGGCCATGCTAAATTGCCCTGAGTGTCCAAAATTGCCCTTAGTGTTGGGTGGGGTTACTGGGTTATGGGGATAGGGTGGAGGTGTTAACCTTGGGTAGGGTGCTCTTTCCAGGAGCCGGTGCAGACTCGATGGGCCGAATGGCCTCCTTCTGCATTGTAAATTCTATGTAAAATTCTAGTTCAAATGAAATGGAGTTTTGATTAAAGATTGATTCACTTTATTTCTTCCAATTATAAAGTTAGACTGATAGGCTTCTTCATTACAATTTGATCTTTGTCCACTCCTGGATTACCAGCTGGTGTCCTGACCCTTCAGGATTGACTTAGAATTGAAGTATAATCTCGGGCATTAAATAAGATGTGCGTTTTTTAAAGAACTTTCTTTGAATATTTGTGCTCAGTCGTTGTAAAAATATTGGAGATTGGAGGGCGGAAAATGCTGTTTGACTGATGTCAGGAATCATCCAATTGGAAGATCCAATTTGGGCAGCACGGTAGCATGGTGGTTAGCATAAATGCTTCACAGCTCCAGGGTCCTAGGTTCGATTCCGGCTTGGGTCACTGTCTGTGCGGAGTCTGCACGTCCTCCCCATGTGTGTGTGGGTTTCCTCCGGGTGCTCCGGTTTCCTCCCACAGTCCAAAGGTGTGCAGGTTAGGTGGATTGGCCATGCTAAATTGCCCGTAGTGTCCTAATAAAAGTAAGGTTAAGGGGGGGGGGGTTGTTGGGTTACGGGTATAGGGTGGATACGTGGGTTGAGTAGGGTGATCATGGCTCGGCACAACATTGAGGGCCGAAGGGCCTGTTCTGTGCTGTACTGTTCTATGTTCTATGTTCTAATAGGGATCAGGATTTTAAACTTAATACGTGGCCCACATAGACAATTTTCCACTATCATTAACAGAGTCTTTTTTGCCTCACTCCAGAACATTGAGCCATGTATTAAGGGAATTCATTGTCTCCCTGAGAGGAAAGGGTCTCTTGCCTCCACTCAACGATCGTTGTGGTCCCCACCCAGTGCCCATATATACATTTTCCGGGGGCGCTGAATAGCAGTCCTGATTAAGAAGCTTTGTTGAGTTTCCCCTCTCTATGGCAAGCACAGTGGCGCAGTGGTTAGAACTGCTGCCTCACGCCGTCAAGGTGCCAGGTTCGATCCCGGCTCTGCGTCACTGTCCGTGTGGAGTTTGCACATTCTCCCCGTGTTTGCATGGGTTTTGCCCCCACAACCCGCAAATGTGCAGGCTAGGTGCACTGGCCACGCTAAATTGTCCCTTAATTGGAAAAAATTAATTGGGTACTCTAAATTTTAAAAAAATGTTTCCCCTCTCTACTCCAGAGGCATTGAGACAAACTGCATCTCCTCTTGTTGAACAATCACCCGACTCGACACAGATCCAGCTGAACGTCTTTCAGTTCTGTGAAACGCCCTGCTGTGGCAGGTTATACACTGAGGCACCCCGGGGCCTAATTTGTTAAGATCGACGGCCAGGCCTGTCCTGACAGGTATGGAGCCATCTGTGGGAACACTACTGGAGTTTTGCTAATGATAGCCTTTAAACTAAAACATGAAAGATTCATCGTTATCTCCTCTAAGATGGCCACATAAGAGGGGCTTTTGACCTAGAACGTTCTAGAATATGACGATTGCCTCTTGCTGTTAGTGCTACAACTTTTATACGGATTGTGGTCATGTTCATTCATTCAGAAATCATTAAGTTGGAGAAAATTGCTCTGTATCCCATCAAAGTAGAAATTGGTGATGATTGTAAACCATTTTACTTCACAAGGGCAGCACGGTAGCATTGTGGATAGCACAATCGCTTCACAGCTCCAGGGTCCCAAGTTCGATTCCGGCTTGGGTCACTGTCTGTGCGGAGTCTGCACATCCTCCCTGTCTGTGCGTGGGTTTCCTCCGGGTGCTCCGGTTTCCTCCCACAGTCCAAAGATGTGCAGGTTCGGTGGATTGGCCATGATAAATTGCCCTGAGTGTCCAAAATTGCCCTTAGTGTTGGGTGGGGTTACTGGGTTATGGGGATAGGGTGGAGGTGTTAACCTTGGGTAGGGTGCTCTTTCCAGGAGCCGGTGCAGAATCGATGGGCCGAATGGCCTCCTTCTGCATTGTAAATTCTATGTAAAATTCTAGTTCAAATGAAATGGAGTTTTGATTAAAGATTGATTCACTTTATTTCTTCCAATTATAAAGTTAGACTGATAGGCTTCTTCATTACAATTTGATCTTTGTCCACTCCTGGATTACCAGCTGGTGTCCTGACCCTTCAGGATTGACTTAGAATTGAAGAATAATCTCGGGCATTAAATAAGATGTGCGTTTTTAAAAGAACTTTCTTTGAATATTTGTGCTCAGTCGTTGTAAAAATATTGGAGATTGGAGGGCGGGAAATGCTGTTTGACTGATGTCAGGAATCATCCAATTGGAAGATCCAATTTGGGCAGCACGGTAGCATGGTGGTTAGCATAAATGCTTCACAGCTCCAGGGTCCTAGGTTCGATTCCGGCTTGGGTCACTGTCTGTGCGGAGTCTGCACGTCCTCCCCGTGTGTGCGTGGGTTTCCTCCGGGTGCTCCGGTTTCCTCCCACAGTCCAAAAATGTGCGGGTTAGGTGGATTGGCCATGCTAAATTGCCCGTAGTGTCCTAATAAAAGTAAGGTTAAGGGGGGGGTTGTTGGGTTACGGGTATAGGGTGGATACGTGGGTTGAGTAGGGTGATCATGGCTCGGCACAACATTGAGGGCCGAAGGGCCTGTTCTGTGCTGTACTGTTCTATGTTCTATGTTCTAATAGGGATCAGGATTTTAAACTTAATACGTGGCCCACATAGACAATTTTCCACTATCATTAACAGAGTCTTTTTTACCTCACTCCAGAAAATTGAGCCATGTATTAAGGGAATTCATTGTCTCACTGAGAGGAAAGGGTCTCTTGCCTCCACTCAACGATCGTTGTGGTCCCCACCCAGTGCCCATATATACATTTTCCGGGGGCGCTGAATAGCAGTCCTGATTAAGAAGCTTTGTTGAGTTTCCCCTCTCTATGGCAAGCACAGTGGCGCAGTGGTTAGAACTGCTGCCTCACGGCGTCAAGGGGCCAGGTTCGATCCCGGCTCTGCGTCACTGTCCGTGTGGAGTTTGCACATTCTCCCCGTGTTTGCATGGGTTTTGCCCCCACAACCCGAAAATGTGCAGAGTAGGTGGATTGGCCATGCTAAATTGTCCCTTAATTGGAAAAAATTAATTGGGTACTCTAAATTTTATAAAAAATGTTTCCCCTCTCTACTCCAGAGGCATTGAGGCAAACTGCATCTCCTCTTGTTGAACAATCACCCGACTCGACACAGATCCAGCTGAACGTCTTTCAGTTCTGTGAAACGCCCTGCTGTGACAGGTTATACACTGAGGCACCCCGGGGCCTAATTTGTTAAGATCGACGGCCAGGCCTGTCCTGACAGGTATGGAGCCATCTGTGGGAACACTACTGGAGTTTTGCTAATGATAGCCTTTAAACTAAAACATGAAAGATTCATTGTTATCTCCTCTAAGATGGCCACATAAGAGGGGCTTTTGACCTAGAACGTTCTAGAATATGACGATTGCCTCTTGCTGTTAGTGCTACAACTTTTATACGGATTGTGGTCATGTTCATTCATTCAGAAATCATTAAGTTGGAGAAAATTGCTCTGTATCCCATCAAAGTAGAAATTGGTGATGATCGTAAACCATTTTACTTCACAAGGGCAGCACGGTAGCATTGTGGATAGCACAATCGCTTCACAGCTCCAGGGTCCCAAGTTCGATTCCGGCTTGGGTCACTGTCTGTGCGGAGTCTGCACATCCTCCCTGTCTGTGCGTGGGTTTCCTCCGGGTGCTCCGGTTTCCTCCCACAGTCCAAAGATGTGCAGGTTCGGTGGATTGGCCATGATAAATTGCCCTGAGTGTCCAAAATTGCCCTTAGTGTTGGGTGGGGTTACTGGGTTATGGGGATAGGGTGGAGGTGTTAACCTTGGGTAGGGTGCTCTTTCCAGGAGCCGGTGCAGACTCGATGGGCCGAATGGCCTCCTTCTGCATTGTAAATTCTATGTAAAATTCTAGTTCAAATGAAATGGAGTTTTGATTAAAGATTGATTCACTTTATTTCTTCCAATTATAAAGTTAGACTGATAGGCTTCTTCATTACAATTTGATCTTTGTCCACTCCTGGATTACCAGCTGGTGTCCTGACCCTTCAGGATTGACTTAGAATTGAAGAATAATCTCGGGCATTAAATAAGATGTGCGTTTTTAAAAGAACTTTCTTTGAATATTTGTGCTCAGTCGTTGTAAAAATATTGGAGATTGGAGGGCGGGAAATGCTGTTTGACTGATGTCAGGAATCATCCAATTGGAAGATCCAATTTGGGCAGCACGGTAGCATGGTGGTTAGCATAAATGCTTCACAGCTCCAGGGTCCTAGGTTCGATTCCGGCTTGGGTCACTGTCTGTGCGGAGTCTGCACGTCCTCCCCGTGTGTGCGTGGGTTTCCTCCGGGTGCTCCGGTTTCCTCCCACAGTCCAAAGATGTGCAGGTTAGGTGGATTGGCCATGCTAAATTGCCCGTAGTGTCTTTAAAAGTAAGGTTAGGGGGGGGGGGGGTTGTTGGGTTACGGGTATAGGGTGGATACGTGGGCTGAGTAGGGTGATCATGGCTCGGCACAACATTGAGGGCCGAAGGGCCTGTTCTGTGCTGTACTGTTCTATGTTCTATGTTCTAATAGGGATCAGGATTTTAAACTTAATACGTGGCCCACATAGACAATTTTCCACTATCATTAACAGAGTCTTTTTTGCCTCACTCCAGAACATTGAGCCATGTATTAAGGGAATTCATTGTCTCCCTGAGAGGAAAGGGTCTCTTGCCAACACTCAACGATCGTTGTGGTCCCCACCCAGTGCCCATATATACATTTTCCGGGGGCGCTGAATAGCAGTCCTGATTAAGAAGCTTTGTTGAGTTTCCCCTCTCTATGGCAAGCACAGTGGCGCAGTGGTTAGAACTGCTGCCTCACGGCGTCAAGGTGCCAGGTTCGATCCCGGCTCTGCGTCACTGTCCGTGTGGAGTTTGCACATTCTCCCCGTGTTTGCATGGGTTTTGCCCCCACAACCCGAAAATGTGCAGGCTAGGTGCATTGGCCACGCTAAATTGTCCCTTAATTGGAAAAAATTAATTGGGTACCTTAATTTAAAAAAAATGTTTCCCCTCTCTACTCCAGAGGCATTGAGGCAAACTGCATCTCCTCTTGTTGAACAATCACCCGACTCGACACAGATCCAGCTGAACGTCTTTCAGTTCTATGAAACGCCCTGCTGTGACAGGTTATACACTGAGGCACCCCGGGGCCTAATTTGTTAAGATCGACGGCCAGGCCTGTCCTGACAGGTATGGAGCCATCTGTGGGAACACTACTGGAGTTTTGCTAATGATAGCCTTTAAACTAAAACATGAAAGATTCATCGTTATCTCCTCTAAGATGGCCACATAAGAGGGGCTTTTGACCTAGAACGTTCTAGAATATGACGATTGCCTCTTGCTGTTAGTGCTACAACTTTTATACGGATTGTGGTCATGTTCATTCATTCAGAAATCATTAAGTTGGAGAAAATTGCTCTGTATCCCATCAAAGTAGAAATTGGTGATGATCGTAAACCATTTTACTTCACAAGGGCAGCACGGTAGCATTGTGGATAGCACAATCGCTTCACAGCTCCAGGGTCCCAAGTTCGATTCCGGCTTGGGTCACTGTCTGTGCGGAGTCTGCACATCCTCCCTGTCTGTGCGTGGGTTTCCTCCGGGTGCTCCGGTTTCCTCCCACAGTCCAAAGATGTGCAGGTTCGGTGGATTGGCCATGATAAATTGCCCTGAGTGTCCAAAATTGCCCTTAGTGTTGGGTGGGGTTACTGGGTTATGGGGATAGGGTGGAGGTGTTAACCTTGGGTAGGGTGCTCTTTCCAGGAGCCGGTGCAGACTCGATGGGCCGAATGGCCTCCTTCTGCATTGTAAATTCTATGTAAAATTCTAGTTCAAATGAAATGGAGTTTTGATTAAAGATTGATTCACTTTATTTCTTCCAATTATAAAGTTAGACTGATAGGCTTCTTCATTACAATTTGATCTTTGTCCACTCCTGGATTACCAGCTGGTGTCCTGACCCTTCAGGATTGACTTAGAATTGAAGAATAATCTCGGGCATTAAATAAGATGTGCGTTTTTAAAAGAACTTTCTTTGAATATTTGTGCTCAGTCGTTGTAAAAATATTGGAGATTGGAGGGCGGGAAATGCTGTTTGACTGATGTCAGGAATCATCCAATTGGAAGATCCAATTTGGGCAGCACGGTAGCATGGTGGTTAGCATAAATGCTTCACAGCTCCAGGGTCCTAGGTTCGATTCCGGCTTGGGTCACTGTCTGTGCGGAGTCTGCACGTCCTCCCCGTGTGTGCGTGGGTTTCCTCCGGGTGCTCCGGTTTCCTCCCACAGTCCAAAGATGTGCAGGTTAGGTGGATTGGCCATGCTAAATTGCCCGTAGTGTCTTTAAAAGTAAGGTTAAGGGGGGGGTTGTTGGGTTATGGGTATAGGTTGGATACGTGGGTTTGAGTAGGGTGATCGTTGCTCGGCACAACATCGAAGGCCGAAGGGCCTGTTCTGTGCTGTACTATTCTATGTTCTAGTCTGTCTTGGTTTTCAATCATCGCGGGAACAACAGTGCTCTGACAGGAAGGATATATCATGTGACCCGGGGGGGGCCTGTTTAACTCATTGTTCGTGACGCAGAGCGAGGCCAACAGCGTGGCTTCAATTCCCGCACCGGCTGAGGTTATTCATGAAGGCCCCTCCTTCTCAACCTTGCCCCTCGCCTATGGTCCTCTGGAACTAAAGTGACTTTACTATCACGTGACTAGAGTTTAGAAGAATATCAGGAGATCAAATCGAGGTGTACAAGATGCTAAAAGGTATGGATAAAGTAGACGTGGAGCGGAGGCATCCTCTTGCGGGGCATTCTAAAACGAGAGGTCATAATGTTACAATAAGAGGTAGCAAATTTAAAACAGATTTGAGGAGAAACCACTCCCAAAGGGTGAATCTGGAAATCGCTACCCTGGAGTGCGGTGGATTCAGGGACAGTGAGTAAATTTAAGGAGGAGTTAGACAGATTTTTATTTGGTAATGGGTTGAAGGGTTATGGAGGACGGGCCGGACGGTGGAGTTGAGGCCGTGATGGGATCAGCTGAGGGTGGCGCAGTGGGTTAGCCCTGCTGCCTCAGGGTGCCAAGGTCCCAGGTTTGATCCCAGCTCTGGGTCACTGTCCGTGTGGAGTTTGCACATTCTCCCCGTGTTTGCGTGGGTTTCGCCCCCAGAACCCAAAGATGTGCAGGGTAGGTGGATTGGCCCTTGGTTGGAAAAAATCAATTGGGTACTCTAAATTAAAAAAAAAAAAATGATGGATCAGCCATGATCACATTGAGGGTGTTTAGGCTCGGGAGGCTAACTTGCCTACTCACGCTCCGAGGCCATGGGTTCTAGGGAGGAGATGCTCTGGCTGATTTTGCAATCCAGCTCTTGGTCTGTAGCACTGCAGGTAACAGATGAGGAACATATCATCCATGATGGAATGATGGAGCAGTCTGGATGGGTTGAATGGCCTAATTCTGCTTCTATAGGGGCTGGTTTAGCTCACTCAGCTAAATCGCTGGCTTTTAAAGCAGACCAAGCAGGCCAGCAGCACGGTTCGATTCCCGTACCAGCCTCCCCGGACAGGCGCCGGAATGTGGCGACTAGGGGCTTTTCACAGTAACTTCATTGAAGCCTACTCGTGACAATAAGCGATTTTCATTTTCATTTCATTTCATATATCTTATGAACCAATGGCAGCCATGTGGGACCGGGTAGTTGGAGGTGGAAGCTCATGCCATGAAACTCAAGAAGTAATACTGGTGCCCATGTTGTGCCTGTTTTCAACGCATGGTTGACAATTACCCTTTACAGTGAGTCACAAGCCATTTTATTGCTCAGTTTCTGGCTACTTCGAAGGCCTGAAGAGAGAGGGTCACCAACAAATAACCTTTTAGTTAATGAAAGTACTTTCCGAGACCCTTCCAAGTCACCCTTATTTCTAAACAGTTATCTTTTTTTCGCAGTGTACATGGGCATATTTTTATTTTTCACCATACCGGCTTATTTTGTGTGCAACAGAACAAGAGAAGGATTTGTGACAACACAAAACGTCTGGAGGCCGAAGACCCTGAATCCCGAGCCAATTTGGCTTCAAATTCCACACTTGGCCAAGGGTTTATTCATGCTCATTACCATTCCCTCAGTTTGAAAGGTCTGTTTTTAATTTTATTTTTCCATTAGCCTGTTAGAGTGTTCTTTTAAACAGGAAATACTGGTGACATCATCGATCAGCATTGCTAGTTAATGGGACTGGATTAAGGGGCAACTACAGCCACCCTGGAGTACACAACCTGAGCTTGAAACTTAATAAAAGTAACCTGAGAGTCTACCTGGCTGGAGTCTTACGATAACAGACCACAGAGGAGAAACGGAAAGTGCTGGAAACGCTCAGCACATTTGGCAGCCTCTGGAGAAAGGAAAAATATTAACATTGTAAGGAATAGCCTTTCAGGAGAACCTCCTCAGCGAGGTTTTAGTCTTGGATGATTGGTATCGAGCTCGCCGCTTGAGAGTCAGAATGTTGGGAGTTCACATCCCACTCCTGACAATTAATCTCAGCTCACACTTCTGCATAGAATTGAGGGAGTGCCGCTCCGGCGCTGCCTTTCGAAATGGGGTGTCTAACCGAGGCCCCAATGCCCTCTCAGATGGAAAGGCCAGTGGGAAAGTTCTACAGTCTCCTTCACCCAGCTTTGGAAAACAGGTTGGCTTTGTCTCAATGCTATTTGTGGCACCTTGGCTGCCATGTTCCTACATTACAACAGGGACCACACTTCAAAAGTACCATGGGCCTTTGTTCCTCCCAAGTTTGTGAAAGTCACTATACAAATGAAATTCTTTTCTTTCTTGAAAGCGATGGCGCCAGAATCATTCATGGATTCTCTTCTTTTCCGCAGAAGCTGTTGGACCTATTCAGTGGTCTGTTTCGGGTTCACGTTTCCAGCTTTTGTGATATTGTGGGGGGTGTTTTTGCAACTGAGATCCCTTTTTTACATTGAAACCCCACCACAAGCGAGAGACAGGTGACCTTGGTGTGAAGTAGTTGCACGTCAGAGCATGCTGCCTGTGCAACAAACTCATTTCTTCACCCAAAGAGTGGTGAGCCTGTGGAATTCATTACCACAGGAAGTTATTGATGCTAAAACATTGAATATATTCAAGAGGTGCCTAGATAGAGCACTTGGGGAGAATGGGATCAAAGGCTAGGGGAGAAAGCAGGATTAGGCTATTGAGTTGGATGATCAGCCATGATCGTGATAAATGGCGGAGCAGGCTCGAAGGGACAAAAGGCCTCCTCCTGCTCCTATCTTCTATGTATCTATGTATAAGCCCAGTGTTTAGACACATGTTAATTTGGTTATGTGTTACCATGCTGTAATGTTCCCTCTCGCTGCCCTTCATGTGTAAATGATCTCTGGAAAGCTAATGGGGATAATTGTAACTTTGGCCAGTGGTGTAACACAGTTACACATCAGTCACACATTACACATCCGTTTTCTCAATGGAAAGCAAATTCAAGTGTGATGTACATCGGGATGCTAATTCACATCTCTTACACCACTGACCCAGCCAACGTTCTGTCTTGTGAGGTGATGGTCTGCACTGTGATGGCCAACTGTGTGTCAAACATCATGTGGTGTATCTGACATGGCAAGTCTTTGAGACATTTGCTGTACAGTGGGTTGAGAAGATAGAGGATTCTTTAGCCTCTGTTTTCGCTGGTCTCTCCTCATTCAGCTGTACTTTTTGCTTCTCCTATCCTCTTCTGATGACCTTCCAGTCAGGATACGGAGATCACAGCTATTGGTGACTGGATTCCCAGCTGTCAGTGTCAATGTCCGCCATCTTCATGTCTCACTTGCACGTTGTAGCTGAGATATGGGCATCCAGCAGGTCGTAACCCAGTGGCCAGTTCACCCTACAGAAGGTCTTTGGGTACACAGCTGTCAACCGTCTAATGAATGTGGCGCGGACATTGCTCCAGGAGTTGGTGACCTTGACCTGCCAAGCGATGCAAAGAATACATCCAAGATGGTGAAGGTGAAACTGTTAAGCCTTTTCTCCTGCCAAGTATATGTTGTCCAGGTCTCGACATTGTGGAGAAATGCACTGAAGACACAGCTTGGTAGCCTTGAAGTTTGATGTTTTCAGTCAGGTTGCTATTGTTCCACACACTCTTACTCAGCTTGTGCGTAACAGCTGAGCATTTGCGATGTGCATGTCGATTTCTGCAGCAAGTGACAGATTGCTGGTGACTGTGGAGCCTAGATATGGGAATCTCAACAACATCCAGCATTACATTGTCAATGTCAATTGATTATGGTATGGCAACATCCTGGAGCGTGCCATTTGTCTTCCTGATGCTGATGGTCAAACCAAACTCTTTACAGGTGTGTGAGAGTCTATCTGGCGAGGGAGAGGTGCCACAAGAGGGAGGTATGCTGGTGGAATCCGTATCCAAATACTAATTGCCAGAATACTTTCGGGTGGATCTGTCTGCAGGCGAAAAGCATCCAATTGAAAGTACTTGCCTGTGTATTTGCTGAATGAAAGGGGTTTACTCGTTGCCAGGTAGCTCCGTGGAGTCTCCTCACGGTATTCTGACCTCCTGCTGTGCTCTCGAGCTGCAGACACAGCGGAGATCTGGTCCGTCTCCAGCAAAATGCCATCGCCCCTGAAACAATGCTGATAAATTGCTGTTTTCGTGGCCTGAATTGGCTTCTGGCTGCGTAGCAATCTGGGCAGTCATTCCACCCATGGGAAAAGCAGGCGGGGAAGCTGGAAATCAGGCAGCTGAACGGATAAACTTTGAAAAAAGAAATTCTCTCTCTCCACCTCTGAGGGCTCCCTCTTCCCCCCCCCCCCCCCCCCCCCCCTTTCTGCCTCTAAGGCCCCCACCCCTCCACAAGATATAATTTTGGCAAATTGACACTCAACTCTCCAAGGTCAATGTAGCACTGCTAAACTGTGGTGTCTAAAACTAGTTCTTGTGTCCAGTTCATTGTACACAAACCAAAGAGTGATTCTTGCCCCAAATATTCCGATTATGTGCTCCAGCTTGGCGTCCCAAGAACAGTAATGTGATCATGGGATTTGGCCAAGCCACCAGACAGAACTTTGCCTGTTCCTCCCCAGAATTGTGATGTTTGATTATTTTTCAAACTATATCCAAATGGGAGGGTCGACAAAGTCATTGTTTAATGCCTCAAAATTAAAAAAAAAACAGCATGTCCGACTGTGCGGCACTCCCTCAGTAGTGAATTCATCAGGCACCAGCCTGAATACTCGGGCCGAGTGGCAAGTATGGCTGCCTTGATGGCCCCACTCTGAACAACTCCCCACAGGTGATTGGCCGCGGGAGAACCATGTACCTGCTGCCTAAACTACTTCAAAATGTAACGTACGCTCCATGGTGTCCTTCCGCTGCTGAGCTCTCCCAGTGAAACCCATCTCCCTTTATCTGCTCCAGTCTTCTTATCGTTCCAGCCAGGTGAATGTGGCGTAGCGCTCGCTCAGAGTTCTCTGCAACTGTAGAGCTTGTGTCCTGTCTCGGACCTCGATCATACAGGTAACCTGAAAAATCAATCAATCAAGGACATCATTCTGCAACATTTATTGATATATTGTATATATTCACGGGAGCGTAATAAAAACTTAACACCGTACAACGTTCTTTTTGTGGGCGTCAATGGTTGGGCCAGCATGTGATGCCCACCCCCAATTGCCCTTGAATTGTGTGGCTTTCTCAGCCATTTCAGATTAGTCCATGATTGACCCTGTGAGTGTGGCAGTCAGTCACACACTGTCAATATTCTGGAACATGGCTCCAATCCATTAGCTCTGCATTCTCACATTCCTTTGACGAACGTGGCTCCCCATATATCCCACTCTGCCCTGTCAGTCGCAAATGATCATCATTCGTCCCCCATTGCTCTGGCAGAGCTGAAAACCACCATGGACAACATCTGTTATCTATCATCCCACGTCCATCTGCTGTGATTTCATTGCCCATGTGGAATGGAGATCTGATCTAAAGGAGCCTAACTTTGCTCCCCAGATGGTGGGCAGTTTGTAATCGGAACCCCCCTTTCATGGCACGATCCGATGTGGTCCATAAGACCATAAGACATAGGAGTGGAAGTAAGGCCATTCGGCCCATCGAGTCCACTCCGCCATTCAATCATGGCTGATGGGCATTTCAACTCCACCTACCAGCATTCTCCCCGTAGCCCTTAATTCCTCGCGACATCAAGAATTTATCTATCTCTGCCTTGAAGCCATTTAGCGTCCCGGCCTCCACTGCACTCTGCGGCAATGAATTCCACAGGCCCACCACTCTCTGGCTGAAGAAATGTCTCCGCATTTCTGTTCTGAATTTACCCCCTCTAATTCTAAGGCTGTGCCCACGGGTCCTCGTCTCCTCGCCTAACGGAAACAGTTTTTTTGCATCCACCCTTTCTAAGCCATGTCCCTTTAGGATTTGGCTGGACGTGGCTATTGTCCATGTCATTCGGGGGAGACCGAGTCCCAAACAACAAACCAGCCTCACTTGAAGGTTCACAACCCAAATATTCGGCTGGGATTAACTTGAAAAGCTGCGCGTTCCTGGCAGATCTCCACTGACAATTCTCTCCCTTTTGATTCTGGACATATGGTAGACGAGATTGAAGAGTTTAGGAACACTCAGCTTGTGCAGCAGAAAGGCCTGTCAGAAAAACAGCGTTAAGCTCTGGGGAGAGGTGGGAATGTTTGCTTTGGGCTGTCGGCCTCAGGCTTCCTCATGTTTATGTGAAATCACAGATCAGTAAATTTAGTGTGTCCAGTGAATGAGGGCCAGAGGGCCCATTGCACTACGTCAGACACAGATCTGGCAGGGTGGATGTAAAATCTCTTGAAGGAACTAGACTGAACAGACCAGATGCAGACCAGTCTGGGAGATTTTGCTCCTGAGGCTGCCCGACATGAGGGTCGGGGAGTGTTTGTTCATTAACCCCGGAATAGATCCTTTCAGTATAGCTCATATTTCCGCCATTTCCTTTAAACATCAGCTGTGTTTGTATCTCGAGCAGCGACATCGTTAGTCGGCCCTCATATAAACCTCTCAGCAGGCCACATTCAGCTTGGCTGACCAGAATGGTAACGTTACTGAGTCGAATGGATGAACCACGAAGAACCGTCGAAATGATCCTAGATTTTGATTATCGTCCCAGACCGTGATGAGTGTCCGTTTTCCTTTTGGGATCGATGCGCAGAGTATTTTTCCTTTATTTTTCTCAGGCCTAATATTCCAAACAATACTCCTAACTGAGAGGCGCCACAGAACATGACCACCCATTGGGTAATAGGTCTTTACCGCCAGTCCCCCATGGTGTACAATGGTAGCAGTATCTCTGTTGGCGTGCACCTTACATTATCGAGAGGACATTGTCAAGTTTAAATCCTCGTTGCCAATGATCGAGGTCTCAAGCTGCTGATTCGAACAGTTATCTCGGAGACGGGGTTTAATCCAGCAATGATGGCAACAGTCCTGTGAACAGTTTAGCAGAGAGTGGAGACTGGGGGGTGAGTGTGAGTTGCGATAGGTCAATACGAAGGCGGTCAGTGCAGCCACTCGATTTTCAGTGAACTTCTCAGGATCTCTTTAAAGATGACGGGCGGTTCCTGATTCCAGGATTCCTGACCCCATACCCGAGCTGTTGGATTTTGGGAGTGCCTTTTTTAAAAGATACGGGCTGGTTCCTGTCAAAGGCCTACGTCCAGCAGTCCCGAACCTGGCCGACACAACTGTGGAGATGAGCATCTCCTACTTTGCAATTTTCATGGAGTCAGCTCAGGTTTTTAAAGAGTCGTGGCTCATGGCCTCTATGCAGGTTGCAAACCCCATCCATCTCTATGGCCGCTTATGCTCCCTGGGCCAAACTCCACCCTTCAACCTTCAAGGGCAGCACGGTAGCATTGTGGATAGCACAAATGCTTCACAGCGCCAGGGTCCCAGGTTCGGTTCCCCGCTGGGTCACTGTCTGTGTGGAGTCTGCACGTTCTCCCCGTGTGTGTGCGTGGGTTTCCTCCGGGTGCTCCGGTTTCTTCCCACAGTCCAAAGATGTGCAGGTTAGGTGGATTGGCCATGCTGAATTGCCCTCAGTGTCCAAATTGCCCCTTAGTGTTAGGTGGGGTTTCTGGGTTATGGGGATAGGGTGGAGGTATGGGCTTGGGTAGGGTGCTCTTTCCAAGAGCCAGTGCAGACTCGATGGGCCGAATGGCCTCCTTCTGCACTATGAATTCTATGAAAAACCCATCTCTCATGGCAAATTGTGGTAGTGTGGTCCCTTTAAGAGGCAATCATTTTGCAGGCCATGTGACAGGCCCTGAGCTATGGGGGACAGAGCACACGAACGTACCCCTATCGCGTGTTTAGGTGCAGATCTGGCTGCTGGGGTTTGGTCAGAGTTAGTCTGGGTGTTGTGGGAACAAGACCCATGTAGTAGTTGTACAATTCTGTGTATATAGTTCTTAGTTCAATAAATCACTGTTGTGATTAAACACTGCCTTGTTGCTGGCCTCACAATACAACACCCTTCACTTTGCACACGTTAAGCTCTGCCGTTTCACACACCTCCTACAGCCCCTCACACCCCAACCTGTGACATTTCCATCTTCCCCCCCCTTTTGGCCTCTATGCAAGTCTATGACACTTCCATGCCTTTTTCACCACTATACACTACTTTAAACCAATTAATCCTGAAGTATATCGTGGAATGTGTAAAAAAAAGCTTTAAAAATAGTAATTCATTCATAACTTTCTCCTATATTTAAAAAAAGTTCACTATAAGCCAGTAAAAGTGTCAATCATTCAAACGCTTTAAACTATCAATAACAAAAACTGAAAACCACTAAACTAGTGCAAAAAACATTGTGAAATTGACAGCAGAGATCAGAAAGCCTGGGCTGTCAATCAAACAATGTTTTCTCTGTGGAGCAGCTGTTTCAACAAACATATGGATGTCTGCCCTCTCAACCAAGCCTCATTATCTATGCTTGGCTGAGAGCCCAAACATCTATTAGATTAGCAAAACACCTCAGCTGAAGGCAATGCTAGGAGGGGTGACTGAAAGCTTGGTCAGAGGGGTCGTTTCAAGGAGATTTTAATTGAGGAGAGGCAGACAGAGAAGCAGAAAGGTTACAGAAGGAAATCTCAGTGTGAGGAGCCCAGGCAGAGTGTTCAATGGTGTGGTGCAGAGATGAACAAGAGAGTGCACTACCTCCCCCAAAAGCGCCCCCTGCTGACCCAGTGCAACATTTCATTTCTCTATTCATGACACAACCAAATAGGACCTCCCAGAAAGTGACAAATGCTAATGTGTGTTAGTTAGGCCACATTTGGAGTATAGTGTTCAATTCTGGTCGCCACACTACCAGAAGGATGTGGAGGCTTTAGAGAGGGTTGCAGAAGAGATTTACTAGGATGTTGCCTGGTATGGAGGGCATTAACTATGAGGAGAGGTTGAATAAACTCGGTTTGTTCTCACTGGAACGACGGAGGTTGAAGGGCGACCTGATAGAGGTCTACAAAATTATGAGGAGCATAGACAGGGTGGATAGTCAGAGACCTTTTCCCAGGGTAGAGGGGTTAATTACTAGGGGGTATAGGTTTAAGGTGCGAGGGGCAAAGTTTAGAGGAGATGTACGAGGCACGTTTCTTTACACAGAGCGTAGTGGGTGCCTGGAACTCGCTGCCGGAGGAGGTGGTGGAAGCAGGGACGATAGTGACGTTTAAGGGACACCTTGACAAATACATGAATAGGATGGGAATAGAGGGCTACTGACCCTGGAAGTGTAGAAGATTTTAGTTCAGACGGGCAGCATGGTCGGCACAGGCTTGGAGGGCCGAAGGGCCTGTTCCTGTGCTGTACATTTCTTTGTTCTAGTATCTGAGAATATATTACCCAGAACTGTTGGGAACCAATTACCTGAGCTCTTTGTAGAAACAG
Organism: Scyliorhinus canicula; assembly: GCF_902713615.1. NCBI lineage: Eukaryota > Metazoa > Chordata > Chondrichthyes > Carcharhiniformes > Scyliorhinidae > Scyliorhinus > Scyliorhinus canicula. The sequence continues at coordinate 22,925,327 of NC_052167.1, forward strand.
TCATTGTAGAAACAATATCTGAGCTAGATTCACGTTGACCGAGCTTTCAAATTGGCCTGGTTTTCTTGGTGTCCACCCTGAACTCATAGGGCTCAACTGTCGGCCATTCAGCCCCTTGAGTCTGCTATGCCATTCTACTTGATCATGGCTAATTTGTATTTCACATCCATCTACCCAACAACGATCCACATCCCCTCATACCCTCACCCAACAAACACTGAACCACTGCCCGCATATAATCATGTCCATACTTAATTTATTGGGACGATCTGGATGAAAAAAATGAAGGGTTTACTGACAATCCAATAGTTCTAGATTCCAAATCAGTTTCTGAATCCCCAACAACCTTGACCGAGATTCTACCCCAGAGGAATCTCCTCGGGTTTGAGTTCATTAGGTGCTGGGGAGGGATGGAATTTTTATACATTCATTTATGGGATGTGGGCATTGCTGACTAGACCAGCATTTATTGCCCACCCTTAGTCGCCCTGGAAAAGGTGGTGGTGAGCTGCCTTCATCAACTGCTGCAGTCCCCAAGGTGTAGGTGCATCCATAGTGCTGTTAGGGAAGGGAATTCCAGGATTTTGACCCAGCGACAGTGAAGGAACGGCCGATATATTTCCAAGTCAGGATGGTGAATGGCTTGGAGGGGAACCTCCAGGTGGTGGGGTTCCCATGTATCTGCTGCCCTCGCCCTTCTAGACGGTAGTGGACATAGGTTTGGAAGGTGCTGCTAAGGAGCCTTGGTAGTTCCTGCAGTGGATCTTGTAGTTGGGACACACGCTGCAAATACTGTTCGTAGGTGGCACCTGCACATTACCCATTGCATAACGGGGGAATCACCATTCATTCTGTCCAATCGCTGCTGAATTTGAATCTTAACGCCATTGTGCAGTCCATCCCCCCAATTGGAACAACAAATGAAAGTATGTTGGACAACAAAATAGCAACACCAAACTCAGTCGACCTCAACTTCCAAAGCTCTCTTACCTTAACGCTGAAGATATCGGAGGTGACAAATGCTCGTTCCTGAGAGATATCCAACACCCTAAGGCAAGAAGGAGTGAGAGAAGATAGAATGAACTGAAGGCAGCGACAGAAAGAGAGTCAGAGTTCAATAATGTTCTTGAAAGGAAATAAGTTGTTGAAAATAAAGGATTGTTAAGAAGTATTGGCAGAAAGCAGGGATTAGACCAGGTGACTCATTAAAAAAAGGTTCACGTGATGGACCAGGTACAATAAAATTTGGGAATTATGGGTGCTTCGGGAATTGGCATCAGGGGCGGAATTCTCCGACCCCCGCAGGGTCGGGGAATCGCCCGGGGCCGGCATAAATCCCGCCCCTGCCGTGGCCGGAATTCTCCGCCACCCGGGAATCGGCGGGAGCGGGAATCGCGCCGCGCCAATCGGCGTGCCCACCAGCGATTCTCCGGCCCGCGATGGGCCGAAGTCCCGCCGCTGACAGGCCAATCCCGCCGACGTGGTTTAAACCACCTCTGTGCCAGCAGGATTGGCGGCGAGAGTGGGCGCCAGGGGGTGGGGGGGGCCCACAAGGTGGCCTGGCCCGCGATCGGTGAGCAGGCCAGTGCCGTGGGGGCACTCCTTTTCTTTCGCCTCCACCATGGCGGAGGCGTAAGAGACCCCCTCCACAGCGCATGCGCCGGTGGTGACATCAGCGGCCGGTGGTGACATCAGCGGCCGCTGACGCACCGGCGCATGCGCGGACCGGCGAAGGCCTTTCAGCCAGCCCTGAAGCTGGGCGGCGTAGCGCCAAAGGCCGTTGGCGCCAGTTTTGGCACCGGCCGGCGGAGCGGAAACCACTCCGGCGCGGGCCTAGCCCCTAAAGGTGCGGAGAATTCCGCACCTTTGGGGAGGCCCAACGCCGGAGTGATTAACAACACTCAGCTACGCCGGGACCCCCCCCGCCCCGCCGGGTAGGGGGGGAATTGCGCCCCAGATGTCAGCTTTTTGCATATGTTCATTGTACAGGATGTCATTTTAACCATGTTGTACAGAGATAGTCATCATTGGCCCAGTGAGGGCAGCACGGTGACACAGTGGGTTAGCACTGCTGCCTCATGGCGCCGAGGTCCCTGGTTCGATCCCGGCTCTGGGTCACTGTCCGTGTGGAGTTTGCACATTCTCCTCATGTTTGCGTGGGTTTCGCCCCCACAACACAAAGGTGTGCAGGCTAGGTGGATTGGCCATGCTAAATTGCCCCTTAATTGGAAAAAATGAATTGGGTACTCTAACTTTATAAAAGTGAAAACAAATCATTGGCCCAGTGTTGACAACAAGAATTATTCTTGCCTAAAATAGTCCAGGAGATGGCTGTTAACAAAATAAGATTTTTTATATACAAGGAAACAACACACAAAACAGAATGCATACATTCCTACAGCTAACATATGAAAAAAATTATTTGCTGGCAGATATTTAGAGGGAGATGGTGACATTGTCATTTCATTTGGCACGGTGGCACAGTGGTTAGCACTGCTGCCTCACAGTGCCAGGGACCTGGGTTCAATTCCAGCCTTGGGTGACTGTGTGGAGTTTGCACGTTCTCCCCATGTCTGTGTGGGTTTCACCCCCACAACCCAAAGATGTGCGGGTTAGGTGGATTGGCCACGCTAAATTGCCCCTTAATTGGAAAAAAAAGAGAATTGGGTACTCTAAATTTATAAAAGAACATTTTTTTCAAAATCCCACCAGCAGCCATGGTGAGATTTGAAACCACGACCCCAGAATATTAGAAAGGACCTCTGGATTACTTGTCAAATTATAGGAGTTATAGAATCCCTACCGTGCAGAAAGAAGCCATTCGGCCCATTGAGTCTGCACCGACCCTGCGAAAGAGCACCCTACCTGAGCCCAATGCCCCACCCTCTTCCCCGTAACCCCATCTAGCCTTTTGGTCACCAAGGGGAAGTTTAGCGTGGCCAAGCCACCTAACCTGCACATCTTTGGACTGTGAGAAACCACATTTCTAAAATATTTCCCATGGTTTCTCTGTACTCACCGTGCTTCTTCACGGGCAAGTATCTCAAGTAGTTTTGCGACATCTGCCGCGCAGTCAGCCAGTTGGAGGGAGAACTTGCACAGCTTGCTGTCCAGCACCAAGGCCCTGTCCAGACACTGGCGCATCAGGGAGACCTCCATATTCCCGCTGCACAAAACGATGACCACTCTGAAATAGACAGCCGGAGGACCAGTTAGCAAACATCTGGGTCAAACGTGCTTCCCCTGCAGCAGCTCCAGTCGTCAGAATACTCAGCCAGAGGAAGTCTAGTCCTGCAGATGGTCTCCCAGCAGCTGCCCTCATCCCTCGAAGGAACTCAAAGACCAGGCAAAGCATCCTGCAATGAGCTGGCAATATATCATCTTACAGTCAATTAATCATCACTCAAGTAATGGAGAAATCTGCGATGGATGATTAGAGAGAGGAATGGGATGGATAAAACTACAGTAAACTGGTTAGGCCTGTATGGCAGGATGGTTTTGATGTGTTGGGTAGGCTGGGTCTATGTGGACTGCGTTTGATGCAGTGTAGCGAGAGACAGGCTTCCAACACTTGATGAGATGCAACACGATTTTATTTAACATCTAACTATATTACATGCTTAACGGTAGGTTGACACTATGCTGACTTGACTGGAGACCTGAGGCTAGCCTGACCAGACTTACTGACTACCACATGGTGTTTGCACTGGCTATGCTCACGAGCTCTGACTGTCTCAGAGGCTGGATCCCGAGAGCGTGAGAAAACTGGTGCCCTCTGGCTTTATAGTGGTCATGTCATGTCTGGTGATTGGCTGCTGTGTTCTGTGTGCTTACTGGTCATCGTGTGTGTCAATCACTGCCTGTCTGCACTCCATTATATACATGGATGTATATTATGACATCTCCCCTTTATTTTTGGAAGTTGGTGTTCAGATAATAAATATTAAGGTGCATGTGCGTGGGGATGTGTATATGTGCGTGACTATATACAGAATATGCTAAAATGGACTTATATTCATAGGAAGGTGTCGCTAGTGCAGATATAGGGCAGATGGAATGGTAAAAAACGATATTTACAGAGGTCAAAACGATGAGGTAACAAAATCGTGCAAACGTTCAGTCTATAAGTTTAGTCTCTGTGGCGGGAGACGAATTCTGGTTGACCGCCTCAAGGGTGGATCAGGGGCCGCCTGCACTTGGATAGGCGGGACCGCCGCCAATGCGGTGGTCGCAGAGGTCGACAGGATTGCTGGTAGATCGGTGGCCTTGTGGCAGGGCACATCCAGAGGAAGCAGTGTGTGAGGTGGGACATCACGGTTGGGTGGCGGGCGTGGAAGTCTGCGCAGCGCCCGCTTGTTGCGTCGTAGGAAAGAGCCATCAACCATGCGAACGAGGAACGATCTCGGGGCCATTTGCTTGGCCATTGCTGTGGCGGACCAGCCACCGTCAGGCAGCTGTACACGAACTCGATCAGTTGGGACCAGCTCAGGGAGATCCGTGGCATGAGCGTCGTAGGCTGATTTCTGTTGGGCCCGAGACTGCTGCATCTTCTGTACGACCGGGAAGTTGTCAAGGTCTGGAATGTGGATTGGTGGAACTGTAGTTCGCAGAGTGCGGTTCATGAGCATCTGCGCTGGAGACAACCCAGTGGACAGCGGGGTGGCTCTGTATGCCAACAGCACCAGGTTGAAGTTGGAGCCCGAGTCTTTAGCCTTGCATAGTAATCTTTTGACGATGTGGACCCCTTTTTCGGCCTTCCCATTTGACTGCGGGTAGTGGGGGCTGGATGTGACGTGACGAAAGTTGTATAGCCGGGCAAAATCAGACCACTCCTGGCTGTAAAAACAGGGGCCGTTGTCACTCATCACCGTGAGTGGTATCCCATGTCTGGCAAATGTTTCTTTGCACGCCTTAATCATCGCCGCCGACGTGAGGTCGGACAGTCTCACCACTTCGGGGTAATTGGAAAAGTAGTCGACCAGGAGGACATAGTCACGCCCCTTGGCGTGGAAAAGGTCGGCACCGACTTTGGACCATGGGGAGGTCACTATCTCATGTTGCTGCAGAGTTTCTTTAAGTTGAGCTGGCTGAATTTTTTGACATGTAGGGCAGTTGAGGACCGTGTTGGCAACGTCCTGGCTGATGCCCGGCCAGGAGACTGCCTCCCGTGCTCTGCGTCGACATTTCTCGACTTACGGAGTGTCGGGAGTCCAGGGGGCGAGAGAGGCCGACGTTTTGGCCTTTGCCTCCTTGGTAGCCCGGAGGTGGATCTTATTAGCGTGGAGGGAATCGAAGCCTCCAAAATCAGGGGTTTGGGTTAGTGACATGGCTGGGTTTCTCAGACTTGAGAATATTAAGTTCGCCCTGAGAGGGTCAACGTTAGAGTTTGTCCAGAGGTGGCAGCCGTTTATCGACTTCTTCGGAGAACACTAAACATCAGCAGATTCGATAAGGGGGGGGAGGGGGTGTAGGGGGGAGTTAGGCTATTTTTTGTTTAGAGTAGGCGGGAACAAGGGGAGATGGAGAGATGTGTTACACGTGCACTATGTGTACATTTGTATTTGTATTGTTTATTGTTATAAAATCATAAATGACTAATAAAAATTTTTTTAAAAATAAATAAGTTCAAAGGGAAATTGGATGGGAACTTCGGGGAAATAAACTTTCAGGGCTATGGTGATAGAGAGCAGGGGAATGGGACTGACTGGATTCCTCTACAGAGAGCTGACATAGACTCAATCGGCCGAGTGACCTCCTCTGTACTGTTGTGACTCTCTGGTCACAGTGCTGCCCCTAATGGCGAAGAGGGGCCATTCCCCGGCTGGTCACAGTACTATCTCTTATGGTGAAAATGGGACTGTCTCCTACTGGTCACATCAAGGACTCTGGCAGTGAAAAGAATATAACATTCTAAAAATAATAATAATCTTTATTAGTGTCTTACATTAACACTGCAATGAAGTTACTGTGAAAATCCCCTAGTCGCCACACTCTGGCACCTGTTCAGGTTCACAGAGGGAGAATTCAGAATGTCCAATTCACCCAACAAGCACATCTTTTGGGACTTGTGGGAGGAAACGGGAGCGCCCGGAGGAAATCCACACAGACACGGGGAGAACGTGCAGACTCCGGACAGACAGCGATCCAAGCCGGGAACCGAACCTGGGGACCCTGCCCTGTGAAGCAACAGTACTAACCACTGTGCTATCATGCCGCCCATACTGGTCACATCAAGGACTCTGGCACTGAAAAGAATATAACATTCTGAAGATCACAGCGCGGACAGTGCAAACAGAGGTAGGCCGGGTTGCCAACCCTCCAGAATTGGCCTGGAGTCTCCAGGAATTGAAAAACAATCTCCAGGATTCTGCTGGATGTAACTGTGGAGAAAAATCACTGGGACAGCAAAGAAGAGAGTTCTTAGAAAGACATTGAGCATTTCTCTTGGCCATGTATAAAAGGGTAATGAGACTTTGTGCTTTCCAGTTGGAGCAGGAAGGTCGAGCGTCACAAGGCTGGGTGTGTTGGCCAACTGATGGCTGGAGGGCAAGTCATACGATGGAACCTCCCAGGAATACATCTAATCACAGTTGGCAACCCCAACTCTGACCCTGGCAAGACTGGCGAAACTAACACCACCCTAGGAGGAGCAGAAATTGGCAAAGAAGGCAATAACATTTAGGTACAAATTCTACGAAGGGTTAACGTTAATCTCAAACTCTTCAGACCTTGAAATTATAGGCAGCGTAGTGAATTTCACTGCCCTCGGATTCCAAAAAGGAGGTCATGTTGCAGTTAATACAGAGAGGAATTGTGATAAAACACAGGAAGACATCAATAAGCTTGCAGAATGGCTGTTTAATTGCCAAATGAACCTCATTATAGATAAACCTGAGGGAGTCCACATGGAGGAGAATAAGGAGGCAGTGTGTGAAAAATAAGCACCTAAAAGGGGTCGGGAAAGGGAGGTGCAGATACACACACTACGAAAGCTAAAAAGACACAGATTACGAAAGCTAAAAAGGCCATTCGAAAAAGCAAACAAGCGCTGCGATTCATTTGTAGAAGTGAAACGAAACTTGGGTCGATAAATCCTTGCTTCGACCACTCTTGAGAGTACTGTGGACTGTTCTGGTGTCCATATTATGAAAAGAGACACTGGGGAAGGTGCAAAGAATGATTTACTGGAACAATGTCAGATCTGAGAGATGGTACGCATCAGAAAAGATTGAACAGGCTCAGCTGTTTTCTCTAGAAAATAGGAGGCTGAGGGAGTGATGTCATTCTGATTATAGGGGAGTCTGATAGGGCAGAAGTGCAGAGGAGATTTATACTTGCCGATATCAGACAGAATTTCCTGCAAAGCATGCGTGTTCTGTGGGCAGAATCGGAAGCTGCTGCGATTCCCAATCCCGCCCGGGATCAGTTGAGAATAGTGATATTCGTGGTCGGCATGGTAGCACAGTATTTAGCACTGTTGCTTCACAGCTCCAGGATCCCAAGTTCAATTCCCAGCTTGGATCATTGTCTGTGCGGGGTCTGCACGTTCTCCCGGTGTCTGCACAGGTTTCCTCCGGGTGCTCCGGTTACCTCCCACAGTCCAAAGATGTGCAGGTTAGGATGTCCAAAGAAAAAGGTTAGGTTGGGTTACGGGGATAGGGTGGAGGTGTGGGGTTAAGTGGGGTGCTGTTTCCAGGGGCCGGGGAAGACTCGATGGGTCAAACAGCCTCTTTCTGCACTGTAAATTCTATATCACCAACCAACATAAATTATGGTCACATTAGGTCAGCGGAGGTGGGTGCACAGTGTGTGTGTGTGCCGTGTCCAATGACGGCCCACCTTGAAGCTCAAAAGGCAGAGTGCAGGGAGCAGGTAAAATCTTGGTCAATTTGGGATGTAATCCCCTCAATAAGGAGCATAATTGTTGGTGGTGCTGATCTGTGCTGGCCAACCAAAATACTGCCCGCCAGACATGAAATTCAACCCGAGGGACCGTAAAAACCAGACAATCACTGATAAGTCCAATTGAGAATTCAGGAGAAGCGCCCAGATTGGTTAGAATATGAAATCCGCTTCCACAGGGACTGGTTAAGGAAAGTTGCCTTTTAATTTGTTCATGGGATTTGAGTGTAGAGCAGCACGGATACATTTTAAAATTTTTTTAGAGTACCCAATTATTTATTTATTTATTTCCAATTTCAGGTGCAATTTAGCGTGGCCAATCCACCTACCCTGCACATCTTTGGGTTGTGGGGGTGAAACCCACGCAGGCACGGGGCGAATGTGCAAACTCCACACGGACAGTGACCCAGGGCCGGGATTCGAACCCGGGCCCTCAGCGCCGCAGTCCCAGTGCTAACCACTGCGCCACATGCCGCCCAGCATGGATACATTCAAGGGGAAGCTCACTAAGCACATGAGGGATAAAGGAATGGAAGGACACACTGACAGGGTTAGGTAAAGAGGTAAGGGAGGAGGCTTAAATGCTGGCATAGATCTGATGGGTAGAAAGGCTGATCCTGCACTGCATAAACTCTGTGGAAATCAAACTGAGAGTCTATTAAACTGTAAGAGCAAAACTCAGAACGACACCCGAATCTTTCTTTTATTATTCTTTCAAGGCACGGGGGATAGACCAGCATTTGTTGCCCAACCCTAATTGCCCTCGAACGGAATGACTCGCTCAACCATTTCAGAGGGCCGTTAAAAGTCGCACACATCACTGTGGTCTGGAGTCACATATAGGCCAGACAGGGTAAGGACAGCAGATTTCCTTCCCCTGAATGGGGTATTAGTGATTTTAAACAACGATTGATGGCGGTGGTCAAATTTCAAATCGCAGATTTTATTAATTGAATTTGAATTCAGCTGCCATGGTCAAGTCCCTCGATCAGGCACTGGTCATTAATTTGCCATTTAAGTGCCGCAGTCTGTCAGCGGTGTGGGAAGTTTGACCATGGGCCTTCTCACCCAAAACGTTATTCTGGTGAAGGCGGAAAGGTGGCAGGTTCTGGCTCCCCACCTTCCCGTCCAAACAAATGCCCTGCCCACCTCGAAACTCGCCACAGACAAAGCAAAAGATGGCCCTGCACAAACCTCCCCCCACCGCTTCTTCATCTAACCCTGCCAGCACATAATCTACTGTCTTCCTTTCTCCCTCATCTGCTTCCTCGCCTCTCTTTAAAAACATCCACGCGCTTCACTCAACCATTTGGGGCAGTGATTTCTACATTCAGAGCGATCTCTCGAGTAGGAGATGCCATTCGACAAAATGAAGTGTAAAAAAAAAACTCTTTGAAAACCTATGACAGCAAATCAGCTGAAATTGGAGTGGTAGTGATGATCTTCAGTCCAGTGTCTCAATAATGAGCCAACTTTAACAGCAGAATCATCGAGGGAGCAGGATCCCTCTCTTTCAAAACAAACGTGCACTCAGCAATGTCACTGGGGGTGGGGTTGGTGGTCGGATAGCTCTGTTGGCCGGACAGCTGGTTTGTGATGCGAAGCGGTGTCAACAGCGCAGGTTCAATTCCCGTAGCAGCTGAAGTTATCCGGGGCCTTGCCCCTCGCCTGAGGTGTGGTGACCCTCAGGTTAAATCACCGCCAGATCCTTCAAATGGGGGAGAGCAGCCTATGGCCTTTGGCGACTTTCACTTCAAGGTACCGAGGGGCTGGTTTAGCACAGTGGGCTAAACAGCTGGCTTGTAATGCAGAACAATGCCAGCGGCGCGTGTTCAATTCCCGTATCGGCCTCCCCGAACAGGCGCCAGAATGTGGCGACTAGGGGCTTTTCACAGTAACTTAATTTGAAGCCTACTTGTGACAATAAGCAGTTATTATTATTATTATAAAGGCAAAAATGATGCCAGGGAAAGACACTGGGGCTGGGACTATTGGAGGAGCTCTTTTAAAGAGCGGTAGCAGTTCAATGGGGTCGGTAGCTTCATTCTGTGGTCTGATTGCACCAGTCAAGATTTAGCAGGAGATTTGGATTGAATTTTCCAACAGCGATTCTGAAATTCTACCTGCTTTCTGAAAAAGAATCTTCAAGAACAGCGTGTAATACAGGGCATCGGCTGAAACGATGCCATGGTTTTGAGGAAACTCTTACCGTTTGCCTTTGAGTTCCGGTAGTTTCCCGGCAACCACAGCAGCAAGGCCCAGAGCTCCCTCGGCGTCCACTGTAGCCCTCTCGTACTCCATGAGGCGAAGTATGGCGAGTAGAATGTCCTCCTCCCTGAATCACAGACGCATCTTACTGTAGACAACAGCTTCTCACAGAATGAGGAGACAAACCCTCTCGCAATTTTGAAAAAGTTCTCACTCCTTCATTTTCCTCTCTGCGCTGCCAGTGGCTGTGATGCCTTTCCCAGCACAGACCCACAGTTGTAGCAGCCCCCTGGCACTTTGGGGAAAGTGGTCACTCGTGCAACGCTAAACTGAGACCCCCGCTCCCCCATCTGCCCCTTCAGGTGTAAAAAATCCTGCGGCACTATTTCGAAGAACAATAGGAGAATTGTCCCTGCGCCCTCGTCAATATTAATCATCGAACCAACTTCACCAAAGAAGATTACTTAGTAATTTATTTCATTGCTGTTTGTGGGAGCTTGCTGTGCATAAATTGGCTGCTGTGTTTCCAACATTATTACAGTGATTGTGGAAGTGCTTCATTGGTTGCAAAGTGCTTTGGGACGTCCTAAGTTCATGAAAGATGCTATAGAACTGCAAAACTAAGGGGGCGCGGCACGGTGGCACAGTGGCTAGCACTGCTGCCTCACAGCCCCAGGGACCCGGGTTCGATTCCGGCCTTGGGTGACTGTGTGGAGTCTGCACGTTTTCCCCGTGTCTGCGTGGGTTTCCTCCGGGGGCTCCAGTTTCCTCCCACGGTCCAAAGATATGCAGGTTAGGTGGATTGGCCGTGCTAAATTGCCCCGTAGCATCCAAAAGGTTAGGTGGGGATAAGGTGGGGGCCTGACCCTAATTAGAGTTAGGGTTAGGCTGCCCTTTCAGAGGGTCGGTGCAGACTCGATGGGCCGAATGGCCTCCTTCTGCACTGTAGGGATTCTATGATTCGTTGTACCAATAAGGTGAGCATAGTCAGTGTGCCAATTAGTGGGTGTAATTGGAATGGCATTATGGGGGTACATTACAATACCCAATGAGATGGCATTTTGGGTACTCTGGACATCTTTTCCTAAACCATTATAAAGACTATTCCTAAGAAATAAATGCTACTTACTTAACAGTAACGACCTTATCGATTAGTTTCTTAGTCATCTGAAAAGCTTTGCTGCCAAAAGAAGAGTTGATCAATTCTGTGAAATAAAGAGACAGTTTTGAACTTCTGATGTACAAATCGCAGGTTTGGTAACAGCTAAATGTTGTCTACCGCAGCAACAAGAATTTGTATTTGTGTAGCACCATCTCCAACAGGAGAGAAGCTGCCCATTGCCCTTTGACATGCAATAGAATTACTCTTGGTAAAGGCAGCACGGTGGCTCAGTGGGTTAGCCCTGCTGCCTCACGGCGCCGAGGTCCCAGGTTTGAACCCGGCTCTGGGTCACTGTCCGTGTGGAGTTTGCACATTCTCCCCGTGTTTGCGTGGGTTTCGCCCCCACAACCCAAAGATGTGCATGATAGGTGGATTGGCCATGCTAAATTGTCCCTTTATTGGAAAAAATAATTGGGTACTCTAAATTCTTTTGAAAAAAGAAAAATATTAAGGTTTACCACACAAATCGGCAGGTTCACTATTTTCTGGGAATAGAAACACCCTCCTGATCCATTGCCTTTTACACAACTGGAGATTTGATACCTCACTCTATCGAAGGCCCAGAGGCCATTTGGCCCATTGAGTCCTATAAACAATCTACTCAAACACAATCGATTCCTTTAATCATCTTATCAATTTACGTTGATTCTAATAATTGTTTGCAGAGAAAGAATCTGAAGCTAGCCTGTACCTTATAAAAGGTTTATTTCCGGGTCAGCAAAGTCACAGACTCTCCCAGTTCCTCCCAGAACACTGAAGCTCTTTCTCATAGGCCCAAGTGCCTAACTCCCAAGCTTCGTTGTGAAGGAGATGCAGACTTTTAACATTTGTGGGATGTGGACGTCACTGCCTAGGCCAACGACTACGTCCCATTCCTAATTGGCCTTGAGAAAGTGCTGGTGACCTGCCTTCTCGAACCGCTGCAGTTCCTGTGGTGTAGGTACACCCACAGTGCTGTTAGGGAGGGAGTTCCAGGATTTGGACCCAGCGACAGTGAAGGAACTGCCGATATATTTCCCAGTCGGGGTGGTGCGTGATTCGGAGGGGAGACGAGGATGCTTGTGTAGGACATGCTTATCATTCACTACAGCGCTAACCTTTCTCCTCCAAAACACCAGACACACCCCTAGTTTGAGTAAAACAGGTAACCAATTGAACTGAATCAAATAAATTGGGAGACAACAGAGAGCCAATGTGGTTGACTCTTCCATATATACCATTGAGTATAGTTAGCACCATCAAGTACTGGGATTTAACATTAATTTATCAGATTGATTGATTGATTGATTTATTGTCACATGTACCAAAGTACAGTGAAAAGTATTTTTCTGCAGCCAAGTGCACAATAGCCAAAAAGAATAATCACAGAATTTACAGTGCAGAAGGAGGCCATTCAGCCCATCGAGTCTGCACCGGCCCTTGGAATGAGCACCCCACTCAAGCACACACCTCCTTCATCCCATCCCCCTTAACCCAGTAACCCCAATTAACCTTTTTGGACACTAAGGGCAATTTAGCATAGCCAGTCCACCTAACCCACACATCTTTGGACTGTGGGAGCAAACCAGAGCACCCGGAGGGAACCCACGCACGCACGGGAGAACGTGCAGACTCCACACAGACAGTGACCCAAGCCAGGAATCGAACCTGGACCCGTGAAGCAACTGTGCTAAACACTATGCTACAGTGCTGCCCCCAACAGAGTCCGAGTAATCGACAGAGTACATTGACAAATAGTACATTGACAAATAGTGATTGGTCACAGTGCAGAACAAGGGGCTAAACAAAGCAAATACATGAGCAAGAGCAGCATAGGGCGTCGTGAATAGTGTTCTTACAGGGAACAGATCAGTCCGAGGGGGAGTCATTGAGGAGTCTAGTAGCTGTGGGGAAGAAGCTGTTCCTATGTCTGGATGTGCGGGTCTTAATATTTCTGTATCTTCTGCCTGATGGAAGGGTCTGGAAGAGGGCAAAGCCTGGGTGGGAGGGGTCTCTGATAATTGGTTTTCAACATACCTTATCGATCCCTTTAATCGCATTTTAGTTTGATGTTTTAAGTTTAATTTGTGATTTGTTTTTGACCAAAGAAGTATCCCTTTAAGTGCTATACGTGGCAGACCCAGAAGGGGGAATGCCGGAGGTGATGGAACTGCTAGCAGAATTTGGGGACTTTTCGGGGTACAAGCTAAACTTGGGCAAGAGTGAGGTATTTGTGATACACCCAGGGGACCAGGAAGAGGGAATCGGGAGACTCCCGTTTAAGAGAGCAGGAAAGAGTTTTAGATATTTAGGGGTGCAGGTGGCAAGGAACTGGGGGACTCTCCACAAGCTGAACTTCTCCAGGCTGGTGGAACAGATGGAGGAGGAATTTAAAAGGTGGGACATGGTGCCGCTGTCGCTGGCGGGCAGAGTGCAGTCTGTTAAAATGACGGTCCTCCCGAGGTTTTTGTTTTTATTTCAGTGCTTGCCCATCTTCCTCCCTAGGGCCTTCTTCAAAAAGGTGACGAGTAGCATCATGAGCTACGTGTGGACGCACGGCACCCCAAGGGTGAGGAGGGTCTTCTTGGAGCGGAGTAGGGATAGTGGAGGGCTGGCATTACCCAATCTTTCGGGGTATTACTGGGCGGCAAATGTATCGATGGTGCGCAAGTGGATGATGGAAGGGGAGGGGGCAGCTTGGAAACGAATGGAGAGGGCGTCCTGTGGCAACATAAGCCTGGGGGCCCTAGTAACGGCGCCATGGCCGCTCCCTCCCACGAGGTACACCACGAGCCCGGTGGTGGCGGCCACCCTCAAGATCTGGGGGCAGTGGAGGCGACACAGGGGGGAAGTGGGAGGTCTGATGGAGGCACCGTTAAGAGGGAACCATAGATTCATCCCGGGGAACATGGACGGGGGATTTCAGAGCTGGCACAGGGTGGGCATCAGGCAGCTGAAGGATCTGTTTGTAGATGGGAGGTTTGCGAGCCTGAGAGAGCTGGAGGAGAAATTCGGGCTCCCCCCGGGAAACATGTTTAGACATTTTCAGGTGAAGACATTTGCTAGACGCCAGGTGGAAGGGTTTCCCTTGCTCCCCAGTAGGGGGGCGAGTGATAGGGTGCTCTCGGGGGTCTGGGTCGGAGGGGGGAGGATATCGGACATCTACAAAGTAATGCAGGAGGCGGAGGAGGCATCAGTAGAGGAGCTGAAAGCCAAGTGGGAGGGGGAGCTGGGAGAACAGATAGAGGATGGGACATGGGCTGATGCCCTGGAGAGGGTTAATTCTTCCTCCTCGTGTGCGAGGCTTAGCCTCATTCAATTTAAGGTGCTACATAGAGCCCATATGACGGGGACAAGGATGAGTCGGTTCTTTGGGGGTGAGGACAGATGTGTCAGGTGTTCGGGAAGTCCAGCGAACCATGTCCATATGTTTTGGGCATGTCCGGCACTGGAGGAGTTCTGGAAGGGGGTGGCAAGGACGGTGTCGAGGGTGGTGGGATCCAGGGTCAAACCAGGATGGGGACTTGCGATCTTTGGGGTTGGGGTGGAGCCGGGGGTACAGGAGGCGAGAGAGGCCGGAGTACTGGCCTTTGCGTCCCTAGTTGCTCGAAGAAGGATACTAATATAGTGGAAGGACGCGAGGCCTCCAAGCGTGGAAACTTGGATTAATGACATGGCAAGCTTTATTCAGTTGGAAAGGGTCAAATTCGCCCTGAGAGGGTCGGTACAAGGGTTCTTCAGGCGGTGGCAGCCTTTCCTCGACTTTTTGGCTCAGAGATAGGGTACAGAGGTCACAGCAGCAGCAACCCGGGGGAGGGGGGGAGGGGGGGTGGCAACAACGGTTGTGGTGGGTTATTTACGGTTGAAATGCGGGCAAATTTGCTCGCAGTTCATGTTTGATGTTGATTGTTGCTTTGTTTGTTTTTGGGGGAGGGGGCAGGGGGGAGGGACAACGCGCGCGCGAGTTCGGGCGGGGGGGGATATTTGTTAAGAGGGAATATTTTGTAATATTTTATAGTTAGTTGGGGTAAATATCTTCATGTAAAAAATTCTTTCAATAAAAATTATTTAAAAAAAAAGAAGTATCCCTTTAAGGGATTGCCCCGTTTACTTTGCCCTCAGCTTGTTTAATTTAGTTTAGTTGGTTTATACAAAATAGTTTGACATACCATACCCATTAAACCTCCTGAGGAAAGGTTCTCACTGCCCTCCCCAGTAGACAGATTGATCACAACTCCAGGCGGCCACTTGACATTCTATCTGCGCTCCCAATACCATTCACCTTTCATAGGCCAGGAGGAAGAACCAGCTCAGAATTTTCAAGTCTCAGTAATCTTCGAGCCAGTAAAGGATACAGGACCAGTTTGGGCGGGTTTTACGGTACCCTTCATTTGCTGCTGGCTTTATTAGTTTTCCCATGAGACCATATTCATACCCCGGTAGCCTGACTTCATCTTCCACAAGCCAATTCCTCCAATTCACGAGGATTCATGTGGATAAATTTATGGATACTCCCTCAGTTTAGCCAGTTAAACAGCTGGAATTTTCCCACAGTTGAAAATCAGACTGCTGGATTGAGGGCAGTGGCATAATATACACACCAGTATATCATGGTGCAGACACACACTGATTGACACACAGCAAGACCAATCAACACACACAACACCGCAGCCAATCATCGGTTAGAGCACACTCACTATAAAGACAGAGGGCATCAGTTTTCCCGCTCATTCGGGATGCAGCCTCTAAGAAGGACAGAGCTCACAGCTTGCAGCACAGATCTTCACCATGTGCTGAGAGCATAGACTGGTTAGGATAGGCATAGGTCTTTAGTTTAATCTAACATAGTGTCGACCCACAGTGAAAGTATGTTCAACAGTTTCTAGCTTAATAAAATAGTGTTGTACTAGTTCAAGTGTTGGTAGCCTGTATATGTCACTGCTGAGGTAAACGCAGTCTCCACAGATCCAGAGTACCCAACACATCAGGCAGTGCCTCCTTGAACCACCGCTGTTCATGTGGGACTGTCAGAGAGGGAGTTCCAGGATTTTGACCCAGCAACAGTGTTCATCCCTTTTAGGGTTTTTTTAGCAGTTTGATACAACGGTTTAGCTCAGTTCAGCTGGTTTGTGACACAGAGTGAGACCAACATCGTGGGTTCAATTCCCGCTCCCGGCTGAGGTTATTCATGAAGGCCCCGCCTTCTCAACCTCGCCTCCCCCTCGCCTGAGGTGTGGTGACCCTCAGGTTAAATCACCGCCAGTCAGCTCTCCCCCCTCGAAGGGGAAAGCAGCCCGTGGTCATCTGGGACTATGGTGATTTTATTTTTACAACAGAGTGGCTTGCTAGAGTCAACCACATAGATCGTGGGTCTGGAGTCAACCCGTAGGTCAGACCAGGTTACGATGGCTGACTTCCATCGCTTGGGTAACATCGTCTGTGTGGAGTTTGCACTCTCTCTCCGTGACTACGTGGGTTTCCTCCGGATGCTCTACATGTGCAGATGAGGTAAATTGGACATGCAAAATTTCCCTTTAGTGTCTAAAGGTTAGGTGGGATTTCAGGGGAGTGGGCAGCACGGTAGCATTGTGGATAGCACAATCGCTTCACAGCTCCAGGATCCCAGGTTCGATTCCAGCTTGGATCACTGTCTGTGCGGAGTCTGCACATCCTCCCCGTGTGTGCGTGGGTTTCTTCCGGGTGCTCCGGTTTCCTCCCACAGTCCAAAGATGTGCAGGTTAGGTGGATTGGCCATGATAAATTGCCCTTAGTGTCCAACATTGCCCTTAGTGTTGGGTGGGGTTACTGGGTTATGGGGATAGGGTGGAGGTGTTGATCTTGGGTAGGGTGCTCTTTCCAAGAGCAGACTCGATGGGCCGAATGGCCTCCTTCTGCACTGTAAATTCTCTGATGATGGACATCTATGATGAGATAGGGTGCTCTTTCAGAGGGTCAGTGCATTCTCGAAGGGCCAAATGGCCTCCTTCTACACTGTAGGGATTCTATGATTCTATTAGTGAAACAGATAGGTTTATTGAACATTAATTATGAATTCAAACTTCACCATCTGCCATAGTGGGATTTGAACTCAGGTCTCCAGAACATAACCACCAATCTCTAGTCCACTGACCTTTCACTACGCCACCACCTAAAGGTGGATGAAGGAGAAAAGGGGGAAGGGATGTGAGAACGGGGCAGGTAACAGGGCTAGGTCCTTGCGTGGAGGGTAAGTACTGACATGGACTTTTCATTCCAAATATTGTAACCGCTGCATAATCCAATTTCTGACTAATTGAGGGGAAGGAGTCACCATGCCGTCTGGCTCTCGGTCAAGCTCTCCAATAATTTACCTCTGTATAATCTGTGGTTGCTGTGGGCTGAGGCTACTGGAGGCTGGGCCACCTTGAGGGATTGATGAAGTGCTGGATGACTCTCGGGCTCCACACCCTGTGGGTAAAGGAGACAGAACCAGCAGTCACTGACAGAGATTAGACTCCAGAAACACACACGCATTGGAACAAATTGATATCAGTTACAATCTTTTTTGAAAAATAAATTTGGAGTACCCAATTCTTTTTTTCCAATTAAGGGGCAATTTAGCGTGTCCAATCCACCTACCCTGCACATCTTTGGGTTGTGGGGGTGAGACCCACGCAGACACGGGGAGGATGTGCAAACTCCACACGGAGGCCGGGGTTCGAACCTGGGTCCTCAGCGCCGTAGGCAGCAATGCTAACCACTGTACCACCGTGCTGCCCCAATCAGTTACAAACTTTATAGATAGGAACAGTCTACCTGTCAATTATTTCCCTTCTAATTACTTTCACTGCTCTGGTTACAAAGACTTCATAGAAGGAAGCCATTCGGCCCACTGTATATGCACCTGCCCTCTGAATGAGCAATTTACTTGGTGCCATTCTCCTACCTTCTCCCCGTTCTGTGGCCATGGTAAAGATGCACATCTAGTTCCTTGACTAGTAAGATAGTTTATTAACATGTGGAGAGATAACTAACGATCTATAACACAAACGGTAACAAATTAGTGAATTCTCCTGGAGCTACTTCTAATGCGACTGTCCTCGAGTACAACTTACTCCCAACTGGCCAACTGTGGAGTCATGTGGTGGATCACCGTCCACACCTGCTGGTCGGAGGTCGTACATCCAACTATATACATTGCTATGCATATGCACATGAAATGAAAATGAATGAAAATCGCTTATTGTCACGTGTAGGCTTCAATGAAGTTACTGTGAAAAGCCCCTAGTCGCCACATTCCGGCGCCTGTACGGGGAGGCTGGTACATCACCACACCCATAACCCTGCATGTTCTTCCTTTTCAAGTAACAGTGTAATTCTCTTTCTCAAGCTTCAATTGAACCTGCCTCCACCACATGCTCAGGCAGTGCATTCCAGACCTTAACTACTCGCTGTGTGCAAACGTTGTTCCTCATATCGCTTTTGCTTCTTTTGCAATTGAACTGAAAGCTGCGCCCTCTCGTTCTCGATCTTTCACAACTGGGAGCACTTTCTCCTTGTCTACTCTACCCAGATCCCTCATGATTTGGAACACCTCTATCAAACCTCCTCTCAGCCTTCTTTTCTCGAATAAACAGTCACAACTTCTCCAATCTACCTTCGGAACTGAAGATCCTTATCCTTGGAACTGGAACCATGCTCGTGAATCTTTTTCGCATTCTCTTATAGATCTCTGAAAGTTGCCACCCAAGTGGATAGAGCCGTGAAGAAAGCCTATAGTGTGTTAGCATTTATTAACGGGGGATTGAGTTTAAGAGCCATGAGGTTATGCTGCAACTGTACAAGACCTTGGTTAGACCACATTTGGAGTATTGTGTGCAGTTCTGGTCACCTCATTATAGGAAGGATGTGGAAGCATTGGAAAGGGTGCAAAGGAGATTTACCAGGATGCTGCCTGGTTTGCAGGATAGGTCTTATGAGGA
This sequence comes from Scyliorhinus canicula, assembly GCF_902713615.1. Taxonomy (NCBI): domain Eukaryota; kingdom Metazoa; phylum Chordata; class Chondrichthyes; order Carcharhiniformes; family Scyliorhinidae; genus Scyliorhinus; species Scyliorhinus canicula. Next base: position 22,944,539 of record NC_052167.1, read on the forward strand.
AAGGTTGAGGGAGCTAGGGCTTTTCTCTTTGGAGCAGAGGAGGATGAGAGGTGACTTAATAGAGGTTTATAAGATGATGAGGGGGATAGATAGAGTGGACGTTCAGCGACTTTTTCCTCAGGTGGATGTAGCTGTTACAAGGGAGCATAACTGTAAGGTTCATGGTAGAAGATATCGAAGGGATGTCAGAGGTAGGTTCTTTACTCAGAGAGCGGTTGGGGTGTGGAGCGTACTCCCAGCTATGGTAGTGGAGTCGGACACTTTAGGAACTTTCAAGCGGTTATTGGATAGGCACATGGAGCACACTAGAATGATTGGGAGTAGGTTGATTTGATCTTAGTTTCAGACTAGTTCGGCACAACATCGTGGGCCGAAGGGCCTGTACTGTGCTGTACAGTTCTATGTTCACATCTTTCCCAGAACTGGACATAATACCCCAGCTGAGGTTGAGCTAGTGTCTTGTGCAAGTAAATTCAACATAACCTCATTGTCCTTGTACTCAATGGCCCTATTAGTAAGGGTACTGTAAGGTTTAACTGCTCTCTCAAACTATCCTGCCAACCTCAATGACTTATACACATATACACCCAGGTCTCTCTGATCCCGCACCCCTTTTTGAGTTTTACTCTTTGTTTTATATTGCCTCTCCAAGCTCTTTCTACCAAAAAGAATCACCCCACCCTTCTCTGCATTGAACTTCATCTGTTACCCGTCTGTCCATTCCTCCAAATTGGCCATGTCCTTTCGAAGTTCTAAGCAATCCTCCTCGCAGTTCACAATGTTTCCACGTTTCGTATCATTTGCAAGTTTTGAAATTGTGTCCCGCACACCAAGGTCATTAATATATATCAGGAAAAACAAGGGTCCCGATCACAGTCCCCTGGGAAACTCCGCTACAAACCTGCCTCCAGCCCAAAAAACATCCATTAACCACTGCAGTTTTCTGTGGTTAGTTGTAACGCTGACTGCAACAAGGACTGTAATACCAATAAGTTTATTTAACCAGCTCTGCAGCTGTAAGAAACGCCTGCGCTCTGCCCGAGGTCCTGGGGGAAATCCCGCCACGTGACACTAGACGTGATCACGGCATCCCATAGTCACGTGACCACCTGGTCAACATCCGCCCTGATTAGTTTGGGCTCCCAGTGTAACAGTGAGGAGTAACAGTGTACGCAATAGAAAATATATACAGATATGTGTGTACAAACGCAATTAGTTGTACAACAGTAATAATAATAATCACTTATTGTCACGAGTAGGCTTCAATGAAGTTACTGTGAAAAGCCCCTAGTCGCCACATTCCGGCGCCTGTTCGGGGAGGCTGGTACAGGATTTGGCAGCAGGGTAGCATGGTGGTTAGCATAAATGCTTCACAGCTCCAGGGTCCCAGGTTCGATTCCCGGCTGGGTCACTGTCTGTGTGGAGTCTGCACATCCTCCCCCTGTGTGCGTGGGTTTCCTCCGGGTGCTCCGGTTTCCTCCCACAGTCCAAAGATGTGCGGGTTAGGTGGATTGGCCATGCTAAATTGCCCGTAGTGTAAGGTTAATGGGGGGATTGTTGGGTTACGGGTATACGGGTTACGTGGGTTTAAGTAGGGTGATCATTGCTCGGCACAACATCGAGGGCCGAAGGGCCTGTTCTGTGCTGTACTGTTCTATGTTCTATGTTCTATGAACCTGGGCTGCTGCTGTGTCCTGCTTTACAAGCCAGCTATTTAGCCCAGTGTGCTAAACCAGCCCCTATTGTACAATGGTTTGTGTGAACAATGGAACACATATTGGACTGTTGCAACTTGGTGCATGGCCCATCGTCTCCCCTTCTTTCAGCATGTGACGCGGGGAACAACAGAGAAGACAAACCAAAACAATGTTCCTCAATCCAAACAGTCTACGTGTGGTGACAAAGTCTCGATGTCTTGTGTTGGGTCTGGTCAGACATCTAGAGTGTCTGATAACGCCAACAGGCGGAGGGGAGATTGTTCAATGGCTTGTGTCCATTTTACGGGACTCATGAGACACGTGCATGTGTGTGAAAAAATGAAATGAAAATTGCTTATTGTCACAAGTAGGTTTCAATGAAGTTACTGTGAAAAGCCCCTAGTCACCACATTCCGGCGCCTGTTCGGGGAGGCTGGTATGGGAATTGAACCGTGCTGCTGGCCTGCCTGGGTCTGCTTTAAAAGCCAGCGATTTAGCCCGCTTTAAAAGTGTGTTGTACAGATGTGGAACCCACTGCAGAAAACTCCGATGGGGTCTGCATGAACGTGGGTGTGGAGGGCCTGCGGTCAAGGCAAGATGGTTCAGTTGCAGCGTCCGCTGTCCGTGGTGGCTCTGATACTCGGGAGAGGTGACATACGTGGCTTTTGGGTTGCAGGGCCTTGCTGTTGACCACTGTCATGGCCTCATGTGATCTGGATCCAGATCAGTTAGCCTAGTGGTGGGGGCTGAGGCTGTGAGCATATTCACCATAATGTGCTCAGTCTGCATTGCAACAGTGCACCTTGTACATTAGATTCAAGCTTGGGGCTGCAACAGAGCTTTGGCCATGGGAATCATGGTCCTAATGCGCCTGGAGAAATGTTGTTGTGCTGACAAGGGCAGAGTCTGTCGTGGAAGATTCCACTGGTTACGTAGAGCAGCATAGTAGTCAGTGTGGTCCTGTGCATATTTTTCCAAGAGGTGTTTAGCTGAGTATACCGCTCTTTCTGCCATCCCGTTTGACTGTGAGTGGAGGTGGCTGCTTGTGACGTGCTCCAAGTCCCAGGAGAATGCAAAATTCCGAAACTCCGCAGAGACGCATTGTCGAGCATTGTTCGTCATGATTTGTGTGCGGCTTTAGTACATTGCAAGGTGAGCATCTTGAGAATTCCCTCTCTATACCTGTGTACATAGAGGGCAAATAGAGCGATTCTTTCGCCCTGGCTTTAGTTGCTTCCAACCCAGGGTGCTCTTGGTGCAACTGTTGACTGTAATATCGCTGGAGGGCAGGTGGAATAACAAATCGTTAACCAGACAGGATTAGGCCCTCTTGTATGGTTAGTTCTTCTCCGATGGTAAAGAATAGAATCATAGAATTCCTGCAGTGCAGAAAGGGGCCATTCAGTCCATCAAGACTGCACCGATCCTCCGAGCACCTTGCCTCGGCCCAATCCCCTCTCCTATACCTGTAACCCCACCTAATCTTCAGACACAAAGTGGCCAATCTACCTAACCTGCACATCTTTGGACTGTGGGAGGAAGCCACGTACCCGGAGGAAACCCACGCACACACGGGGAGAATGTGCAAACTCCACACACACAGTCGGAATCAAATCCAGGTCCTTGACAATATTATATTATCTCTTAGTACCCTTTGCTAGCAAACGTCCAACACTATCAGATTTGAAATTGTTAATTAGATTAGCTTCTAACGGCTTTTCATCAGAGAGTGTTCCACCTTCTGTGTAAAGAACTGTTCTCTAACGTCCCATCTGAATGTCTTGGCGTTGGCTATCTGCCCTTTGTCCCAAACACCACAGCAGCGAAAAACGTTCCCGTCTATCCTTTCGAAATTCTAAAATCCTGAATCACATCTGCCGTGAACCTCCCCTATTCCGGGGAGTGCGGGTCTACGTTATAAATCTATCTTCAGTCTAAAGTTGGGAACTCAATGGTCAAGAGATGGCGGGGGAGGGGGGGGGGATGATCTTCTAGACGATAATGATTGGCCATAGCCTGTGGATTTAATTTGGAGCTGGGAGGGACACCCTGATATCTCCCAACTTCACCAGGAAAGAGTTAAAATATGATGAAACACAATTTGAAATCCCCCTTTGTTCATTCAATGCCCATTTCTGATTCCAACCCCCGCAACTCTCAAACTCTTTGAATCAATTATCTTCAAATTCATCCATCACTTCTCTCTCACCGAACCCCAGGCTGTGTTAAGTTCCTTCCAAACTCTCCTCTTGAAAGGAATGGAAGGGTGCCAGTCTGCTTGAACTTACGATCACGGTAATTCCCGGATTGAGATGTTTGATGGGGGCGGCAGCTCCCGCCAAGAGGTTGCAATCTCCTCCCGCGGGCAGGATCACGGCATCCAGCTTGTTTACCTGCTCGTAAAGCTCGAGTCCCATGGTCCCCAGGCCTGCCAGGTAAGGCGGACTGTCCTCCCTGTCAGAAAGATACACAACATGGTCAGGTCAGCCAGAGCTGCCATACAGTCAACATTCTTTCTTCCGGATAAGACGTAGGAGCAGAAGGTTCACTTTGGAAGGAGTAACAGGAATGCAGAGTACTGGGCTAATGGCAAGATTCTTGGTAGTGTAGATGAGCAGAGAGATCTCGGCATCCAGGTACATAAATCCCTGAAAGTTGCCACCCAGGTTAATGGGGCTGTTAAGAAGGCATATGGTGTGCTAGCCTTTATCAGTAGGGGGATTGAGTTTCGGAACCACAAGGTCATGCTGCAGCTGTACATAACTCTGGTGCGGCCGCACCTGGAGTACTGCGTGCAGTTCTGGTCACCACATTATAGGAAGGATGTAGAAGCTTTGGAAAGGGTTCAGAGGAGATTTACTAGGATGTTGCCTGGTATGGAGGGAAGGTCTTACGAGGAAAGGCTCAGGGACTTGAGGTTGTTTTCGTTAGAGAGGAGAAGGCTGAGAGGTGACTTAATAGAGACATAAGATAGTCAGAGGGTTAGATAGGGTGGACAGTGAGAGTCTTTTTCCTCGGATGGTGATGACCAACACGAGGGGACATAGCTTTAAATTGAGGGGTGGTAGATATAGGCCAGATGTCAGAGACAGTTTCTTTACTCAGAGAGTAGTAGGGGTGTGGAACGCCCTGCCTGCAACATTAGTAGTAGACTCGCCAAATTTAAGGGCATTTAAGTGGTCACTGGATAGACATATGGATGAAAATGGAATAGTGTAGGTCAGATAGGCTTCAGATGGTTTCACGGGTCGGCACAACATCGAGGGCCAAAGGGCCCGTACTGCGCTGTAATGTTCTATGTTCTAAGGCCACTCAGCCCATCGAGTCTGCTCCGCCATTCAATGAGATTGTGACTGATCTGATGTGATAATCCTCAACTCCACTTTCCTGCCTTATCCCCATAATCCTCCAACCCCTCACTGATTAAAAACCTGTCTATCTCAGCCTTGAACATACTTAACGACCCGGCCTCTACAGCTCTCTGCGGTAAAGAATTCCACAGATTCACTCCCCTCTGAGAGAAGAAATTCCCCCTCATCTCTGTCTTAAATGGGCGACTCCCTCACTCTGAGATGATGCCCTCTGGTCCTAGACCCTCCCACAAGGGGAAACAACCTCTCAGCATCGGCCCTGTCAAACCCCCTGAGAATCCGATATGTCTCAATAAGGTCGCCTCTCATTCTGCTAAACTCCAATGAGCTCAGGCCCAACCTACTCAACTTCTCATTAGAAACTCCCTCCATACCCGGGATCGACCTAGTGAACCTTCTCTGGACTGCCTCCAATGCCAGTATACCTTTGCTTAGATAAGGAGACCAAAACTGTTCCCAGTATTCCAGTTGTAGCCTAACTCGTGCCTTGTATAGTTTGAGCAAGACTTCCCAATTTTACACTCCATTCCCTTTGAAATAAAGGCCAACATTCCATTTGCCTTCCCAATTACCTGCTGAACTTGCACGCTAGCTGTTTGTGATTTATACACGAGGACCCCCAGATCCCTCTGTGCTGCAGCTTCCTGCAGTCTCACTCCCCATTTAAACATTATTCAGCTTCTTTATTCTTCCTACCAAAGTGCCTCACTTCACAATTTCCTGCATTATATTCCATCTGCCAAGTTTTTGCCCACTCGCCTGACCTGCATATATCACCCTGTGGACTCTTTGTGTTATCCTCACCACCTGCCCTCCCTCCTGCAATATAACTAAAGTATGGCGCAGGCACGATGGGCCGAAGGGCCTCTTTCTGTGCTGTAACATGCTATGACTCAATGGTATCGAGCACATAAACCGGCCCTTCCGGGACTTTCTTCTAAGTTCACAGAATTTACAGTGCAGAAGGAGGCCATTCGGCCCATCGAGTCTGCACCGGCCCTTGGAAAGAGCACCCTCCTTAAGCTTAAACCTGCCCAACGATGCCAATGGTTTTTGAGTACATATGTGCAGACGAGGGTTGTGTCCCACTCCAGCTTTCGCTATCTTTCCTCTTCTCAATCTACCATCATAACCCTCTATTGCCTTCTCCCTCATAGGTTTGTCCAGCTTCCCCTAAAATGCATCTGTGCATTTGCTTCAATCGCTCCATATCGCGGCTATTTCTGCAATCTTTTCTCTTCGGGTAAAGAGGGTTTGCGAACAATTTTATACCTGGATGTTTATTCCATGTCAGGGAGATGTTCCTGGTTGCACTGTGTACCCCCCTCCCCACTCCCACCCGAGGGGAAAATCACACGCTCTGTGATTTACCTGGAGATCCCCGAAGCAGCACTCGACCCATTGATCAAGACTCAAAGCTTTTAGTCTCTCAAATTCCTGTTTGGTGAGGGCCAGTAACCACCCCCACGGGAAGATTTGCTAACCAATACTGCACAACATGTGTCACAAGAGCGCCAGCAATCCACAATGCAGAAACGGGCCATTCTTCCCATCTGGTCCATGCTGGCGTTAAGCTAGATGGGAGCCTCCTTCCAACCTAATTCCCTCTCGATTCCCTTCTCCCTTATATTTGCCTTAAACTTGTTTACGCTCTCTGCTTTAACCTGTCTGTCGTTCCAATCTTTTCTCCATCCTTTGTGTCAGGGACTTTCTTCTAAGTTCACAGAATAATAGAATTTACAGTGCAGAAGGAGGCCATTCGGCCCATCGTGTCTGCACCGGCCCTTGGAAAGAGCACCCTAGTTAAACTTAAACCTGCCCAATGATGCCAATGGTTTTGTGCTCACACGTAGACAAGTGCATACGTGCAGGCAGGTGGCAGTGGCCATCTTGCATTGGCAGGAGTCACTGTGATAATATTTTGTACAGTGTTCTCTTGTCAAATGATTGATTTTCCCCTTTCCAATGAGATGGTGAGACAGCCTGAATTTGGTAACTGTGCTCTCTTTCCTCAGGTCTGTTAATAAGAAGGAAAGACTTGGGTAAAGAGGGTTTAAGGGGAAGTATGACTAGTTGGGCAGAATGGCCCATTTCTGCATTGTGTAGCACTTTATTTCGCAAAATTAAAGTGCTTTACAGTCAAGAAGTACATTTGAAGTGTAGTCATTGTTGTAATGTACGAAACGTGGCAGCCAATTTGCGGACAGCATGCTCCTGCACACAGCAATGTGATAATGACCTGGGCCGGGATTCTCCCCTACCCGGCGGGGCAGGGGGTCCCGGCATTGTGAAGTGGCGCCAACCACTCCGGCATCGGGCCTCCCCAATTCTCCGCACCTTTAGGGGCTAGGCCCGCGCCGGATTGGTTTCCGCTCCACCGGCCGGCGCGAACGGCCTTTGGTGCCCCACCAGCCGGGCCCGAAAGGCCTTTGCCGGCCGGCGGAAGTCCGTGCATGCGCCGGAGCGTCATCGGCTGCTGATGTCATCCCAGCGCATGCGCGGGGGAGGGGGTCTCTTCCGCCTCTGCCATGGTGGAGACCGTGGCGGAGGCAGAAGAAAAAGAGTGCCCACAGGGCACAGGCCCGCCTGCCGATCGGTGGGACCCGATCGCGGGCCAGGCCACCGTGGGGGCACCCCCAGGGACCAGATCGCCCCGCACACCCACCCCCACCCAGGACCCCGGCGCCCGCCCGCGCCGCCAATCCCGCCGCCACCAGACGTGCTTTGATTCCCGCTGGCGGGAAAGACTTGTCAGCGGCGGGACTTCGGCCCATTGCGGGCCGGAGAATCGCCGCGGGGGGCCCGCCGACTGGTGCAGAGCGATTCCCGCCCCCGCCGATTCCCGGATGGCGGGGATTTCGGGCCATGGCGGGGTCGGGATTGGCGCCGGGCGATTCGAATTCCGCCCCTGATCTGTTTTCGAGACATTGATTGAGGGACGAATATTGGCCAAGACGCCAAGAAAACTCCCCTGGACTTCATTGAAATGGTGCCACAGGATCTTTTACAGTCCCCCCAACCAGGCAGATAGGACCTCGGGTGAATATATCCTCCGAAAGATGGCACCTCTGACAGTGTCGCACTCTCCCAGTACTGTACCGGAGTGTCAGCCTTGATTTTGTTTTTTGTGCTCTGATCCTGGGGAATGGGGCTTGAATCTTGTTACTGAGAGGAAAGAAGGAGAATTTAGTAACTCACTCCTGCAGGTAGAGGTAACCGTTCTCACTGGCCAGTTTTCTTGCGTGGCTCTGGGAATCCTGCGCACTACTTCCGTAGGTAATCACCATGGCTCCGTACTCGCGGCATGTTTTCACCTTGGCCGGCGATGTGTTGCTAGGCACGATAATGAAGATAGGGATGTGGAGCTCTGTGGCGTGGTAGGCCACAGCCTTGGAAAAGTTGTTGTCCGACGACACGATCACGCCCTTTCTCTGCTGTTCCTGTGAAAATGGAACAGGTCAGCTCGTAGAATCAGACAGCCCAGACCGAGGCCATTCAGTCCATCATGCTTGTGATGACACTTTGAAAGATCCAATTGGTCCCTTTTCCCACACTCTCTCCCCCATAGCATTAGTAATTACCTAAATGCAGTGCCCTCCCACCTCTGTTTTCAAACCCTGCCTAAACAGGGTTGGGGTGAATTCTCCATGATAGGGAGGTAGAGTGGGCACTGGATTGAATACACCACCACATTTCCTTTTTTGCTGATTCCATGGGTAATATTCACTGCAACCTGAAGCCTGATCTGTTTGTGTTTCAGGTTCTACGTTCCCATTTACCCCCGATAACCTGTGATTGTAATACGAATGACCTATTTTACAAGAACCTTCGGGATTGGTCCTCATTTAATAAATGTGCTGGGTTGGACCACGTGCTGGGAGGTCGCCAATGGGAGGGGCGCGTCTGGATCGGCAGTTGTTAAAGGGCTGCAGACTGCATTTAAAGTGACTCTGAAAGAGCGATCCAGTAAGTCTCATTTTCAAAGGAATGCCAGATAGTCGGTGTAGGCTGGGGGGGGGGGGGGGTCGGTGTTGTGGTGATAATATTACTGGATGAGTAATGTAAAGGCCCGGGGACCTGGGTTCAAAACCCACCTCGGCAGTTGGTGGGTTTCTGCAGAGAAAAGAGTCAAAGCACTTAACTCCTAGATGTTTATAAACATTGTGCATAGATTCAAAGCAGGTTACTTGAGATGCATTCAAGCATGAAGGGAAATTTAAATAAACAATCCAGACACCTGGCCGTCTGGAAACGGTCAATTACAGCCTACCAAAAGCCTTCTCTCTTTGAAAGTGAATCAAAGTCTTGTAGATCAACGGATCTGAGAGGGTTTAAAGCCCTGTGATGTGATTTTAGCTTTCTATGAAGTAATAGCTGCTGCTTTCTAGCCATCTGTTTGAGGTAGCGGGTGTTAGGGTCAGATGAGTGAAAAAGTAGCGATTCTTTTCACTGTTTCTACCTGGACTGCTCCTCAGCTTGGAGACAGGCATGACTGATGGCGTGGTTTGGATGGGTCTCTGTTATGGGGGGAGGCCTCTGTTATGGGGGGGTCTTTGATATGGGGAGGGGAGTTATCTGCTATGGGGGGTTCTCCAATATGGGCGTTCTCTGATATGGGAGCATCACAAAGGGATCAATGCGTGACCATGATCCCGTTTTTCCATTCACCAGATTTTCCGCTGCATCAGGAACTCCACTACCAACGGTGGTCGGTGGGGATCCGCCCCCCCCCCCCCCCCCCTCCCCCCATTTGAATAGAAAAAATGTGCAGGGATACGGGGATAAGGCAGGTGAATGGTACTAAGCCATGATGGGCCAAACGGCCTCATTCTGCACTGTAACAATTCTGCAATTCTATATGTTCCTAATCTCAAAATATCGTTACTTTATTTCTGGTATAAATGAATACCTTACATATGATATTTAATAGAAAATAGCGCACATACATTGATTATATTTTGTCGTGGAAAAGAAGTGAAATATTTTTAGTTTCCGTTAATTCTGATGTATTATTGTGGTGGTAAGTGGGGGCAGGTGGGGTACAATTGGTAAACGGCCCTTTGCAACACCAACATAGTTCGTGGGCTAAAAGGTTTAACCCATTAACCCCAACGATGTGACTCTAGTATTTGTTGTTTCCCCCTCTCCTCTCTCAATCTACTGTTCCAACTTTGATAAAAATGACCTTCTGATGGAAGGTCGACTACACCCAGACCATTAATTGGCCTTTTTTCTTTTCCTTCAACGAAGCTGAATGGTCGCTGCCCATTCACAACCTTTTTTTTTTGTTTCCGTTTGAGATTTCCCATATTTGCAGTGCTGTGTTCCCTTCCTATTGGGAAGGACGGGCAAATGAGCTGAAATGGTGCCTTTTACTTTCCCTACCTGCGATAGTGATGTCAACAAGTACCACACTCCTCGCTCTTTCACACTGCCAGTGTAGTGCAGATACTCCTTCTTCAAGTAAAGATCCATCCCGTATTGCTTCGAGAGCCTGGAATACTGCGAATAAAGCATACTTGCTACGTAAGCGAGGTTGAAGGTTCTTGGCTTTGTCCAAGCTGCCAACAAGCTGCACACACCCATCATTGTCACTGGGGCTAGTAAATCAGAGGGCCCAGGCTAATGCTCTGGGGACATGGGAGCAAATCCCACCATGGCAGTTGGTGGAATTTAAAATTCCATTCATAATATCTGGAATCGAAAGCTAGGCCGGGATTCTCCCCTACCCGGCGGGGCGGGGGGTCCCGGCGAGATGAAGTGACGCGAACCACTCCGGCGTCGGGCCGCCCCAAAGGTGCGGAAGTCTCCGCACATTTAGGGGCCAAGCCCTAACATTGAGGGCCACGGCGGAATGGTTGGCGCTCCGCCGGCTGGCGTGGAAGGCCTTTGGCGCCACGCCAGCCGGGGCCGAAGGGACTTTGCCGGCCGGTGGAAATCTGCGCATGCGCCGGAGCGTCAGCGGCTGCTGACGTCATCCCGCGCACGCGATGGGGAGGGGGTCACTTCCGCCTCTGCCATGGTGAAGACTATGGCGAAGGCGGAAGGAAAAGAGTGCCCCCACGGCACAGGCCCGCCCGCAGATCGTGGGCCAGGCCACTGTGGGGGCACCTCCCCCCCCCCCCCCCCCCCTCCCCCGGGAGCCCGCCCACGCCGCCTGCTCCGGCCGGTAAGGTAGGTCGTTTGATCCTCACCGGCGGGAGAAGCATGACAGCGGCGGGACTTCGGCCCATCGCGGGCCGGAGAATCGCCGGGGGGGGGGGGGGGGCATGCGACCGGCGCGGAGCGATTCCCGCCTCCGTCGAATCTCCGGTGCCGAAGAATCCGGGACACGGCGGGGGCGGGATTGACGCCGGCCCCCGCCGATTCTCCGACCCGGTGGGGGGTGTCGGAGAATCCCACCCCTAGTCTCCAAAGTGACCATAACACTTGTCATCGATCACTGTAAAAACGCACCTGGTCCACTAATGCCCTTTCGGGAAGGAAATCTAATAATAATAATAACCTTTTATTGTCACAAGTATGAAGTTACTGTGAAAAGTCCCTCGTCGCCACATTCTGCCGCCTGTTCGGGTAAGCTGATACGGGAATTGAACCCGCGCTGCTAGCCTTGTTCTGCATCACAAACCAGCTGTTTAGCCCACTGAGCTAGACCAGCCATCTGCCATCCTTACCCGGTCTGGCCTACATGTGACTTCAGACCCACAGCAATGTGGTTGACCCCTAACTGCCCTCTGAAATGGCCCGAGCAAGCCACTTAGTTCAAGGGGCTATTAGGGATGGGTAACAAATGGCGTCATTGCCAGCGACACCCACATCCCGTGAGAGAATAACTAAATATAAAAAGACATTTTAGCAAGCATTTTTTGGGAGAATGAGAGTCGCACCTCTGACCCTGAGTCACAAAGCAGTAGAAAAATGTCCGGTTATTTGGTGTCAATCACATCAATCAACGGGTATCGTGTTTGCCTCTGTGTCTCAGAAGAGCGTGTGTGTCCCATTCCGGAGGTTTTTGTCCCATAATCTGGGCAGTGAATAAAGGAGTGCTGCACTGTCGGAATTACCGGCCAACGGTTTCCCGCCAGCCGCATCTTCTGGTCCCGCTAGTGATGACCCCCCTCGGCGGTGGAGGTTATGGGGCACGCAAAGCTCCAAAGGTATCGGCGTAACCGGCCAATGGCGTGCCGCCTCTGGGGAAAGAAAACACCTTAGAATGGGACCTAAAAATCCCATCTGCCATCTTTTGGATGTCCATGGAATAGAATCATAGAATTACTACAGGGCAGGAGGAGGCCATTCAGCCCATCGAGTCTGCACCGACACGCTCAAAGAACACCCTACTGAGGCCTACAACCCGCCCTATCCCATAACCCCAATAACCCCACCAAAACTTTTGAACACTAAGGGGCAATTTACCATGGCCAATCCACCCAACCTTTGGACTGTGGGAGGAAACCGGAGCACCCGGAGGAAACCCACGCGGACACGGGGAGAACGTGCAGACTCCACCCAGACAGTGACCCAAGGCGGGAATTGAACCGGGATCCCCAGCGCTGTGAGGCAGCAGTGCTAACCACTGGGCTACCGTGCCGCCCCTTGTTGAACTGCAGCTCCACCTGCCCTCTCAGGTGTTGTAAAAAGATGCCCTTGGCATATTATTCAAAAGAGAGCGGGTGTGTTCCCTTGCCGTCCTGGCCAATATTTATCCACCTAAGTCAGATTAACTGGCCATTCACTCACTGCTGTCGACAGGATTTTGAAGGTGCTTGAACTCTCTCTTGTTGGAGGTGGTCATTACCTGACACTGGTGTGACGCGAATAAACACACGCCACTTAGCAGTCTAAACCTGAATGATGCCCAGGTCTTGCTGCATATGGGCATGGATTGGCACTGAGTTTGAGGACAGCTAAAGCTGCATGCCCATATCTTAACTCAACACCCATGTCCCATTCACTCAGCAACTCTGTGCTTGCTGATTTAGATTGGCTCCCGATTAAGCACATCTTGATTTTAAAATTCTCACCCTTACTTTGAAATTCCCCCATGGTCTAGCCCTTCCTTCCCCATTTCTGTAATCTCCTCAGGCCTACAACTCGATGAGATACTTGAGTTTCTCCAAATCCGGTTTCTTACTCATCCTCCATTTTAATTACTTCAGTTGCCCAGGCCCGAAGCTCAACCCCCAACCTCTCTGATTCTCTTAAAGAAAAGACAGCCCTCAAGATCTACTTCTTTGCGCAACTTTTCATCTCCTGCCTTTCATCTGAGGCAACCCTTCATTGTCGAGGTTGACTTGCTTCCGTACTAAAAATTAGCTCTGAGGTGTCTGTGGAGTCCAATGCGCCTTGTCGCAAACGGGGCAGTTGGTGACTGGGGTTCCCGGATTGCCAAGGGTTCCTTTCACTATTGCCACTTATCTTCAGCTTGCTCCTGGCATTGAAACTCGGGGCGTTCAGCCCCTTCCCAAATGCTTTTCCTCCAATTCGAGCGGTCTTGGGCCAGGCATTCCCAGGTGTTGCTCTCTTACAAGGAGGCTTTGAGAATGTCCTTGAAGCGTTTCCTCTGCCCCCCCCCGGGGCTAGCTGGCCGTGCCAAAGCTCCGAGTGGAGTGCCTGTTTCGAGACTCCCCTGTCAGGCGTGTGGACGGTGTAGTGGAGCTGACCGAGCGTGCTCAATGATTCGACGCTGGGGATGTTGGTCTGAGAGGGAACGCTGCCGTTGGTCGCCTCTCCTGCCAATGGATTTGCAGGATCTTGCGGAGGCAGCGACGATGGTATTTCTCCAGGGGTTTGAGATGCCTGCTGTACATAGTCTACGTCTCTCAGCCGTATAAGAGGGCGTACTGCTCTGTAGGCCATCAGCTTGGTGTTGGGTCTGAGGCCCTAGGACAGAAGAACATAAGAACTAGGAGCAGGAGTAGGCCATCTGGCCCCTCGAGCCTGCTCCGCCATTCAATTAGATCATGGCTGATCTTTTGTGGACTCAGCTCCACTTTCCCACCCGAACACCATAACCCTTAATCCCTTTATTCTTCAAAAAACTATCCATCTTTATCTTGAAAACATTAATGAAGGAGGCTCAACTGCTTCACTGGGCAAGGAATTCCATAGATTCACAACCCTTCGGGTGAAGAAGTTCCTCCTAAACTCAGTCCTAAATCTACTTCCCCTTATTTTGAGGCTAGTTCTGCTTTCACCCGCCAGTGGAAACAACCTGCCCGCATCTATCCTATCTATTCCCTTCATAATTTTATATGTTTCTATAAGATCCTCTGCATCCTTCTAAATTCTGAATGCAGTCCTAGTCTACTCAACCTCTTCTCGTAATCCAACGCCTTCAGCTCTGGGATTAACCTAGTGAATCTCCTCTGCACACCCTCCAGCTCCAGTACATCCTTTCTCAGGTAAGGAGACGAAAACTGAACACAATACTTCAGGTGTGGCCTCACTATCAACTTATACAATTGCAGCATAACCTCCCTAGTCTTAAATTAGACCCCTCTAGCAAAAAACAAAGAACAAAGAAAAGTACAGCACAGGAACAGGCCCTTCGGCCCACCAAGCCCGTGCTGACCATGCTGCCCGACTAAACTACAATCTTCTACACTTCCTGGGTCCGTATCGCTCTATTCCCATCCTATTCATGTATTTGTCAAGATGCCCCTTAAATGTCACTATCGTCCCTGCTTCCACCACCTCCTCCGGCAGCGAGTTCCAGGCACCCACTACCCTCTGTGTAAAAAACTTGCCTCGTACATCTACTCTAACCCTTGCCCCTCGCACCTTAAACCTATGCCCCCTAGTAATTGACCCCTCTACCCTGCGGAAAAGCCTCTGACTATCCACTCTGTCTATGCCCCTCAGAATTTTGTAGACCTCTATCAGGTCGCCCCTCAACCTCCGTCGTTCCAGTGAGAACAAACCGAGTTTATTCAACCGCTCCTCATAGCTAATGCTACAAACCGAGTTTATTCAACCGCTCCTCATAGCTAATGCGCAAACCGAGTTTATTCAACCGCTCCTCATAGCAATGAAGGACAAAACTCCATTCGCCTTCTTAATCACCTGTTGCACCTGTGAACCAACTTTTTGCAACTCGTGCACTAGGACACCCAGGTCCCTCTGCACAGCAGCATGTTTTAATGTTTTATCATTTAGATAATAATCCCTTTTGCTGTTATTCCTACCAAAATGGACAACCTCTTAGACGGCACGGTGGCACAGTGGTTAGCTGTAATCATTCTGTAACCGAAACCATCCCAACATATTCAAGTACCACCCCAATCCACGCGGATGCTCCGCGGAGTGTAGCGTTGGGGGGATGCTACACTGTCGGAGGTGCCTTCATTAGGAAGAGATGTTAAATTGAAGCCTCGTCTGCCCTCTCAGGTGAATGTACCATGGTGCTGTTTTGAAGAATCGAAGGCGAGTTATCCCTGGTGCCCTGGCCAATACTTACCCTTCAATCAACATCACAAAGCAAACAGACTATCTGGGGTTGTTGTCACCTTTCTATATGGTGGGGATGGCGGGAGCTTGCTATGCACAAATTGGATGCTGGATTTCCCACATTACAATAATGGTGACTACACCTCATTGGTTGTAATGCACTGTGGAATGTCCTATGGTTGTGAAAGGCACTATGTGAATGCACGTCTTCCTATTTGTGCCTTGAGGGACTCCCACCACATCCAATTGGACTGCATTGAATCCATAGGATCCCTACAGTGCAGGAGGATGCTACCATTTGGCCCATCGAGTCTACACTGACCTTCTGATAGAGCATCCCTACCTAGGTCCACTTCCCTGTCCTATCCCCGTAATCCCACCTAACTTGTACATTTTTGGATACTAAGGGGCAACTTAGCATAGTCAATCCACCTAACCTGCACATCTTTGGACTGTTGGAGGAAACCGGAGCACCCGGAGGAAACCCACGCAGACAAGGGGAGAATGTACAAACTCCACACAGATAGTCACCCAAGGCTGGAATTGAACCCTGGTCCCTGGCGCTGTGAGGCAGCAGTGCTAATCACCATGCCGCCCAATAAAGCTGGAAATATTGCTGGGGTATGGAGATGTCAATTCCTCGCCTTCTATTGCAGCCTCTATAGGTGTAGGCCCCACAGAAAGAACTCACACTGAAAAATTAAGCCATCAACATACCGTACAGGGGGTTTTCTGGACTCCATTCTGGATTTTAAAGGCAGCTGCACTGATGTCCTCAAATCGCACTTGTCCGCTGCTGGATTCAAGGGTCCTGTTTGTCTTGTGCTCTGTCACATTCAAGGCGTTGGTCAGCACTGTGTCCGGGTGACCTGTCACCGTCATTCCCCAAGTCTTGACGTCTTTTTCCAGGTACTCATCCTCCCCAAAATCCTTGAGCCTCTCCGGGGTTATCGCCCTGGGCGGAAGCACGGGGCACCTGTTCCCGATGGGGCCATCCCTGCGGTGACAGGAATCATGGTTCTCGGATGGACCCTGGCGAACCTGCTGACCTCCTTCCTCGCCACTGTGCAAAACAACAAATGAAGACATGTTGGTGAGGGGCAGAAGTACAGGGTTTACTTCCCTTCGAGGTTCCAAACTGGAAGTCAGACGATAAAACCTTCCCCACTCAGAAAGGCAGGCAGCAAGCTCCACATCTCAGTGAGGTTAACCATGCAACAACTTATATTGTACCTTTAGTGTGTAGCTGTTTTCAAACAAAATTTGACAGTGAGCATCTTAAAGAGATAGGACACAAGTTTGGTTGAGAGTTAAATGTCATATTGTCTCCTATAGTCTTCTGTATCCAAACTCAAAAACCTATCTCCACACACTCTTCAGTGGAGTGGTACATCTTATAATATCCGAGTTGTTAGAGTCTGGCTGAAAACATGTTAAAATGGCTACCTGCAGGATGCCAATATTCTCTGATCGTTCTTTCCTTTGGGGAGAGTTAGATTCAGAAAGAATGTTCCCGAAGAATGTTCGGGGGAGTCCCGAACTCGGGGTCATAGTTTGAGGGTAAGGGGTAAACCTTTTAGGACTGAGGTGAGGAGAAATGTCTTCACCCAGAGAGAGTGGTGAATCTGTGGAATTCGCTACCACAGAAAGTAGTTGAGGCCAAATCGTTGTGTCATTTCAAGAAGGAATTAGATATCGCTCTTGGGGCTAAAGGGATCAAGGGATATGGGGGGGGGGGGGGGGACGCGGGATGAGGGTATTGAACTTGACAATCAGCCACGGTCATAATGAATGGCGGGGCAGGCTGGAGGGGCCAAATGGCCTCCTCCTGCTTCTATTTCATTGTTTTTTTTATCAGTTCTTCAGACCCACGGGGGCTTGTCTTTCTCAACCGTAAGTGAGAATGATTATCCGAGGAGTACGCCAAATCCGGAATGATCCCAGAAAGGATTATTCCGGATTCAACACTGACTAAACTCTGAGTGGGTAACTCTTCCCTGACTGTACCTGTCCACAATTTGAACTAACTGAAATAAATCATGCATATTCATTCTCTACTGTACAGTTAGTATCCATCACATTCTGGCTGGTTTAGCTCACTCGGCTAAATCGCTGGCTTTTCAAGCAGGCCAGCAGCACGGTTCGTTTCCCGTACCAGCCTCCCCGGAAGGGGCTGGTTTAGCTCACTCAGCCAAATCGCTGGCTTTTAAAGCAGACCAAGCAGGCCAGCAGCACGGTTCGATTCCCGTACCAGCCTCCCCGGACAGGCGCCGGAATGTGGCGACTAGGGGCTTTTCACAGTAACTTCATTGAAGCCGACTCGTGACAATAAGCGATTTTCATTTCATTTTTTTCATTTCATTCATGCTCTGGGTCCTGTCACATCATGCACACATTCCTAAAATATTGTCACCTTGTTATAATTACTAAAGTTATTCTTCACTGCAATCATTGTCACAGGGTTTTCCATTCTTAAAATAATACTTTTCTCTGTGATTTTGTGGGCTTTTTTCCCTTTACTCTTTCATGGGATGTGGGTTTCCTTGGCCAGGCCCAGCATTTGATACCCATCCCTAATCATAGAATTGTAGAATCATAGACCTTACAGTACAGAAGGAGGCCATTCGGCCCATCAGCTCTGCACCGGCCCTTGGAAAGTGCACCCTAGTTAAGCCCGCCCTATCCCCATAACCCAGTAACCCCCACCTAACCTTTTGGACACCAAGGGCAATTTAGAATGACCAATCCACCTAACCCGCACATCTTTGGACTGTGGGAGGAAACCGGAGCACCCGGAGGAAACCCACGCAGACACGGGGGGAGAACGCGCAGACTCCGCACAGACAGTAACCCAAGCCAGGAATCGAACCTGGGACCCTGGAGCTGCGAAGCAACAGTGCTAACCACTGTACAACCGTGGGGCCCAATAACCCTTGAACTGAGTGTCTCGCTCGGCCGTTTCAAGGGCAGTTAAGAGTCAACCACATTGCTGTGGGTCTGGAGTCACATGTAGGCCAGACCGGGTAAGGATGGCAGATTTCCTTCCCTAAAGGACGTTAATAAACCAAGTAGATTTTTACGCCAATCAACAATAGTTTCCTGGCTCAATACAGTGTCAGATCCTCCCTTCCCTCCCACCTGCCATTTACCACTTTCCTGGTGCTCCACCTCCTGAGAATGGTTCTTGAGGCTGGGAGAAGGATCTGCAGGAAGCTGAGAGGGCACGGAGAAGAGGAGTGATGAGGAACTAACAGATCCCAGAGCGCACCAATGGAATAAAGAAGCTCTTTACGCACGGTTGGCATTTAACGAGGATCCCACACTCTAACTCCGGTTGGAAAGCATGAGCTCACCACGTGGGTCCCGGATATCTCATATTCTTGAATAGAAAACGTTGAACTTCCAACCGGAGCAAATTCAAGCGGATTTGCTGTAGTGATGGCGCCCAAACCGCAAAATTAATTGTTTGGAATGCCCTCATTTCTACAATGAAATATTAGGACATTCTGAATTCTCCCTCAGTGTACCCAAACAGGCGCCGGAGTGTGGCGACTAGGGGATTTTCACAGTAACTTCATTACAGTGTTAATGTAAGCCTACTTGTGACACTAATAAATATTATTATTATTATCATTAAGTGTCTCCTCTTCAACAAGCTTTCAATCAACGATCCTTGATCTGAGTCAATTTTTGTTTGATCACACTCCTGTGAAGCCGCCTTGGGACGTTTCCCGACATTAAAGGCGCCATATAGATGAAATTCTTGTTGCTGGTCTTTGCTTTGAGGGCGTAAGCATGCACCCAAACATCGGTTCAGGGCCGGGTTTGGTTTCGTTCTAACGTCTCCATTGTCCGAGCCTCCTCAAACCTGAGGAGTGGTCACCAGGACTAGGAGAGAGTCCTGGGGAGGGTGGGAGGTCAAGCTACGTCAATGAAAACCACCAACCTTGTCACTTGACCTTTAATCTATTTGAATACAATAAGCAGATTAATCTCTCTTTGAACCTACTTGTCTCCACATACGCGCTCAACAAAGCTGCAATAAAATAAAGCCAATTAGGAGCAGTTGAACATAAGACAGTACAGAATAATTAGAGACACATTTAACTATTCACAAGGTAGAAGGAGCTTATGGGCTAACCTGATCTTGTGCATGAGCAAATTACCCTCCAACCACCCAGTTCCATCTACGTCAGCCATAATCAGATCGCAAACAGATGGAGTGTGCTCTATAGAAATGTTCATACAGAGTGTAGGAAGTTTGGCTCACTGATAGCATGGTGGCACAGTGGTTAGCACTGCTGCCTCACAACACCAGGAACCCGGGTTGAATTCTGGCCTCGGGTCACTGCTTGTGTGGAGTTTGCACTTTCTCCCCGTGTGTGCGTGGGTTTCTCCGGGTGCTCCGGTTTGCTCCCACAGTCCAAAGTAGTTCCGGTCAGGTGGATTAGCCATGCTAAAGAATTTCCCTTAGTGTCCAGGGATGTGTAGGTTAGTTGGGGTTACGGGGAGAGGTTGGGTGTATAGTGCTCTTTCGGAGGATCGGTGCAGACTTGATGGGCTGAATGGCCTCCTTCTGCACTGCAAAGATTCTAAGTTATTAGATTTATTGAATTCCCGCCTTTGAGTGGGGTGGAGAAGGTATTAAGTAGTGTTCCAGACAGCACCACGGAAAGTAGAGATTAATAATAATAATAATAATCTTTATTGTCACAAGTAGACTTACATTAACACTAGAATTATGTTATTGTGAAAAGCCCCTAGTCGCCACACCCCGGCGCCTGTTCGGGTACACAGAGGGAGAATTCAGAATGTCCAAATTATCTAACAAGCATGTCTTTCAGGACTTGTGGGAGGAAACCGGAGCACCCGGAGGAAACCCACGCAGACACGGGGGGAACGTGCAGACTCCTTATTTTGTATAGATCCTGAATTAAAATTGAGCCTCCACTATTTCAGGTCGATGACTTTTTGTCAGAGCCCGCCAGTATAATTCCTGCCATGAATGGTTCCCGTTGCGATGCTGTCTTTATCGCGCTTTACTATTACAAAGGTAATTTTGAGTACAAAGGTAAAATTGCTTAATCAAAAACCTTCAGGTGAGGTATTTCGATGAAGCAATGGAAAGATGTTGAAAAATGATGCAAATATTTAAAAGAGTGAAACGACATTGGCAAGATAGACAAAAAAAGGGAAAGGTGAGGAAGTGGGTGTAGAATAAACGAAAACTGCAAATTTCAGGAGTTCCGAATTGAAAATCAGTATTTGTGCTTTAGTTACACTTTCTGACAATCCTGCCAGAATTCCTTCACAAAAATAATCCTCTCCACACTGCGCTCCCTCTGTAGCGCGTGCCACTTATCGCAAAAACTTTTGTGGTTTCCTAATCTGCTACAGCAGTTGCAAGCTCCAATGAGAAGGTCTGTTACAATCTGTAAGGCCCAATCACACCCTGTTTAAAGCTACTGACAGTCCAAAGGAAGGTGTTGGTCCCATTAAGTGAATTTGAAAGCCACTAGAAATACATAGGCATTAAAGCCAAGGCAGAAAGGTCATTCAACTCAAACAGTGGGTGTTGCAGTTTATCTTCGACATGAGCTGCATCCTAATCCCATGTTTTTATCCTGCTCCCTTATCCCTTTATCCCCATTCCTTTTAACACCTGTCTAATCCATAAATTAAGGTGTTAACTCCAGTGGTGCACTCCACAACATCTCATCTCTTTGCGTAAGAAAGTTCTCCGTCTCTCTGTGTTCAATCACTTTCATTTAATCTTATATCTGTCTGCTTTTGTTCTGGACCCTACAATTGCCGCCAAATCATGCCAAACAATCAGAATAATTACCTAATTAATAGGCCAACGGCAAAAATAAAGAGGCGAAGCAGAACTCCAACAAGACCAGAGTGAGGAGGAGAGGAAGGAGAAGGAGGCGAAGGCCCCAAGATGGATTCAACCTTGGCACAGGCCATCAACCTTTGGCCCTAACATGTCGCTTCTCCGCACAAACCACAAGTTCTGAGGGGCAGAGAAGGACTTGGAAAGGTAGGCTATTCCTAAAAAAAACAACAAGTTCAACCCAACCTTCTCCAAAAGGGATCGTACACTTCATCTTCTGAGGAGATCTTCTTGGGAGACCTGTTGCTCCTGGACTTTGAGAACAGAAACTGGGCTGCAAGATGCATGTTGTCCCAGGGTGATGAGGCCACTGGTGATATCGCACAGCAGAAGGGCCCGACTCCAGAATATTCTTGTTCCCTCGAAGTGGTTTGTAAAATGACAAAGAGTAGCGCATGAATCGAGTTCTAGGTTCAGCACCATCAACCTTTGCTGAGATGAACTGTTCTCCTCGCTCACTCAGCAGCAAGTGAAGATGGGACTACTGCAGCTGCTGGTTAAAGGGATTAGTTCACCTGTCAAGCTGTCTCCGTCAATTTAGGCAATGCTAAGATTAGTTATTATTGACCTCCTTACTGTGCACTACAGTTAAAGCTGCAGAGATTTACGATCACTCTGCAGGAAGAGCTCTTCGAAGCAGTCCTGAAGCCAGTTTATATCCGCACACTGCTTTGCCACTTACGAATACTCTCACTCGCTCTTTAGGCACCGTGCCCTGTGAGGACATTGCTAACCATGGGCTCCATGTGTTTCTCCATGGTTACCCTTGACAAGATGCTGCAGTGGTTTCTGTTGCCTTCTGCAGGTTCTAGCTGACTAGGAAACTCTCCTGCTCGTACCGCCTCCCATCGGGTGTATTGGAAGGATTTACAGGCTGACGGTCCTCTTTGGTCATGTTCTGAATACACATTCCATGGCCATCAAGTCCCAGAGTTGGATTCGAAACCAGAGCTGCTGGCTCAGAGATAGAGATACTACCACTGTCCCACACGATCCCAGGAAAAGTACTATAGACGCAATATTTTGGCGTGATTCTCTCAGCGGGGCCTGGCCGGAGAATCCCAGCGACCGGCGCGAATCGCGCCACGCCGCTCCGATGCCTTGACGCAATTCTCCGCAAAGCGGAGAATCAGCGCCATTGCCGCCAGTCGGGGGCCGCTCTACACGGCCAGCCCCTCCGATTCTCGGCCTGGGATGGGCCGAGCGGTCATCGTAAAAATACCGAGTCCCGCCGGCGCCGTCCACACCTGCTTTCAGCCGGCGGGAACTCGGCGTGGAAGGGTCGGGGGAGGGTGGTCCGACCCCGGGAGGGGCCTCCGATGTGGCCTGGCCCGCGATCGGGGCCCACCGATCGGCGGGCCGGCCTCTCGGGCTGGGGGCCTCCTTTCTTCCGCGCCGGCCCCTGCAGCCCTGCGCCATGTTGCGTCGGGGCCGACGCGTTGAATGAAGCCACTGCGCCTGCGCACATTGGCGCCGGTGCCACTGCGCATGGGCGGATCCCGCGGTACCCAGTTGACGCCGGGATCAGCAGCTGGAGTGGCGTGAACCGCTCCAGTGCCGTGCTGGCCCTCTAGGGCCAGAATTTCTGATCCTAAGGCCGTGTTGACGCCATCGAGAAACGCGACGGCGTTTCCGACGTCGTCAACACTTAGCCTCAGGATCACAGAATCCCGCCCTTGTTATTTTACGTAAATTCTGATATGTTGGTCATCCCCCAGAAACTGGGTGAATAAACCAGCTGGACAAGATAATGTGTAAGAGGAGAAGGGATTGCAATGGTCCTCAGTATTTGGGGAAAGGGGTTATGTTATCCTTATTATTTATGGGAAAGGAATTTAATTAGCCTTAGTGTTTGAGGGAAAAGGGGTTAGGTGGGGTTACTGGGTTATGGGGATAGGGTGGAGGTATGGACTTAAGTAGGGTGCTCTTTCCAAGAGCCGGTGCAGACTCGATGGGATGAATGGCCTCTTTCTGCACTGTAAGTTTTAGCATTCTCCTCAATGACCACAGGCCAGTGAAGCGAAACGTTCCTGCTCTTGTTAAAATAAGGCATGGAGACATCAGGATAGGGTCAAGTTTGCACATCATGTCCACATGGTTGGACAGACTGCTTACAATGACTACCATGAATAACAATGGCTTGGAAACATAGAGCAATCACTTGGAGAAGTACTGGAGGGGTACAGAGGCCGATGGACTGTACTGTAACAGGAGGCACTGAATCCGGTGGAATAAATAATCTTGCTCATCTCCCTGTGATTCACAACATGCCCAGGTTTCCAAATCCTATATCTCCCCTTCCTCCACTTACCTGCATCAGATTGCAACAGGCAGAAAAAATTGGAATACAGCCTGCCTATCAATCTCTATGTCACCATTAATT
Source organism: Scyliorhinus canicula (assembly GCF_902713615.1). Lineage (NCBI taxonomy): Eukaryota > Metazoa > Chordata > Chondrichthyes > Carcharhiniformes > Scyliorhinidae > Scyliorhinus > Scyliorhinus canicula. The sequence continues at coordinate 22,968,335 of NC_052167.1, forward strand.
AGGTGCAATTAACTCTTCCTTTGACTCGATCTTACCGACTCATTAATCTCTAGCAGACAACTGACCACAGTTAAAAGCTCCAAGAAGAACAGTTTTATTCAGTTAGGTTGTGGTAATCACCACGGTTGTATTATATTGTATATACTGCGCTGCATACGAGGGTATTACGGTAAGGTCCCTGTACTACAGGTATGGGGGTAGATCCCTGCCTGCTGGCTCCGCCCAGTAGGCGGAGTATAAATGTGTGTGCTCCCCGAACTGCAGCCATTTCGGCAGCAGCTGTTGGAGGCCACACATCTCTGTGGAATAAAGCCTCGATTACTCTCTACTCTCATCTCGTCGTAATTGATAGTGCATGACAGGTAAATGCAGGTTAGTCTCGCCCTATGTCATGCCCAGTAAAGGCATGTCATATTAATAACTATTAAAACATAAACTGTGCCTGGTGTGGAATCTTCAAGAACTAGCTTTTCTTTTTAAAATGGACACTGATGGGCTGCACAAGATGGCTGCCAAGAAACATCTGACTTGGTCAGGGGATTCAAAACCGGCCTCACTACCTTGAAAAGACAGAAGGATACCTTCCAGGCTAGAGGCGTCACTACCTATCCCCTCAAACTATCCAAAAAAAAGGTCATTCCTGACTTGAATGGATCATTCTGAAATCAGGATGGTGATTGTCTCAGCCGCCCAGGATGAAAGTCCACTTTCTGGATATGCCCAACACCATATTTGGAAGTGGGGGGACTGTGAGAAGTCACACGGTAAGGCAGCCATGTTGGTCTCCCTATTTAGTCTTGAAGTGCTGTCTGCAAAAAATGCAACTCTACAGCTGCACAGAGAGCAGAAACACTTGTGTCTTACGTACTGGAGACTTGTAACATGGGAAGATCTTCAAACCTGTTCCTTTTCAAGTCCACCAATCCAGCAAATCGGTCTCCTGGTAACAAGTCAACAAATAACTAACATTGTGACCTGCAGAGAGTCCATCTCTTTGAGATAATCCTTTGGTATTCGACTTTGGCTACCGAATTCACCTAATCACACTTCAGGAGCGAAAACCTCTTCTTCGTCCAGCCTGCACCTTGTGTTTTCCATTTGAAAAAATACATTTTGGAGCACCCAATTATTTTTTCCAGTTAAGGGGCAATTTAGCGTGGCCAATCCACCTACCCTTGGGTTGTGGGGGTGAGACCCACGCAGGCACAGGGAGATATGTGCAAAGCCCACGGGATCGAACCCGGGTCCTCGACGCCGCGAGTCAGCAGTGGTGTTTTCCAAGATGATAGTCACACTTTTTCCCAGGGTGGAATTTGGGAAATGCAAATAAAAACAGGAAGTTCTGTAAACATTCAGCGGGTCTGGGAGTACCTGTCAAGAGCGAAACAGAGTTACTGTTTCAAGGTGAATATGACTCTTCTTCAAATCTGCCAGATCTGCTCAGTGCTCCCTGTTTTAATCTCCTCCTGTCAACATCTCAGCCTCCAAACAGCACAGAACTGCCTCAGTGCTGCTTGAAATGTCGGCCTGGAGTTGTATCCCAATTTTTAAACCATGTTCCTGTTGGAACCAACAATTCTACGGACACGTGCTTGTAGGATTAGAATAGCGGTTTTAATATACTCACAACAGAGCCAGCCTGTTAGCCATTGAACTTTCGGTGAACTGGCCGGCTGACCGTGTGGCACTGATCTTTATACAGCAGCTCCCGGGGGAGGAGTCCTGGGCGGAGCCAAGGGAGAAGCCCAGTTCAATTCTCGAGCATTCCCAGAGCTACTCCCCCTGGTGGTCAGGTAGTGCAACTGCACTTACAATATAGACACATGTATATACAGATTATAATCCGGTGTGAATCACATTCACCACAGTTCCTTTTTAAAAGGTTAACCAATTTGTAGTCTTGCTGAAGGAATGCTGCATATTAATTACTCCTTTGCTTCTGTTGTTAAAACGCATGTTTGCAGCTATATTAATAATAATCTTTATTAGTGTCACAAGCAGGCTTACATTAACACTGCAATTAAGTTACTGTGAAAAGCCCCTAGTCGCCACATTACGGCGCCTGTTCGGGTACACAGAGGGAGAATTCAGAATGTCCAATTCACCTAAAGATTCTATGATTCTAACAAGCACATCTTTTGGGACTTGTCGGACGAAGCTGGAGCACCCGGAGGAAACCCACGGAGACACAGGGAGAACGTGCAGACTCCGCACAGACAGTGACCCAAGCCGGGACTCAAACCCGGGACCCTGGCACTGTGAAGCAGCAGTGCTAACTACTGTGCTACCGTGTTAACTCACTCTGCTCATCATTTTAATGGCCTTTATCATGAAATCATCAAATGTCTTTACAGTTAGGGGAGAATTGTAGCTCTCTGACCTTTCGGATCAGTTCAACAACAGCAACAACAACTGCATTTATTTAACACCTTGTGAGTGCCCCAAGGCTCAGATCTTCAGGTACCAAGATATTATTGTTACCCTTCTCCAACCACTCTTCATTGCATCAGAGTGCAGGGACTCTATCCAAAATAGTCCATAAATTCCAAAATATACCACAAATGCTTTCTGTGAGATGAAAATCACTAGTTCTGATTCAAAACCAAACTGAATGTTTACTTCTGATTTATGGCAGAAATAAAGACTTGCATTTATATAGCACCTTCAGGCTCCTCGGGATTGTAGTAGAGAAGGACCGAATACATTAAGGGTTAACTTGGGGCTGAGTACAGTACCGCCCACCAGTGATGTAAGAAAGCAGCTGACATTGAGCTTAGGTCAGCAGTGTAGAGTTAGCAGCAACAGGTAAGGACATGTCATTGGAGTCCTCTCCACATCATAGAACTCCTGCAGTCCAGAAGAAGGCCATTTGGCCCATTGAGTCTGCACCGACCCTCTGAAAGAGCACCCTACCTGGGCCCACTCCCCCACCCTATCCTGCACATCCCTGGACACGAAGTCCAAAGATGTGCAAGTTAGATGGATTGGCCATGTTAAATTGCCCCTTTGTGTCCAAAAGGTGAGGTGTGCTTACTGGGTTACGGGGATAGGGTGGAGGCGTAAGGTGCTCTTTCCAAGGGCCGGTGCAGACCTGATGGCCCGAATGGGCTCCTTCTGCAATGTAAATTCTATGATCTATGACCTATCTCTGATGGAAGCATTAGGGCTCAGCAGTGACTGCCCTGATGGTCAGAGTCATACATTCAGAGTGCTGTTGTCACAAAGCAGCTAATTTGTGCAGAGCAAGATCCCACAAACATCCATGAGATAATGATCATTTGAACTGTTTTCGGGCATTGGTTGAAGGGTAAAAACTGTCCATGGACAAGGGGGAGAACTCATTTTTTGAAAAATGTCGAGTGCCCAATTTTTTTTCCAATTGAGGGGCAATTTAGCCTGGCCAATTCACCTACCCTATAAATCTTTTTTGGGTTGTGGGGGTGAAACCCACGCAGACACGGGGAGAATGTGCAAACTCCACACGGACAGCGACCCGGGGCCGGGATCGAACCTGGAACCTCGCCGCTGTGAGGCAGCAGTGCTAACCTCTGCGCCACAGTACCGCCCATTCCCAGTCCCTCCTTTATTGTAATTTTAACTGATGACGCCTCATCGCTGACTTCCCAATCAGTCTTTCCCTATGAAACCTGTCGAAACGCTTCATAATTTAAAAAACTGTTTCTTTTTATAAATTTAGAGTACCCAATTTTTTTTTTCCCCAATTAAGGGCCAATTTAGCGTGACCAATCCACCTACCCTGCGCATCTTTGGGTTGTGGGGGGCGAGACCCACGCAGACACGGGGAGAATGTGCAAACTCCACAGGGACAGTGACCCGGGACCAGGATTGAACCCGGGTCCTCGGCGCCGCAAGGCGGCAGTGCTAACCACTGTGCCACCGTGCTGCCCTGGCACCGGGGAGAGCACCCCCCTGTTTTTCTTTGAACAGTGCCATGGGATCTTTACCCGTGAGGGCAAAAAGAGGGCTGTGTTGCCCCGACAACGGAAAGTATGAACCCCCTCCTCTCTCCCCCCACTAGAAACTCGTATCAATGGGATTCTTGGCTGATCAAAATATGAGCACTTCAATCTCACTGGAGCTCTTAGCAATAGTTTCCAGAACAGCTGCAATCAAAACAAGAGGGTGTGAGGAGTGAAGAAGTCACAGAGCACTCCCAGGGTGGGAGTGGTCAATGATTTAAATCGCCACAGCCAAGCTATTGCAACAGGAAGGGCGCAGTTTGGAGCTGGAACCTGGAAGGTCTCCTGCACGAGTATTTCTCTCGCTCTCTCTGTCCCTGCCAGCTTCTGAAGACCGGAGAGGGTGGGGGATTGAAAGAGGCTGAGCCCTCACCATGTGGGAAGTGTGGGCTTTCTCTACCACCGTGCTGCTCTTGGGACTGGCCGCGACTGGTAGGTGAGACTCACTGGAGTCACTCTGTGGGTAGCTCGGCTCTTTACAGCGTCTCTCGCACTTTGGAATGTATCTATTTAACCAGCTCGGTGATGAAATAAACATTATCCCCGCCCCTATTTGCTATTTCCTACTCGCGTTCCTATTTCTTTTTTTGATGGGTGGGGGGGGGGGGGGGAGAACTTTATTTATTTTTATTGTTGGATTTATAGCTTGGGGTCTAATGAGAAACGTTTCAATATACTCAATTGTTTGAGAATGAAATAAGGCAGAGTGTTAGGAATTTGAAGGCGCAGAAAGGTTCAGAACATTGAAAGAGAAACGTGTTTGGTTGAAAGACAGTGTAACTTTAAGTTAAGGGAGGTGAGAGGGAGAAAATAGATTTGGGAGGAGTGTTTTCTCGGCCCCTTTTTAAAAAAAACTTTAGAGTACCCAATTCATTTTTTTCCAATTAAGGGGAAATTTAGCGTGGCCAATCCACCTAGCCTGCACATCTTTGGGTTATGGGGGCGAAACCCACGCAGACACGAGGAGAATGTGCAAACTCCACACGGACAGGGACCCAGAGCCGGGATCGAACCTGGGACCTCAGCGCCGTGAGGGAGCAATGCTAACCACTGTGCTGCCCCTCGACCCTTTTTTATTTGTTTATGGGACCCGGGTGTGGCAGGCTGTGCCAGCATTTATTGACCATCCCTAATGGCCCTTCTGAGGGCAGTTAAGAGTCACACACATCGCTGTGTGGGGTCTGGAGTCACATGTAGGTCAGACATGTAAGGACAGCAGATTTCCTTCCCTAAAGGACGTTGGTGAACCAAATGGGTTTTTACGACAATGGTTTCATGGTCACCGTTCGACCTTTAATTCCAGATTTTTTTTTACTGAATTCAAATTTCAGCATCTGCAGTGGCGGGATTTGAACCTGGGTCCCCAGAGCGACACTCTGGGTCTCTGGTTGCTAGTCCAGTGACAATGCCACTATGCCACCACCTCCCTAATCCATTATCCCGAGGGGTCCCAAAGTGCCAAACAGTTGCTTTGGAGACCTCAGGGGTGACTGTGGGCGACATGTACTGTTAGGTGAATTGGCCATTCTGAATTCTCCCTCTGTGTACCCGAACAGGCGCCAGAATGTGGCAACACGGGGCTTTTCACAGTAACTTCATTGCAGTGTTAATGTAAACCTACTTGTGACAATAAAGATTATTATTATTAAGTGTCCCCAATTCCTCAGTGTATGCTAAGGATGACTATGAACCCATAGAATCACTACAGTTCAGAAGGAGGGCATTTGGCCCATCAAGTCTGTACCGACCCTCCAAAAGAGCACTCCACCTAAACCCACCCTATCTCGTAACCCTGGGCATTGATCATGGTCAATCCACTTAACCTGCATATCATTGAACTGTGAGGGCAGCACGGTGGCGTAGTGGGTTAGCCCTGCTGCCTCACGGCGCCGAGGTCCCAGGTGCGATCCGGCTCTGGGTCACTGTCCATGTGGAGTTTGCACACTCTCCCCGTGTTTGTGTGGGTTTTGCCCCCACAACCCAAAGGTGTGCAGGGTAGGTGGATTGACCACGCTAAATTGCCCCTTAATTGGAATAAATGAATTGGATACTCAAAATTTATTTTTTTTAAATCTTTGAACTGTGGGAGGAAACCAGAGCACTCGGAGGAAAAACCCACGCAGCCATAGGGAGAACGTGCAAACTCCGCACAATCACCCCAAGGCTGGAATCAAACCCGGGTCCGTGGTGCTGTGAGGCAGCAGTGTTAACCACTGTGCCACCTTGCTGCCCAAAGTTATAGGAGACAAGTATGCCCAATTTCTCAATGTACCCCAAGAATGAGTATGGGAAATAACATCCCCAGACATGGTAGCATGGTGGTTAGCATAAATGCTTCACAGCTCCAGGGTCCCAGGTTCGATTCCCGGCTGGGTCACTGTCTGTGCGGAGTCTGCACGTCCTCCCCGTGTGTGCGTGGGTTTCCTCCGGGTGCTCCGGTTTCCTCCCACAGTCCAAAGATGTGCGGGTTAGGTGGATTGGCCAGGCTAAATTGCCATAAAAAGTAAGGTTAAGGGGGGGGTTGTTGGGTTACGGGTATAGGGTGGATACGTGGGTTTGAGTAGGGTGATCATGGCTCGGCACAACATCGAGGGCCGAAGGGCCTGTTCTGTGCTGTACTGTTCTAAGTTCTAAGTTCTAAGACTTTCAGTGATGACAATGGGAGATAGTGATCCCAGTCCTCAATGTACCCCAGGGGTGACTATAGGAAACAGTCTGAGCCCAGTTCCTCTGTTTGCTCCAGGGGTGACTATGAGAGACAGTGGTCTCTGTGACCAATATGTGTCGGGTCAGCTTAGTGGGAGACAGCAAAGCAAATCTCTCAGTGCCCCGGAACTGTTAGAGAATAAACAGGGAATTCTAAACTCTTAGTGCAGCCCAGGACTGCCTGATCAAAGCCAGTTTCCAAGTCTCGAACCTTTATTACAATCCACATTAATTACAAGGTGGACCCCGCGACAGCACCTTAATTATAATGTCACCTCATTGCAATGGGCGCACCGCCCTCATTGTAACCTGTTTTTCTTACACTAATTAACAGTGAACTCAAACACTATAATCAGCATTGCAATAGACAAATGAGTAGATGCTTTTATCATTGCGCCCTTGTTGCATTCCACTAACTTGCCCATTTTCAGCAAGCTTCTCATTGCAAAGTCTTTCTGGTTATATTGCTTCACTGACACTAGCCTAATTTTTTATGATAACTCGGAAAGAGTCTGAATCTCTGCCATAATGTCTCTTGTTTGCATTTTAAGCATTTCTGTTCATTACCCCATGGCCTGCCCTAATCTCAGCTCTCGTACTGTCTCGTGTCTCCCCTCTTCCTTTGGTGGAGGGAGCCCTCTGATGTTAAAACCAGTGCATAGCACTGAACTTGTGAACATCCTTCCTGCTTTGTCCAAAGGTCTTCCTTTTAAGAGTAATCCTATTTCAGACCATCTTCCAGTTGATATTAATATACACACATTTTTATTAAAAAACAGAATTTAGATTTAAAAGCCTAATTGGACATCATTGCTCTGCCTAGATTGGATCTAAATTGGGATTTGCTTGGTTCAATACTATACAACCCGGTGAATTAACCCACTGAGAAACTAGTTTTCTTTGCACCCTGTCCAAGGCCTTGACATTCGTCCGTGAATATGGTGCCCAGAACTAGCCACAATACTCCAACTCTGGCCTGACCAATACTGCATAAACGTTTAGCATAGCTTTCTTCCTTTTGAATAATATTCCTCTATCTATAAAGTCAAGGGTTCCCCATGTCTCTTTCACTGCCGTTTCTCTTCCAGGAATGGCTTCCTTGAGGAAGTGCCGCTCTCCTCTCCGACGGGATTTCTTTTTGTCCCTTTCACCATGTTCACCTTTGTTGCTGTCCATTTCCCTCTTGGCGTTTCCCTGAATGTCGCCACCAGCCTTGTGTCCCTGACATCTTTGTCGATCTGTCCTTAGCTCCAAGTTTGCCCTGACCTTCTATTCTGCCCCACACCCCGCTTCCCCTATAATCCATCACACATCTACCCCTCTTCAGCTCTGAAGGAGAGTCATGCCAGCTCGAAACATTAACTCTGTTTCTCTCCTCCCAGATGCTGCCAGTCCTGTTGGGTTTATCCAGCATTTTCTGTTTTTACGTCTTGCAGACAGCTTTGTGTGCATACATTCCCGCTCCCTCTGCCCTTGTGTCCCTTACCATTTAATTTCTTTTGCTTCACCTCATTCTTCCTGTCAAAGTGAATCACTTCACACTCCTCCATGTTAAATTTAGTCTTCCACCTTGTCTGTCGATTTCACTACAAATCTGTTCTTATCCTTTGTCTTCTATATTTCCGAGCACTGTATCATTTGCAAACTTTGAAATTAGTCCCCATATGCCTGAACCAAGATTACGGCAGCACAATGTTTAGCACTGCTGCTTCACAGAGCCAGGGCCCCGGGTTCAATTCCGGCCTCAGGTGACTGTCTGTGCAGAGTCTGCACATTCTCCCCGTGTCTGCGTGGGTTTCCTCCGGGTGCTCCGGTTTCCTCCCGCAGTCCAAAGATGTGCAGGTCAGGTGGGTGGCACAGTAGCACAGTAGTTAGCACTGTTGTTTCACGGCACCTGGGTGCCAGGTTCACCTCCCACTTGGGTCACTGTCTGTGCGGAGTCTGCACGTTCTCCCCTTGCCTGTGTGGGTTTCCTCCGGGTGCTCTGGTTTCCTCCCATAAGTCCTGAAAGACTTGTTTGGTGAATTGGACATTCTGAATTCTCTCTCTGTGTACCCGAACAGGCGTCGGAGTGTGGCAACTAGGGGCTTTTCCCAGTAACTTTAAAAAAAAATAAATGTAGAGTACCCAATTATCTTTTCCAATTTTGGGACAATTTAGCGTGGCCAATCCACCTAACCTGCACAACTTTGGGTTGTAGGGGTGAAACCCACGCAAACACGGGGAGAACGTGCAAACTCCACACAGACTGTGACCCAGGACCAGGATTCGAACCCGGTCCTCAGCGCCGTAGGCAGCAATGCTAACCACTGTGCCACCGTGCTGCCCTTTTCCCCAGTAACTTAATTGCAATGTTAATGTAAGCCTACTAATAATAAAGATTATTATTATTATGATTGGCCATGCTAAATTGCCCCTTTGTGTCCAAAGGTTTGTGTGGGAGTGGGCCTAGTTGGGTGCTCTTTAAGAGGGTCAATGCAGACTCGCTGGACCAAATGACCTTCTCCACCTTATGTATTCTATGATAAAGCTGCAGCTGGTGGCAGTTTTGCTTTTGAACCATAGAAGTTGTGGGTTCGAGTCCCACTCAAGGACATGAGCAAATCAAACAATACTGATGTCCCAGTACGGTTTCAAGGCGCTGTTATCTATTGGATAAGATATTAAATCAAGGCCCCCCCCCGCCTCTCAGGCAGATGTAGATCTCATTGTGGGATCCAAGATTTTGACACGTTGGCAGCGAAGGAACAACGATTATAGTTCCAAGTCAAGGGCAGCATGGTGGCGCAGTGGGTTAGCCCTGCAGCCTCATGGCGCTAAGGTCCCAGGTTCGATCCCGGCTCTGGGTCACTGTCCGTGTGGAGTTTGCACATTCTCCCCATGTTTGCGTGGGTTTTGTCCCCACAACCCAAATAAATTTTAAGATGATTGGAGGAAGGTATAGGGGAGATGTCAGAGGTAGGCTCTTTACACAGAGAGTGGTGGGTGCGTGGAATGCACTGCCAGCAGAGGTGGTGGAGTCAGAGTCATTAGAGACATTTAAGCGACTCTTGGACAGGCACATGGACAGCAGTAAATTGAATGGGTGTAGGTTAGGGTGATCTTAGATTAGGATAAATGGTCGGCACAACATCGTGGGCTGAAGGGCCTGTTATGTTCTATGTATGTTCTATGTGCAGAGTAGGTGAATTAGCCACACTAAATTGCCCCTTAATTGGAAAAAATGAATTGGGTACTCTAAATTTAAAAAAATACATACTCCCAAGATGTGCAGGTTAGGTGGATTGGCCATGCTAAATTGTCCCTTAGGGTTGCAGGAATAGGGTGGGGTTTAGGCCTAGGTAGGGTGTCTTTCGAAGGGTCGGTACAGACCCAATGGGCCATTTTCACATATAGTGATGTGACTTTTAGTTAATTCTGCTACTGTTTACTACCTGAACTGCGGGAAAGAGAGAGAATGAGTGAGTCAGGTAGAGTGCGGAGAGAGAGAGGATGTATTGATTGATTGATGACCTACTCATTTCAGAAACAGTCCAACAGAGGGATGACACGCACTGGTGCGAACATGATAAGACGCTCCACAAACGGTTGGACATTGTAGAAAAGGTAACACAAGCCCATTTCCTGTTTTTGAGCTTAGCAACGCAAGGTTACGGTATGTATAAGAGATGCTACAATGGATGATTGCAGAGAATTTACATTGTGGTAAATATTCAGCCCATTTGGTCTACGCTGGAATTTCATGCTCCACAAGAACCTCCATCCAACCCTTTTTGTCTAATATTCCAGCAAAGTGTTGCTGGTGCTCGAAGTTTGAAATAAATGCTCGCAAAACCCAGCAGCTCTGGTCGCATCTGTTGGGAGAGAAACAGAGTTAATGTTTAACGTACAGAATTCATAGAATCATAGACTTTACAGTGCAGAAGGAGGCCATTCAGCCCATCGAGTCTTTACCAGCCCTTGGAAAGAGCACCCCACTTAAGCCCACACCTCCACCCTATCCCTGTAACCTCGTAACCCCACCTAACGTTTTTGGACACTAAGGGCAATTTAGCATGGCCAATCCACCCTAACCTGCACGTCTTTGGACAGTGGGAGGAAACCGGAGCACCCGGAGGAAACCCACGCAGACACGGGGAGAACGTGCAGACTCCGCACAGACAGTGACCCAAGCCGGGAATCGAACCTGGGGCCCTGGAGCTGTGCAGCAACTGTGCTAACCACTTGTGCTGCCAAGTGTCTCGTTTGACTCTGCTTCAGAACTAGAGGGAGGTAGAAATGTTGTTGAAAAGGGGGGGGGGGGGGGTAAACAGGTCAAAATAGAAGGTCAGGGATAGGTTGGAGCTCCAGAGCAATTAAATGACAAATATGTAATGAAACACAATGTCATAATATCCACTCATGTATATCATGAGATGCAGACAGGCAGTGATTGACACAGAGGATAACCAATGAACACACACGACACAGAACAACCAATCCCCAGACAGGACACCACCACTATAAAGCCCACAGGGCATTAAGGCCCTCTCTCTCTCACAGGACACGGCTAGGGAGATAGACGCAGTGCACAGGCCAATGAACATCATCACCATGTGGTAGAGAGCTCGTCTGGTCAAGCCAGTAGGAGGTTATCCGTTAGGTTAATAGAGTGTCAACCCACAGCAGATTATGTACAGCAATCAACAGGTTCAATAAAACAGTGTTGGACCATCTCCTGTGTCGGAAGCCTGTTTTTCGTTTTACTGCATCCAGTTGCAGTCGATGTTAGACCAGCACAGATAACACATCACACAAGACAAAAGAGAGTGGTAATGTTAATAGCAGAATAAAGGTTAGTGCTGCATGAAAGCAAAATCTGCATAAGATACAGGCTGGCACCGGGGAATCAAAATGGAGGACAGAGTTCATGGTTTGAAGTTGTTGAACTCAATGTTGAGTGCAGGAGACTCTAAGTGCTTTCCCTCTAGCTTTCCTTTGTCTTCACTGGAATATTATAGCAGGCCAAGGACCGAGCAGGAGAGCAAGATGTTGAATTGAAATGGTAAGCAATAGGAAGGTCATTCCCCAAAGCGATCACTGCAAGTCTGCGTATAGTCGGGTGGCATGAGACGCAGTGGTTAGCACTGGGACTGCGGCGCTGAGGACCCAGGTTTGAATCCCGGCCCTGGGTCACTGTCCGTGTGGAGTTTGCACATTCTCCCCATGGCTTTCACCCCCGCAACCCAAAGATGTGCAGGCTAGGTGGATTGGCCACGCTAAATTGCCCCTTAATTGGAAAAATAATTGGGTACTCTAAATTTATTTTTAAAAAGAAGGAAAAAAAAGTCTGCGCCTAGTCTCCCCAGTCTTTCGCCTAATCCTTTCCGCAGATGTGTCACAACTTTGGAGAAACAAAAGGACACTTTTCAGTCTCCAATTTTAAAAATAAATAACTGAAATAAAACCAGAACATGTTGGAATTGTAATTAGTTGCAGTGTCTAATAGAGGTTTTAGGTTAACACTTTAGGTGAGGGTTAATCAGTGTGGGTTATGGCCTAGAATCAGATGATTGTGACCCCACTCCAATGGCTTAAGGGGAGCATATTGGCTGACAGTGCAATATGAGGGTGCATCATTTTTTCAGAGGAGATATTAAACTGTCCATCTTAGTTGAATATAAAAGATCCGAGCGCACAGCAAGAAATGCAGGGAGCTCTCCCCAGTGTCCCAGTCTCAACTTGCATCACTAAAAATAGATTATCTTGTCATCAAAAGCAAACTACTGCAGATGCAGGAAATCTGAAATAAAAACAGAAGATGCCAGAAAGCAGGTTGGGCAGCATCTGAAGAAAGAGACCAGTTAATATTTCAGATTGATGGGCGGCGCAGTGGGCTAGCACTGCTGCCTCACGGCGCCAAAGATCCGGGTTCGTTCCCGGCCCCTGGTCACTGTCTGTGTGGAGTTTGCACATTCTCCCCATGTCTGCGTGGGCCTCACCCCCACAACCCAGATTGGTTGGTGGAATGGCCACGCTAAATTGACCCTTTTTTAAAAACGTTATACATTTCAGGTTGATGGCCTTTTGTCAGAATTAGAAACAGTTAGAGGTTTGGGAAAAATACAGAGGACATGAAAAGAGAGTAAAAAACAAAAGTAAGGCAGGACTAATTAAATGTCAAGGCAAATGGAAATGGGAATTGCACCTAGTTATTATTTCAGGCGGCACGTGGTGCAGCGGTTAGCACTGCTGCCTCACTCCGCCGAGGGCCCGGGTTCAATCCCGACCCCACGTCACTGTCCGTGTAGAGTTTGCACATTCTCCCAGTGTCTGCGTGGGTCTCACCCCCACAACCCAAGGATATGCAGAGTAGGTAGATTGGCCACGCTAAATTGCTCCTAAATTGTGGGGGGAAAATAAGAATTGGATACTCTAAATTTAAAAAAAAAAATCATCTAGTTATTATTTCATTGCTGTGTTGTGGAATCTTGCTGTGCACAAATTGGCTGTCTTGTTCCCTACATTCCAGAATTACGTCATTGGCTGGAAACACTTTGGGGCATACTGAGATTGTGAAAGGGCAACACGGTGGCGCAGTGGGTTAGCCCTGCAGCCTCACGGCACCGAGGTCCCAGGTTCGATCCCGGCTCTGGGTCACTCTCCGTGTGGAGTTTACACATTCTCCCCGTGTTTGTGTGGGTGTCGCCCCCAAAACCCAAAGATGTGCAGGTTAGGTGGATTGGCCACGCTAAATTGCTCCTGAATTGGAAAAAATGAATTGGGTACACAATACTGAGATTGTGAAAAGCACTGTTATAAATGCAGGTTCTTTTCTCTTGTTAGCCGACGGCAGATGATTTTTAGTTTGATTTCTTTCTTCCTCTCTTGCTTACTTCAGAATATAGAACGGACGGTCAATCACTTGGACGCCGAAATATCTGCCCTGCTCAGACTTATCGAGGCTTCAAATCCCCCTCTTCAGCTGGGAGCTCCGACTATGGACATCTTCGAGAATGGTGAATGCAGTTTGTGGAGTAACTCCCTTCCCTTTGATATGAGTGAACTTTGCTCCCGTTGAGCCGAGGGCCGTTAGCGCTGGGAGACGTTCCCATTTCAGGCGCCCAAGGTGCAATGTGAAAGCACTGGCAGGGCAGACACTACACTGCTTAGCCAGAGCCATCTGCCCACCACTCTGTCTTGAGGAATTTGATTTGTCCCCAAACTTCCGAAGAGTTTCACTTTTCCCTTTCACTCATCAGACTTACTGGTTACCCTTATTTGGTTTGTAGGGGCCGGTTGGAATCCAAATTCGTATTTATGTGCCTTTTTATATATTCAAGTAATAGTCTTGTGCAAACGTCAATATCTGAGGTTTAGGCCAAAAAAAACCCCTTTTTTTATCATATACTTCCTTGTCGAAACAGTTCATTTTTAAAATGTATTCTTTTTTTTGAGATGTTGATGACAAAGCCAACATTTGTTGCCCATCCCTAATTGCCCTTGAACTGAGTGGCTCGCTGGGCTATTTCAGAGGGTAGTTTTTTTTTAAATAATTTTTATTGGAATTTTTTTACAGAAAATATAAAATATAACAAACAATGAAATGCAACAAAATAACCCATAACAACTGTAACATCCCCCAAACTGTATCAACGCATGTATCACATCCCCCCCACAAGAGAACTTAAAAATAAATTAAAATTAAATAAACAAACATAGTCATCGTTCCCCCCCCCCTTTTCCCTCCCCCTTCTCCCCCTCCCCCCTGGGTTGCTGCTGCTACTGTCCCAGTACCCTATCGTTGAGCCAGAAAGTCGAGGAAAGGTTGCCACCGCCTAAAGAACCCTTGTACCGTTCCTCTCAGGGCAAATTTGACCTTCTCTAGCTTAATAAACCCCGCCATGTCATTGATCCAGGTCTCCACGCTTGGGGGCCTCGCATCCTTCCATTGTAGCAAAATCCTTCGCCGGGCTACTAGGGACGCAAAGGCCAGCACACCGGCCTCTTTCGCCTCCTGCACTCCCGGCTCTACCCCAACCCCAAAGATCGCGAGTCCCCATCCTGGCTTGACCCTGGATCCCACCACCCTCGACACCGTCCTCGCCACCCCCTTCCAGAACTCCTCCAGTGCCGGGCATGCCCAGAACATATGGGCATGGTTCGCTGGACTCCCCGAGCACCTGACACACCTGTCTTCACCCCCAAAGAACCTACTCATCCTCATCCCAGTCATGTGGGCCCGGTGCAGCACTTTGAATTGGATGAGGCTAAGCCGCGCACACGAGGAGGAAGAATTAACCCTCTCCAGGGCATCAGCCCATGTCCCGTCTTCGATCTGTTCCCCCAGTTCCCCCTATTTCAGAGGGTAGTTGATGGTCAACCACATTACTTGCTGTAGGTGTTATGAGAGCAGCGGTTTCAGAACCCCAAAATGTATCATGGAGTTCAACCAACCTCTCCCTTTAATGTATTGTTGGTTGTAAAGCACACGTGTGGTATGACAATTATGGACATGTGGGTTTTTAAACACAAAACAATGTTTATTCCATGAATTCAACTTAACCTTTTAAAATAAACATTGGATCACTTACCACCCCTTACTTCAAAGATAACCCCGAAAATAATACAACACTAAATAATCCCTCAAAATGTTCCTTCAAACCTCCAAAAGTTAACACTTTTAAACAGAAACACATCAGGTTAAAGACATTACTATTAGAACATAGAACAGTACAGCACAGAACAGGCCCTTCGGCCCTCGATGTTGTGCCGAGCAATGATCACCCCACTTAAACCCATTTAACCCGTATACCCGTAACCCAACAATCCCCCCATTAACCTTACACTACGGGCAATTTAGCATGGCCAATCCACCTAACCCGCACATCTTTGGACTGTGGGAGGAAACCGGAGCACCCGGAGGAAACCCACGCACACACGGGGAGGACGTGCAGACTCCACACAGACAGTGACCCAGCCGGGAATCGAACCTGGGACCCTGGAGCTGTGAAGCATTGATGCTAACCACCATGCTACCGTGAAGCCCCCTATTATGAGTTTTAATCACCCAAATGATTCAGAGATAGTCTTTCCTGGCATAGATCACAGCTAATCCAGCTCACTGCAAACACCGACACACCCAAGCTCTTTTTCTTCATGTAGCTCTCAGCAAACCAGCCAGGCACTTTTCAGCTGCTCTCTCAAACTGAAACTAAAAGCAGAAGCGAGCTCAACTCAGCTCCCCCCACCCTCTGACATCACTTCAGTAATACGAGCTGATCCATTTCTTAAAGGTACATTGCTTAAACATCCATTTCTTAAAGGTACTCATATGACAAGGTATGGAGTCAGATGTAGGCCAGACCAGGCAAGGACGGCAGATTTCCTTCCCTAAAGAGCATTAGTGAAGCAGATGGATTTTTAAAAAAGACAATCATTGGTAGTTTCATGGTCGCCATTACTGAGACTAGCTTTCAATTACAGATTTTATCAATTTAGTTTAAGTTCCACCAGCTGCCGTGATGGTGTTATGACCCCACCCCCACGGGCTAGTGTACGGTCAATTCCAGCCCCACTTGACCCAGAGTCACAACACAAGTGAATTAACCATAAATTCTTAGAAAAATACCCAAAATCTTTGGCCCTTGACTGCCCAATAATTACAGTCACCAGGTGTGTAAATGTAAACAAAATTACTGTTTATTTATGAAATATGCAGCAAATACAACTTGTTAACTGTTAACTAATACCTAACCCCCCACTTTAACTTGCCCTCACTCTCTACGCACACACACACACACACACACACAGGCCAGACAAACACAAAGGGGTGGAAAGGGGTAAAAATCATAAGTAATGTTTCAGATGATTATTTTTAGCACAGCTTCCTTCACAGCATGTTTGTAGGTTAAAGTCTCTGTGTGCAGCCTCTACTTGTCTTCTCTGTAGATTCATTCATTCGGGTTCTCTGTGGTTTAGAAATGCAGTAGTCACAGCTTGTCCGGAGAGAGATAAAGTACAACACTCATGGACTTTGTGGAGAGGGATAGCAGGCTCGAGTCTTAGTTTTGCAGTGATGGTTTCTCTGCAAGTTCAGAGGTACAGCACTCACAGCAGGTTTTATGGAGAGAGAGGAGGCACTCTTGCCTCTGGGATGCCAGAATCAAAACTGAAGCTCCTTACGACTCTGAAAAGCATTCCAATGGGATAGGATCCTGTCACCAAGCAGAGTACGGCCTTTTGGGTCAATTCATTGTCAATCAATCAAACCAAATCCCACGCCATCTCTCTCTCTCATTCCGACAAGTCTGCAGCTTCTGTTTAAACCAGCACAGACTAGCAAAGTGAGCTCTCCTGTAACGTCTGGGATTCTTCCGCTTGAAATAAAGATACTGGCTGCTTGCCTTAAAGAGACATGTCCATTAATCATCCACGGATCAAAATAAGAGCAGCAAAATAAAAGAAAGGGGAAATTAGGGAATAAATAGGAAGGACTCTAACAGTGGGAATTGTCCTCATGGCTCCGGGAATTGGGGTGGCATAAGGCACAGTGGTTAGCACTGGTCGGGTGAGAATATCACTATGCTACAATCTCCCTTCGCAAATACTGATTCAATGCAATCCTCCTGCACCAAGGCTGGGCTTGGAGCCATCGGTGTGACATTTTCCAAAGGCGCGACCCTTCATTTGCCCTAATCCCTGAGCAGCACTGAAATTTCTGCTGCGAATTCGGAATCGCCAAAAATTCCATCCCCAATTTGTGCTGAGTTGGCTGGCAGTGTGTGTGTGTTCATACACAGGTATATGCATGTATGTATGTGTGTGCACACACAAAGATATATTTATGTGTATATGTACAAGCACAGGTATATATGAAATGAAATGAAAATCGCTTATTGTCACAAGTAGGCTTCAATGAAGTTACTGTGAAAAGCCCCTAGTCGCCACATTCCGGCGCCTGTTCGGGGAGGCTGGTACGGGAATCGAACCGTGCTGCTGGCCTGCCTTGGTCTGCTTTGAAAGCCAACGATTTAGCCCAGTGAGCTAAACCAGCCCCATATATATGTATGTATACTTGTGTGCGCATGTGCAGGTAAAAGGTAAGGTAAAGTCGCCATAGTCCCAGATGACCATCGGCTGCTTTCCCCTTTGAGGGGGGAGGGCTGACTGGTGGTGATTTAACCTGAGGGTCACCACACCTCAGGCGAGGGGCAATGTTGAGAAGACGAGGCCTTCATGAACAACCTCTGTAGGTTGTGTAGGTACATTTGTGTGCATACACAGTGATACACGTTTCTACATGTGTGCACATGTATAGACATGTCTATATCATAGAATTTACAGTGCAGAAGGAGGCCATTCGGCCCATTGAGTCTGCACCGGCTCCTGGAAAGAGCACCCTATCCAAGGTTAACACCTCCACCCTATCCCCATAACCCGGTAACCCCACCCAACACTAAGGGCAATTTTGGACAGTAAGGGCAATTTATCATGGCCAGTCCACCTAACCTGCACATCTTTGGACTGTGGGAAGGAACCGCAGCACCCGGAGGAAACCCACGCAGACACGGGGAGGATGTGCAGACTCCGCACGGACCCAAGCCAGAATCGAACCTGGGACCCTGGAACTGTGAAGCGATTGTGCTATATGTGTGTATTCTTCCATAATTACATTTGTGTGTGCATGTACATGCTAGTATAAGTGTGCATGCATAGATATACAGATATGTGCATTCACACACGTATGTGTGTGTGTACACAGGTAGATGCATGTTTGTTTTTTTGGATGGTGGTATGTGCATGCAACATTTGAATGGATGTTGGACAAGGGCAAGATCAGGTTGGAATATATTAACAGGATCAAGCCCAACTGCGAGGCACTCATAGTTAATCAGCCGGTCAATTCTCAGTATGGTCACATTTTAGGATGAGATAGCAGAGGGCATTTCGGACGCCGACATCAGTCAGTGCTTTGCCGATAGGAGGGGAGAGGGAAAAAAACTTGACAACAAATCAGTTGTTGGCATCTGTCTAACTCCCATTATTTTCACATTCCCCAGATTTGCACTGACGTCACGATGCCAGTCTCCATTCTGAAAGGCAGCCGCAGAACAATGCGTGCGTCAAGAAACCCATCCGCAAAATGACATTTAAAAAATGCTTCTGTTATTGATTGCAACAGCTATTTCCTGTATTAGTGAAGACCGTGTCACGTTCTTTGCATGGGGTTATATTGAACAGACTTGGGGCATATGTTACCATGGTAATACGGGCGCCTCTGAACTTTGCTGGGCCTAACTGGGCCTATGTCAGGTTCGGCAGTTTTCCTTATCCGAGTTTGATTTAATCTCTCCTTTTGAAAACCATTGTTATATCGGACAATTTCTTTTAAAAAGTAATGACCAGATGAGTTTCCGCTGCACTCGATCAATTTGATACTGGATACTTTTGTTAGTACCACATCCCCGGTCAACACGAGACAGATCACCCCGTCTCTCTCATGTGAACAATTTCCGAGAATGGTAAACATTACTGATGTAGGAATACAAGATATTGCAAAGTATTTACAGAACAGTAACAAATCATGAGGCGCAACAGATTAACGTTGGTGCTTATGCTCCAAGTGGGTCTCCTCGCTCCTTTTCAGTAAACCCCATCAATATATCCTTCTATTCCTTGCTCTCCCTCATGTTCTGATCTAGCTTCCTCCCGGTCAAACAACACCTTGATTTTAAAATTCTCATCCCTTGTTTATTTTCAAATCCATCCATGGCCTTGCCCCTTCCTATCTCTTCAGTCTCCTCCAGCCTTAGAGCCCCCTGAGATATCTGTGCTCCTGCAACTCTGGCCTATTGAGCGACCCCAATTTTAAGCACTCCAGCATTGGCGGCCGTGCCTTGAGTTACCGAGGCCCTCAGTTCTGAAATTAGCTCACTAAGCCTCAGTTTCCTCCTTCGGGACTCTACTCCAACCCTGCCCTTTTCACCAAAAAGTGTTGGGTGACTGTCCGATTACCGCCTCATGCGGCTCCACATTGAACAGACTCAATGCGGCGAATGCTCTAACTTCTGTTCCCACGTCTTGTGGTCGAATGTTACATTTTCTTTTGAGACCTGCTCTTGCGAAACATGCTGGGACCTTTCAACTACATTAAAAACGTTGTATAAATGCAAGTGGTTGTTGTAATAGTGAGATCCACATTCTGGTGAAGAAGTGTCTCTCGAATTCCCGATTGGTTTAATTGGATGACGACATCATCTTTACGGCCACTCGTTCTGGTCTCGCCCGAAAGTGGGACCATCTTGACGCCTGCCCTGTAAAAAGACCCTTTCGTAATCTTGAAGAACCGCAAACAGGTCATCCCTTAGAACATAGAACAGTACAGCACAGAACAGGCCCTTCGGCCCTCGATGTTGTGCCGAGCAATGATCACCCTACTTAAACCCACGTAACCCGTATACCCGTAACCCAACAATCCCCCCATTAACCTTACACTACGGGCAATTTTAGCATGGCCAATCCACCTAACCCGCACATCTTTGGACTGTGGGAGGAAACCGGAGCACCCGGAGGAAACCCACGCACACACGGGGAGGACGTGCAGACTCCACACAGACAGTGACCCAGCCGGGAATCGAACCTGGGGCCCTGGAGCTGTGAAGCATTGATGCTAACCACCATGCTACCGTGAGGCCCCTTAGACTCCTGTTTTTTTTCCCCAGCCTAATCAATCTTCCCCTGTGGGTAATCATTCTATCATTCTATCTCGGATAGAATAACGGCGGCAATGTATTATTTAGTTGGAGACGGTAAAAGAAAAGTCAGTGTTGATATGAATGAACGTTCATAGCGTTATTCGTCATGAATGAATAGCGTTACCAACCTTCCAAAACTGTCCTGGAGTCTCCAGGAATTTTAGATGAATTTCCGGGGCATCGGGAGAAGAAACTGAATGGCCCCTTCGATTGCGATTTGTTTCTTCTTAATTTTCTCCGAATAGATTTATCGTCGATGAGGGAAAAATGACTGTTTGACTGGCCTGACTAGTTGGAGACAGGTGGTCCTGGGATAGAATATCCAAAATATGTCCAATCAGCACGGACAGGCCTACTGATCAGGCTTCGTGGGTGGTGTTGTTGTTGTTGTTGTAGCTCAGAGGCCCAAGATTGATGCAGGCTTAGCCAATAGCAGTTGGGTCAGCACCTCCCGTAAGAGAGGGTCAGGGAAGCCCTGACGCCTTTGTGTGGAGCCTCGGTGTGAAGCCTTCCTCGGTCTGATAGCCGATAAACAGGTTTGGGGTAATTTTAAGTATAAAAGGGGTGAAAATTGGTTGGTCGCCTAACAGAAAACAATGGCGATTGGTGCTTTGTTTCCCATTTTATGGTATCGCTAAAGGTCAGGGTTCACCACATGAAGGCCAATCAGTTGGGCGAGGGACCAGGGGGGAGGCAGGATCCCTCGAGCCCTCTCCCAGGAAGAGGAAGTCACTTCAGGATAGAAAAGGACATAGAACATAGAACAGTACAGCACAGAACAGGCCCTTCGGCCCTCGATGTTGTGCCGAGCAATGATCACCCTACTCAAACCCACATATCCACCCTATACCCTAACCCAACAACCCCTCCCCCCTTAACCTTACCTTTTAGGACACTACAGGCAATTTAACATGCCCAATCCACCTAACCCGCACATCTTTGGACTGTGGGAGGAAACCGGAGCACCCGGGGAAACCCACGCACACACGGGGAGGACGTGCAGACTCCGCACAGACAGTGACCCAGCCGGGAATCGAACCTGGGACCCTGGAGCTGTGAAGCATTTATGCTAACCACCATGCTACCGTGCTGCCCTAAGTAAATGATCTGCATTGGTCTGGGCTCTCCAGCTGCGAAGTTTACTTCTCTCTATTGTCCCCTTGTGTTATTTCACAATGTTGTGCTCTGAAACTAAAATGGAACTTGCAGCTTCTGAAGTTCATTCCTCTGAGGCACAGGAAGCTGAAAACTCGGGGGCACTGGAGTACAACTGGAGTACAACGTGCGTGGAAGTGGAATTGGAAAAAACCAATGCTCAGGCCAAATGAAACTCCTTGCTAATCGGCGTCAGAAATATTTTTGTCAAGATAAAAAAAATGTTTTCCTTTATAACAAAAAATAAATTTAGAGATTGTTATACCATCAATTCACTGTGAGACCGTGAGAACAAGTGAACATTAGGCTTTAATAACCATGAACCCGCCTGCCAGAGTCGGCTGTACAAATGAGTGCCACCCACAGGTGGCCGGGCTATATATGGCCCCGGTGAGGGCGGAGCCAGGGGCAGAGCCCACCGGGGTTCCAGTACAGTACCGGGAAGTAGCCCGTATCATCACTTCCAGGTCATGGGTCACATCATTATACAGACAGCTTATGTCTTAGGTGAAGTACATTCACCACATTCACCCCCTGTTACAAATATCAAGTCCAGCGGGGTGACGTGGAGTCAATTAAAGATTCGGTCCTTCTGGAGGCCGGATCGTTCTTTTAGACCTCCTCAGCTCTGACGATACAGCGGGCACGGTCATTGCGGGTGATGACTGCGGGGGCGTCGTGTCTGGAGCTTGAGCCTCAGCCCGGCGTGTCAGAGACGGTTGGGGGTTGGGTGTAGGCAAGGGGGTGGCAGCAGTGCCGGCGCGGGCCAAGACAGGAGACTCAGGGGGTGTAGGGGGTGGCTGTGGGGAGGGGGGTGCACTGGCAGGGGAACTAGCTGGTGCTAGATCTCGTAGGGAGACCGTATCGTGCCGTCCGTCCTGGTGCACGATGTAGGCGTACTGGGGGTTGCCGTGCAGTAGCTGGACCCTCTCGACCAGGGGGTCGGTCTTATGGCTCCTCATGTGCCTCCGGAGAAGGACAGGTCCTGGAGTTTTCAGCCAGGATGGAAGCCAGACCCCGGAGATGGACATCCTTGGGAAGAGAAACAAGCGGTCGTGAAGGGTCTCATTCGTGGCTGTGCAGAGGAGTGATCTAATGGAGTGGAGGGTGTTGGGGAGGACCTCCTGCCAGCGGGGGGCCGGGAGACTTCTAGGCTGGAGGGCCAGAAGGACGGCCTGACATACCGCCGCGTTCTCCCTCTCCACCTGTCTGTTTCCCTGCGGGTTATAGCTCGTAGTCCTGCTCGAGGCGATGCCTTTGCTGAGCAGTTACTGACGCAGCTCATCGCTCATGAACGATGTGCCCCAGTCGCCCTGGACGTAGGCAGGGAAACCGAACCGCGTGAAGATGCTGTGCAGGGCCTTTATTACAGAGGTCATGTCGGGCCATGGGACTGCAAAGGGGAAGCGGGAGTACTCGTTGACGACGGTTAGAAAGTATATATTACAGTTGGTGGAGGGGAGGGGCCCTTTGAAGTCCATACTCGGGCGCTCAAAGGGGCCTTCACCAGGCGGGCCTTGTCTGGCCGGTAGAAGTGCAGTTTGCACCCCGTGCAGACCTGGCAGTCTCTGGTCATGGCCTTGACCTCCTCGGTGGAGAAGGGCAGATTGCGGGCCTTAATAAAGTGGATAAGCCCGGTGACCCCCAGGTGACAGAGGTCATTGTGGATAGCCCAAAGTCAGTCATCGTGCGCACTGGCATGGACAGGGCATCTGGGAGCTCGTTGAGCTTCCCAGGACGATACTTTTTTTTTAAAAATAATTTTTATTGAAATTTTTACAAAATATAAACAACTCAACTCTATTAACAAAACAACCGCGGTAACGCCCCAAGAACAATTCCCACCCAACTTCAAAAGCAACTACAAACAAAAGGAAAAAAAAACAAAAGAACACCCAACAACAAAAGAGAAAGAGATAACACCCGCCACATCCCACAGACCCATGTACACAGTTCTCCCTCCCCCCCGATCCAAACCCCCCCCCCCAGGCTTGCTGCTGCTGCCGGCCTATTTCCCCTCAGGGCAAATTTCACCTTCTCCAATTTGATGAACCCCACCATATCATTGATCCAGGCCTCCATGCTTGAGGGCCTCGCATCCTTCCACTGAAGAAGAATCCTCCGCCGGGCTACTAGGGACGCAAAGGCCAGAACACCGGCCTCTTTTTCCCAGGACGATACTTGATAGCGTAATTGTAGGTGGAGAGTTCGATCCTCCACCTCAGGATTTTGTCATTTCTTATTTTTCCCCGTTGTGCGTTGTCAAACATGAAGGCGACCGACCGCTGGTCGGTGACGAGGGTGAACCTCCTACCGGCTCGGTAGTGCCTCCAGTGCCGTACGGCTTCCACTATGGCTTGTGCTTCCTTTTCGACCGAGGAGTGTCGGATCTCTGAAGCGTGGAGGATTCTAGAAAAGAAGGCTACTGGCCTGCCCGCCTGGTTGAGTGTGTTGGCCAGTGCGACGTCTGACCCATCGCTCTCTACCTGAAAGGGGATGGACTCGTCCACCACGTGCATAGCGGCCTTGGTGATGTCGGCCTTGATGTGACTGAAGGCCGAGCGGGCCTCAGCCGTCAGGGGAAAAGTGGTGGTTTGAATAAGTGGGCGGGCTTTATCCGCATAGTTGGGGACCCACTGGGCGTAGCAGGAGAACAGCCCCAGGCATCGTTTGAGGGCCTTGAGGCTGTGGGGAGGGGGGTGTTCCGTGAGGGGGCGCATATGGTCGGGATCGTAGCCGAGTATGCCCAGTCATGTAGTGCGGAAAATGCTCTTCTCTTTGTTGTACGTAAGGTTGAGGGATTGAGCGGCCTGGAGGAACCTCTGAAGGTTGGTGTCATGGTCCTGCTGATCATGGCCACAGATGGTGACATTGTCCAAAAAGGGGTATGTAGCCCGCAAACCGTACTGGTCCACCATTTGGTCCATCCGTCTCTGAAAGACCGACACCCTGTTAGTGACGCCGAAGTGGAAGAGTCGGCCGGCTGCTTCAAAAGCAGTGTAGTGGCGTTCTTCCGGGCGGATTGGGAGCTGGTGGTAGGCCGACTTCAGATCGACCGTTGAGAACACACGGTACTGTGCGATCTGGTTGACCATCCCCGCTATGCTATCTTTTCCTCGGTCCAGACGACCACCACTTGCGTTCTCCAGGGGCTGTTGCTGGCCTCAATAATCCCTTCACTCAACAGTCGCTGGACCTCCAACTTGATAAAAGCCATATCTTGGGAACTGTACCGGCTGCTCCTGGTGGCGATGGACTTACAGTCGGGAGTGAGGTTCGCAAAGAACGAAGGGGGGGGGAGACCTTGAGGGTCGCGAAGCTGCATACCATGAGGGGGGTAAGGGTCCGCCAAACTATAGGGTCAGGCTTCGGTGACTGCATTGGAAGTCTAATCCAAACAGTAGGGGGTTGCAGAAGCGAGGGAGGACATAGAGCTTAAAACGGGAGTACTCGGTGCCCTGCATCGCGAGGTTAGCGATACAATGCCCCCGATCTGGACCGAATGGGATCCGGAGGCAAGGGAGATGATTTGGGATGCTGGGTTTATGGGAAGGGAGCAGCGCCTTACCATGTCAGGGTGAACAAAGCTCTCCGTGCTCCCAGAGTTGAAAATGCAGGGGGTCTCGTGCCCGTTGATCCGGACAACCATCATTGACCTTTTCAAGTGCTTCGGCCACGACTGGTCGAGGGTAACTGCGCCCAGCTGTAGGTAACCAGCGTGGTCGGCGGTGTCGGGGTCACAAAATGGCGGCCCCATTGAGTCACATGTGTCGGGCTGGGTCCAAGATGGCGACCAAGATGGCCGCCCCCATCGGTCGCACTTGTCGGTCGGTGTTGGAGTCAGCAGGCTTTAATACCCATGAACTCGCCAGCCAGAGTCGGCTGTACAAATGAGTGCCACCCACAGGTGGCCGGACTATATATGGCCCCGGTGAGGGCGGAGCCAGAGGCGGAGCTCACCAGGGTTCCAGTACAGTACCGGGAAGTAGCCCGTATCATCACTTCCAGGTCATGGGTCACATAATTATACAGACAGTACAGACAGCTCATGCATTAGGTGAAGTACATTCACCACAAGTACACAATTATTTTTTTTCCACTTAAGGGACAATTTAGCGCGGCCCTACACATCTTTGAGTTGTGGGGCTGAGACCCACGCAAACCTGGGGAGAATGTGCAAACTCCACGTGGACAGTGAGTGGCCCGGGCCCAGGATTGAACCTAGGTCCTCAACAAAGTGAGGCAACACTGTCCGTGTGGAGTTTGCACGTTCTCCCCGTGTCTGCGTGGGTTTCGCCCCCACAACCCAAAAATGTGCAGAGTAGGTGGATTGGCCGCGCTAAATTGCCCCTTAATTGGAAAAAATAATTGGCTAATCTAAATTTATAAAAAAAAACAAAGTGAGGCAGCAGTGCTAACCACTGCACCCCCGTGCTGTCCTTGCCAAGATAACTTGAGTGTAATTTCTCTACACTTGGCTTGCAGTTGACTCAGGAAATATTCAAGGATATTAATGAAGGAAATTTTACAAAATCATTATGCCTGGCCAATAGATCACAAGCAAATTATAGAAACATAGGGCGCGATTCTCCGCTGCCCAAGCCGGTTGGAAGAATAGCGGGAGGGCCTCCCGACATTTTTCATACCCTCCCGCTATTCTCCCCCCCACCCTCGCCCGACCCAGGTCACGAATCTGAGGGCGAGATTCTCCTCAAATGCGGAGAGTCATAAAGGCTGCCGTGAAACTGGCCGTGTTTCACGGCAGCCTTCACGCCCGTTCCCGGGACCCGATTCCCCCCGCCATCGGGGCTAGGAGCGGGACCCCGGGAATCACGGCGTTGCGGCCTTAATGACCGTCGTTAAGGCCGCGTACCAAGATGACGCGCGGCCGGCTCCAACCCGCGCATGCGCGGTTCCGCATTTCTCCACCGCCGCCCGACAAGATGTGGCTGCTTGATCTTGTCGGGCGGCGGAGGGGAAATAGTGCGTCCCTTGTGCGGTGGGCACCAATCGCGGGCCTGTCCCCTCCCGAGCACAACGGTGGTGCTCCCGCCCCAAACGGGCATCCAGCGCCCGTTTTTACGACGGCAGCGAGCAGGTGTGTTTGCTGCCGTGAAAAAACGGGCGTAAAGGCCCGGCCGCTCGGCCCATCGGCCGCGGAGAATCGCCGCTCGCCGTAAAAAACGGCGAGCGGCGATTCGTGACGTGGGTCAGGCGAGGGGGGGGGGAGAATAGCGCGAGGGTGTGAAACATGTCGGGAGGCCCTCCCACTATTCTCCCAACCGGCGTGGGCAGCGGAGAATCCCTGCAGTGCAGAAGGAGGCCATTTGGGTCTGCGCTGACCCTTTGAGCGTGCACTCTGCACCTGTCCAGTCCCCCATCCGCCCTGCCCTGTCTCCGTAACCTCACAACCGAACCAGCGCATCGCTGACATTCAGGGGCAATCTACGTAACCCGCATATCTGTGGACTGTGGGAGGAAAACGGAGAACCCGGAGACAACCCACACAGACACGGGCTGAACATACAAATTCCTCACAGTCACCCACGGCTGGAATTGAACCCGGGTCCCTGTCACTGTGAGGCAACAGTGCTAACCACTGTGCCACCCATAGATGAGGGAGGTTGTTTTTTTAAAATCAATTTAGAGTACCCAATTTTTTTTTCCAATTAAGGGGCATTTTAGCGTGGCCAATCCACCTAATAAGCAGAAGAATCGCTTATTGTCACGAGTAGGCTTCATAAAGTTATTGTGAAAAGCCCCTAGTCGCCACATTCCGGCACCTGTTCGGGGAAGCCGGTACGGGAATTGAACCCGCGCTGCTGGTCTTGTTCTGCATTACAAGCCTGCTGTTTAGCCCATTGTGCTAAACCACCTACCCCGCACCTCTTTGAGTTGTGGGGGTGAAACCCACGCAAACACGGGGAGAATGTGCAAACTCCACACGGGCAGTGACCCAGAGTCGGGATCGAACCTGGGACCTCAGCGCCGTGAGGCAGCAAGGCTAACCCACTGCGCCGCCGTGCTGCCCGTAATTCTTCTGCTCTGACCATGGCCACACCATCAACTCCAAAACACCTTCCAAATCACTTACCATTCTGACTTGCAAATATATCGCTGTTCTTTCACTATCAAAAAGAGTGTCAGCATAATTCCTGCAAGTGAAGAGGAGCCATTGGGCGATGCTCCGGTGAGCTAAGAAGAGGCGGCATCTGTTGCCTTGGATTGAACCTCCACCCAGTCCCCAGAAAGCAAGGCGCTCCAACATTCCGTTGAGACCGCACGATGTGGGCGTGGTCACACAACCCAGCGCCTCTGGATCCACCTGAGAATCCGCAGGCTCCCGAGCACAGACCAGCGCCGCACCAGGGTCTGCCAAACCTCAACATAAACGCAAAAGAATTCGCAGACCGATTGTCAAAACAATAAGGAGGAAGAGGAGAAGACTAGGCGAGCTAGCTCACCCCACTGACAAAAGTGAAAATGAAATGAAAATCGCTTATTGTCACGAGTAGGCTTCAAATGAAGTTACCGTGAAAAGCCCCTAGTCGCCACATTCCGGCGCCTGTTCGGGGAGGCTGGTACGGGAATTGAACCGTGCTGCTGGGCCTGCCTTGGTCTGTTTTAAAAGCCAGCGATTTAACCCTGTGCTACACCGGCCCCTAAAAAGAAATTCAGCGCAACTTGTGTTGAATAAGGGGCCGAAACGGGGAAACGCGCATCTGGGGTCACACGTAGCCCCATTTACAATGGGGAGCTTGCACTGCCAGGGTGCCAGGCTGCCATTGTCAGGGTGCCCAGGTGCCACCTGCAGTGCTCGGCCACCACCCTGCCCGATCTCCTTGGCGACCCCCACGAGTGTCAGTCCGTCTGGTCCCCGTTTGTGGGGCCAATGCTAAACAGCACTTGCCCGAGGTTCTGAAGAAAAAAGAAGGCGGCGAGATTGTGATTGACAAGCCAGAGACAGAAGTGACAGAAAACGTACAGAGACGCAGCAAACAGGCGTTCGTGGCAAGAAACGGAAAAGACAGAGGCCGGTAACGCACGCCTGGCAATCACGGACGCAGACCGTTGAAAGGCACAGAGTGAAGAGGAGAGGGAGTAAGAGGCCGGCACGTAAACCAGTCTTCGAAAAGGCTGGCAACAGCCCACATTATCACAGGGGTTATCCCGTGAGGGAGGCAACAACGACCTGTGCGAAAGAGACAGACACTGACCAGGCGTGTCAAGTTTATGGACACCCGAGTTAAACTTGTTCACATTGTTTAAACATATCACAAATGTATAAAGTTCAAATAGTAATAATAGTTGTAAACAGACATTAATGTTTTCTAAGGGAGGGGGAGGGTGGGAGATGTAGGAGGGATGTCCGAGGTAGGTTCTTTACTCAGAGGGTGGTTAGGGTGTGGAATGGACTGCCTGCTGTGATAGTGGAGTCAGACACTTTAGGAACTTTCAAGCGGTTATTGGATAAGCACATGGAGCACACCAGATTGACAGGGAGTGGGATAGCTTGATCTTGGTTTCGGACAATGCTCGGCACAACATTGAGGGCCGAAGGGCCTGTTCTGTGCTGTACTGTTCTATGTTCTATGTGGTGATAGGCCTGTAAGCAATATTGTAGATAGCTGGTGGTGCAACCTCCTACCAGCAGGTGGCGGTAGAGGTCCACCATGCGGTCTCCAGACGGAGGTCATGTGACAAAGCACTCAGCTATAAGAGCAGGCACATCCGGTGATCGGGAGATGGTTATAAGACGTACAACTGGACAGTCATGCTAGATGTAGTTCCAGGGGAGTACAAAGAAACTCCATGGTAACGGGCTCTGTAACAGATCTTTAACTTACCACATGTGATTTAATAAAGATCAAATCACAAGTCGTTTGGTAGATTCCTTGCTAGATATCGAACACCAAACACAAAAGGTCTCAACAACCCACAACCCAAAGTAGTGCAGGGTAGGGGGATTGACCACACTAAATTGCTCCTCAATTTGGCCCATCGGGTCTGCACCGGCTCTTGGAAAGAGCACCCTCCCCAAGGTCCACACCTCCACCCTATCCCCATAACCCAGTAACCTCACCCAACACTAAGTGCAATTTTGGACACTAAGGGCAATTGATCACGGCCAATCCACCTAACCTGCACATCTTTGGACTGTGGGAGGAAACCGGAGCACCCGGAGGAAACCCACGCACACACGGGGAGAACGTGCAGACTCCGCAGACAGTGACCCAAGCCGGGAATCGAACCTGGGACCCTGGAGCTGTGAAGCAATTGTGCTATTCACAATGCTACCGTGCTGTTTCGTGGATCCTGCTCCCTTGCCCCAGCAGATGAATCCCAAACCCAGCTTTCTTGCCTCCCCATCAGGCGAATGGAGCTGGATTTAGTTGTATCAGCATTGGGACCCAGCAAATAGATGCCTGTCTCCCAAAATTTGACCGAAGTAGCCTCGGTAAAAACATGACTTCAGCAATGTGGCTTTGAACGGAGTCCGTGGTGAAAGTCTGCTTTGTCCTCTGACTGTAAAGTTCCTAAGTCTCACCAACTTGGGAGTTCTTCACCCAATTCCTTTTGTGGTTCAACCCATCGCACCAAACAGGATTTCTAAAAATAGGAACAAGAGATGAGGAAACGAGTATCAAATATTACCTTCACAAATCTCCATTTGAGACACGCAGGAATCTTCAATAATGTTTATAATTAAAACTATGCGTGCAGATGGCAGCGCATTAGCGAAAACAGCTGTCGTCTCAACCCTGCCAGATTTACTTAGTTCCAATGAAAGGCTGACAGGAAACAGCTGGCACAGGAAACAGCTGGCACAGGAAACAGCTGGCAAGTCTTTTCATGGATAGAATGGCAACGTGGAGGTCAGGTGCAGCAGGCGCATGTCTCCGTCAGACGAGGGAGAGTCTTGCCTTCAATTGAAATAGCAGAGGGAGGGAAAAAAAGCACCTCTGACCGGTGGTACAGTGGCTAGCACTGCTGCCTCACATTGCGCCAAGATCCTGGGTTCAATTCCTGTCTGTCTGTGCGGAGTGTGCACATTCACCCCGTGTCAGCGTGGGTCCCACGGACGCGCTGGGCAGCACGGTAGCATTGTGGATAGCACAATTGCTTCACAGCTCCAGGGTCCCAGGTTCGATTCCGGCCTCGGGTCACTGTCTGTGGGGAGTCTGCACGTCCTCCCCGTGTGTGTGTGGGTTTCCTCCGGGTGCTCCGGTTTCCTCTCACGGTCCAAAGACATGCAGGTCAAGTGGGGTTACGGGGATAGGAGGGCGGCACGGTGCACAGTGGTTAGCACTGCTGCCTGATGGCGCAGAGGGCCCGGGATCGATCCCGGCCCTTGGTCACTGCCCGTGTGGAGTTTGCATATTCTTCCCGTGTCAGCATGTGTCCCACCCCCGCAACCCAAAAAAATGTGCCGGGTAAATGGATTGGCCACGATAATTTCCCCTTAACTGGAAAAAATAATTGGGTACTCTAAATTTTCAAATAAAGGTTGCGGGGATAGGGTGGGAGAGTGGTTGTAGGTAGAATCATAGACGCTACAGTGAAGAAGGAGGCCATTCGGCCCATCGAGTCCGCACCAGCCCCATGAAAGGTGGGGTGCTCTTTCGGAGGGCCGGTGCAGACTCAATGGGCTGAATAGCCTCCTTCTGCACTGTAGGGATTCAACCACAAGGAGTTCCAAAGTGGTTTACAGATAATAAAATATTTCCTATGAAATACAGTCAGCATCAGAATGTATTGAAAACCACACCGCATTTGTACTTAAACGAGCCCCAGAGACAGCAATGAGCTGAGGCCAGATAATCTGTGTTTTTTAGGTGTTACTTCACGGATAAATACAGGCCGTCATTGCTTTAAATTTATTCTCAGCATATATTTAACGCTGGCGAGGCCCATCCCGAGTTGCAGCAACAGCAGAGAGAAATTTAGCGTGAAATTCCACTAGGCGGCAACACAAGACGGCACATCATCAGCCTGTCCGCACCCTGTCCAAACTTGTTTGGGGCACAGAATCAGACCGTGTGTGAATGGAGCTGTCAGTTCTGTTCTGTTCTGTTCACCATCACCCATTTTGTGACTCTTGTCACAGGGGTTCACTGAAGAACATTAAATAAATTCTTGCATTGATATAGTGCCTTTCACACATTCAAGATGTCCAAGAGTGACTGATGGCCAGTAAAATAATTTTGGAGTGTAGTCCCTGGTGTTTTTTTTCTTTTTTAAAAAAGAATTTAGAGCACCCAATTAATTGTTTCCAATTTTTTTTTATAAATTTAGATTACCCAATTATTTTTTCCAATTAAGGGGCAATTTAGCATGGCCAATCCACCTACTCTGCACATTTTTGGGTTGTGGGGGCGAAACCCACGCAGACACGGGGAGAATGTGCAAACTCCACACGGACAGTGACCCAGAGCCGGGATCGAACCTGGGACCTCAGCGCCGTGAGGCGGTTGTGCTAACCACTAGGCCACCATGCTGCCCGTAATTGTTTCCAATTAAGGGGCAATTTAGCGTGGTCAATTCACCTACCCTGCACATCTTTGGGTTGTGGGAGTGAAACCCACGCAAACACGGGAAGAATGTGCAAACTCCACACGGACAGGAGGCGATTCTGCTGTTGTCTGCTGGCTCTTCAAATTAGAAATTCACAAAGTGCCATCCCCCCCCCCCCACCCCACACTTTATCCCCGTAGCCCTCCACATTCTTCCTTTTCAGATAATAATCCAATTCCCTCTTGAATGCCTCGGTTAAACCTGCCTCCACCACACTCACAGGCAGCACGTTCCATATCTTAAGGGCTCGCTCCATGAAAAGGTTTGTCACGTCTCCAACACTTCTTTCATCAATGACCTTAAAGTTTGTTTCTGGATTCTTCCACCTTGTGGGAACAGAGTTTTCCTTCCCTACTCTGTAAGAACAAAATTAAAAAGAGTGTCTGGAAAGGGGCAGGTGAATGAGACAAACTGGTACAGACATAATGGATCAAATGCTCTCCTTCTGGAATGTAAACATTAATGGATTCTCTCATTTAATCTTCTTTTTGTTTTCAGGAGACGTTACAGCATGAGAACACCAGTGTGGAAATGTTGGCAATTCCTCTGGTTTTGGTTTTCGACATTTTTTCCAAATTAATGCAGTGGACCCAAACCTTAAGGGAGTATAAGAATCAAGTGACAGTATCTCTCCATTATCTCACACATTATTTAAAATTTGGGGCGTTTTGGTTTAATAACCTTTCGATTGAGGGATTCTCCCTTTTAAAACCTGGTGTACTGGACACATTGGGATCTGTTCTGTCCCGTGGTGGCTAATTGTTTCAATTTACAGCATAACTTTCAATCCTTGTGGAATGTCCAGGGATCTTTCAGTCTGTAGCGCTAACAATTATACTCAAAGACGAGAGACATGTACAATCGAGGCTTTATTGTTGTGCGATGCTGTTCCTCCATCTGCAACTGTAGACTAAGGTCTGAGTGACTCACACGCATATTTATACACAAGCTCCCTGTGGGCGGAGCTAGCCGGCAGGGGCTTACCGGAGGAACCTGTATTACAGGTACAGGCATACATCCCTCCTACTGCAAGTACACATAACTACAGTAGTTATATCACCACACAGTCCAGACGCAGAACCCCTTCTTCCAAAGCCCCCTGTTCAGCTTAGTGAAGGTACGCACTTTGATAAGGACGCGGGAGTCCAAACCAACCTAGTTACAAACAGTAGCGGGGGATCTCGTACTCCGCAAGCATTGCCCCCCCCGTCGGCCCGGTGCAAGCTACTGCACATACAAAAAAACACGGTTGAGATTTCACCTCACAATATTACAATTTTACAGTTCCTTGAATCTCCTTTCTCAGTAACTCACTCCCATTTTGATACATTCTTAGGATATTGGCATCATTGGCAAAGCCAAGATTTATTGGCCATCATTAGTTGCCCCTGAGAGTGGTGGCGGTCGGCCTTCTTCCTGAACTTCAATAGTCCCTTCTCTCACCCCCCTTTCCATGACCAATCCTGCTCCTCAATCATGCCTCCTCCATCACTCGCACCCTCGCTTCAACCCTCCCTGAATCATTCTTCCTCATTATTCCTCCTTTCCCAATCTCACTTCATCCTATTCCTTCACTCCCTCCCTCCCATATCTCACTTTTTCTCCTCCATCACATCCTACCTTCTTCCCCACTTCATCCTTTCCTTCACTTCTTCCTCTCCTTCCCTCAGTCCTTCCACACTCCCTTACTTCTTTCTCTTCTTCACTCCTTCTTCCCACACTCCATTCTCACGTTCCCTCATTCCCTCTCTCCTTCCACACCCTCACTCCTTCCTCTCCCTCCCTCACTCTTTTCTCTCTCTCCCTCCCTCCTTCCCCTCCCTCCCTCCTTCCCCTCCCTCCTTCCCCTTCCTCCTCCCCCTCCTTCCCTCTCTCCCCTCCCCCCTCCCTCCCTCCTTTCCCCCCTCCTTCCTTTCCCCCTCCTTCCCCCCTCCCTCCCTCCTTTCCCCCACCTCCCTCCCTCCTTCCCCCTTCCCTCCTTCCTTTCCCCCTCCCTCCATTCCCCCCTCCTTCCTTTCCCCCTCCTTCCTTCCCCCTTCCTTTCCCCCTCCCCTTCCTTCCCCCTCTCTCCTTCCCCCCTCCCTCCTACCTTTCCACCTCCCTCCTTCCTTCCCCCTCCCTCCTTCCTTCCCCCCTCCTTCCTTCCCCCTCCCTCCTTCCCCCTCCCTCATTCCTTCCCCCTCCCTCCTTGTTTCCCCCCCCCTTCCTTCCCCTCCTCCCTCCTTCCTTTCCCCCCTCCCTCCTTACTTTCCCCCCTGTTGGAACCAACAATTCTACGGACACGTGCTTATAGGATTAGAATAGCGGTTTTAATATACTTACAACAGAGCCAGCCTGTTAGCCGTTGAACTTTCGGTGAACTGGCCGGCTGACCCTGTGGCACTGATCTTTATACAGCAGCTCCCGGGGGAGGAGTCCTGGGCGGAGCCAAGGGAGAAGCCCAGTACAACTCTTGAGCATTCCCAGAGCTACTCCCCCTGGTGGTCAGGTAGTGCAACTGCACTTACAATATAGACACATATATATACAGGTTATAATCCCGTGTGAATCACATTCACCACATTCACCCGCTGTGAAAAAAATCGAGTCCAGCGGGGGTGGTAGCTCACAGAGTTAGTCTGTCCGGTGGATGAATTGTTCTTTTCGATTTGCGGAGCACCGGGGTTGCAGCCTCTTGCGGTGGCTGGGTGGGTGTTGAGAGCTGGGGTACGATGGCAGACTCCGGGGCGGGTCTCGTCCGAACTTTATACACCTCTGGCTCGACCGGAGACTGGGGGCGGGCTGGTTCTGGCGCGTGGAACCGGTGGGGTGAGCTTGCGGAATCGGTAGCGCGCAGGGGCGGCAGCATAGGGAACTGGGTAAGGGGTTCCTCAGTGGGGGTAGGGGGGGCTGGATCCAGCGGGTGCCAGGTCCCGAAGGGATACTGTGTCCTGGCGATCGTCCAGGAACTCCACAAATGCGTACTGGGGGTTGGAATGGAGGAGGCGCACCTTTTCAACAAGGGGGTCAGTTTTGTGCCCCCTGACGTGCTTCCTCAGGAGGACCGGGCCTGGTGTCCTCAGCCACACCGGAAGTGAGACTCCCGTGGTAGTGCCCCTAGATAAAATGAAGAGTCGCTCGTGAGGGTTTTGATTTGTAGCTGTACAGAGGAGGGATCTGATTGCTTGGAGCGCGTCTGGGAGGACTTCCTGCCACTGGGAGACTTGGAGTTTTCTAGACCGGAGGGTCAGTAGGACGGTCTTCCAGACCGTCGCGTTCTCCCTCTCCACCTGCCCGTTCCCCCTGGGGTTGTAGCTGGTAGTCCTGCTCAAGACGATGCCCTTGTCGAGCATGTACTGACGCAGCTCGTCGCTCATAACGGACGAACCCCAGTCGCTGTGCACGTAGCTGGGGAAACCGAACAGGGTGAAGACACTATGCAGGGCCCTAATGACTGTGTGGGAGGTCATGTCGGGGCATGGAATGGCAAAAGGGAATCGGGAGAACTCATCGATGATGTTGAAGAAATAAACGTTCTTGTTAGTGGAGAGGAGTGGCCCTTTGAAATCGATCGCAAGGCGTTCAAAGGGCCTAGAAGCCTTGACCAGGTGGGCCCTGTCTGGTCTATAGAAGTGCGGTTTGCACTCGGGCAGTCCCTGGTGACTGCTTTTACCTCCTCGTTGGAGAAAGGCAGGTTTCGGGCTCTGATGTAGTGGCCGAGCTGGGTGACCCCTGAATGGCAGAGGTCAACGTGGATGGCTTTCAGACGGCTGATCTGCGCGCTGGCGCATATCCCGCGGGATAGGGCATCCGAAGGCTCGTTGAGCTTCCCCGGTCGATATTTAATATCGTAACTATAGGTGGAGAGTTCGATCCTCCACCAAAGGATTTTATCATTTTTTATTTTGCCCCTTTGCGAGTTGTCAAACATAAAGACAACCGATCGTTGGTCAGTGATGAGGGTGAACCTCCTACCTGCGAGGTACTGCCTCCAGTGACGAACAGCCTCCACGATGGCTTGTGCTTCCTTCTCAACTGAGGAGTGTCGGAGTTCTGAAGCGGAGAGGGTACGGGAGAAAAATGCGACGGGCCTCCCTGCCTGATTTAAAGTGGCTACTAGAGCTATCTCTGACGCGTCGCTCTCAACCTGAAAGGGAGTGGATTCATCCACCGCCCGCATGGCTGCTTTGGCGATGTCCTCCTTGATGCAGCTGAAGGCCTGGCGCGCCTCAGCAGACAGGGGAAATCGTGTGGCCTTAAAGAGTGGGCGGGCTTTGTCCGCATATTGAGGGACCCACTGGGCGTAGTATGAAAAGAACCCCAAGCACCTTGGGGCAATGCGGTCCGGGTCTGGGCCCGGGACTCCATTCTCCACGACGTAGTCGAGGATGGCCAGTCTGCTTGT